>NC_139961.1:30447720-30685220 GCF_963454915.1 Gymnoscopelus microlampas
TACCATTCAGTCTTTCTAACGCTTGTCATAATTCAGTGGTTCTCAAAGTGGGGTCTAGTGACTCCCCCAAGGTTCCAGGGGGTCCCCAGACATGTCCTTGACATGACAAAGTTTGAGAACAGCTGTCATAATTGACATAAATAAACAAGACAACCTCCTTTGTTCCCACAGGTGTGTCCCAAGGACCAGATAGAGAAGCCAGGTGTGGTTGTAGCCATGGTTACGTCCGGGCGGGAGGCAGTGTCCCTCCCCGCCTCTGGTTTCGTGCTTGTCCTGTTTCTGTCCGTCAGTCTTGCCCAGCAGCCCACACCCTCACCAGCGCCCCCTAGCGCCCCGCCTATGCGCTCCACAGACTGCACAAGGAAGGAGCACCCTGTGGTCTCATACCAAGGTAGGTTCTCTACCCTTAAATGTCCAATTCCCCTTCTATCATTTGTACCATATTATTTTGTCTCCCCCAGTGGCGGATTCTCCAAAGGCCGGACACTATATTTTGACATTTCTTTTTCATTTCTGAAAATGTTTTTTTGTAATTTGTTATTTTGTAAACTTTTTGAAAATCTTTTGATTTATTTTACATAGTAGTAAACGAAAAAAAAAAGGGATATACTCTTGACCCATAAAAATGGGTCCGCGACCAAAACATGGGTCCCGAGGACTCTCGACCAAGTGTTTGGGAAACCCTGGCCTAGTATCGACCCTGGGGCATAAGTGGTTAAAACGCGGCAGACACTGTGAATTAGCGGTGAGAAGTGGCCTTTTCAATCAAAACATAGTGGAAGACCAACAACAGAGGCGAGTCTGTTTTGCCACTGCTATGGAATCTGTACACGCGGCTGGATTCATCCAACAACACACTCCTTTGCTCGTCTCTACTCGCCATGTGACCGGGAGGGCTCGCTGGTGTCCTTAAATGAGGCACGCACACCATGAGGGGGCCAGGGGGGGGGGGGGTCCGCAACTTCTGCAGATGTGTTTTTGAAAGGCGAATTCAAGCCTAAATTCGGGCATTAAGTTGCTCTTTAAAATGTAAATTTCGCCCTTCTCCTTCGACCTGTTCCTCATCCTTCTCGCCCTAGTATGGAAGAAGATGAACGTTGCACTCACGTCCATTTCATTTAATTTAGCTTCTTAGACTTTTCAAGGATTGTATTTTTTTTTTCTTCATGGTTTTTCAGGGTACGCCACACATTTTTCTCAATCTTGGGGCTTTCTCTCACTCTCTCTCTCTCTTTGTAGAGTGATGCAGTAGTACTACACAGTAAAGTCTATTTCTTAACACTCAAAGTTAAATTAACATTGAGGATTTTCCACTGACAAACTACTGTTCAAGCGTCCGCAAGTGAACCTAAAAAAACGAGAGAGAAAGAAAGGGGGAAAGAAGAGAAAGAAAGATAAGTAAAGAAGTAAAACAAGTCAATGTCAAAACGAGCAGTCTGGACAGACGGATGTCGGACGGACGTCGGACGGACGGATGGACGGGGGGATGGATGGATATGTAGATAGATAGATAGATGTAGATACAGTAGACTAGACAGACAGACAGACAGACAGACAGACAGAAGTTTTCCCTGTCTTTCCATTTGACAGTGTTTGTTGTTTTAATGCAGAGAGCCTTGACTTCTTCATCCCCTGACGTTGTCTGTAGAGGTCAAAGGTGAAGGGACTAGAAAATGACTGCCACTGCCCTCAAACCACATCCTGTCAGGAAGCTGTCAGTCATCTTTTGCCGGGCTGTCAGCACTACTGTGCGCTGTGACAGTCTAGTTGCATGTGTGTATGTTTGTGTGCGTGTGTGTGCGTGCTGTGTATACTATGTGTTCACTGCTGTGCGTGCGTGTGTGTGTGAGCATGTGTGTGCGTGACTGCGTGTATGCACGTTTGAATGTAGCCACGTTGCCCTGCAAGGTCTCTGTTCAACAAGCTTTGTATGCGTGTTCTACCAGCACTCTTGCTGTCCTTGCTGAAACGGAGTGTGCTGCTGACATTCACAATGCTGCTGTAGTGTGATGAATAATGATTCACTATTACCCTGAGCGCCATAACCTTCATCGCTGGGAACTTTCCTAGAGTGGCCCGTAACCTTTCAAAGTACAGCATAATCGCACATCTCACAGGAGATTGACGTTGCAGTTTACTGTTGACCAAAAATGGCATTATTTGGACGAATAAACCAAGGGCCAGCGATTTCCAACCTGTGACAAAAACAAATAATTTGCAAAACATGTAGTCAGATGCCTGGGCTGAGAATGCTTTTGAGATTTTCACGTGGGCCCTGATACAGAAAAGGTTGGGAACCACTGACCGCTGACGATGGTGTAAACAGCGCCTAAATTGAAGCAATAATGGCGCTTCTTAACCCATTAAGACCTGAGGCAGATTCTACAAATGCCTTCTAAATCATTTTTTGTTGTGTGGCGACAACCTATAGATCTGCTATTTTTTTTCTTTCTACTATTATGTGTCCAATATAGGGGCAACAGGTTGAAAGTGATTAACAAGCCGTTAGTACTACAGAAGCGTTGTTTTCACTCACCAGCGCTTTCATTGGTATACTATACATTAAGCACTGCTGCCAGTATAAGCAGTGTAATATAGCTTAATCCCCAAGGGGCATTGTCTGTGTCTATTAATTCTTTACAGCAATGCTTGCACATTTTCAGGATGTATTTAACTTTTAATGTGCCGCAATGTAATAGCAAAAGGCTGTGCTTCTATCGCAGAGAAGTCATAAAAATCCTGCCTGTTGGGGTTAATGAGAATGTGAGGATTAAGTGCTTTTTGAATTTTTTTTCCGCAATGCGCGAAACAACCGATTTGCTTTTGAATGCCGTGCGTCTGCCGTCTGTTATATGTCTTGTCGTCTAAAACACAATTTGACAGGGATGGAGTTGTTTTCCTGGGCAATCAACACACTCGCCTGTTTTAAGCTTTGCTGTTGATTGCGGTTGGCTGTGTTCCTCCCATAACAAGCTCTCCCACTAATCAACCAATATACCAAATCCAACAACTGAATACTAAATATGCAATCCACGTGAGCTGTGTCGATCCAAAGAGATTTTAATTCTGGAAGGATTTTAAATGCTGCCTTCCGTATTGTTCCTAGTTGATTTGCCAGGATAGATTATCAAGCAACGCCCCTGCACACCCAAACAGGGATTTGATTTGGGAACATCTTTCAACCTCTCATGAGTTTGCAGGTCAGACTTTGGGTGACAGCTGAGATTAAAGACGGGGTGCCGTGATTTTCAGTGATTCCCCCCCCCCCCTAAAACATAATCATCAGGTATTATGGTTATACTAGGAGGAAGATTTTTTTCAAAAAAGTGTACAGAAATTGTTAAAATTATGTTTTTATGTGGACACGCCTCCAGTTCATTAAGTATACCTGGCTCTCACCTTAGCACCTCCTCCACCACCTTAGCACCACCCACCTGTCCTAGTCCCTCCTCCTCCTCATGCCCACACCTGTTGTATTATGATAATGAGGGGGAGGGTATAATTTTACTGTGTCATTAAAGTGCTGTTTTTCTATTGGCACGTTTGACCCTCAAGGTTCCAGCCTCCAGGTAGAAACTCAAAATAGTCAGAGAAGACATAAAACACCATAAAAACACCACCAGGGGGCTTAATGAAGTTCAATCAACCTCATAGACACATGAAAAACAGAAAAAGTGCAAAACTATGGCACCACCTCTTTAAGAATTAAGCACTGAGAGGTCTCTCGAAAAGCCACTCGACGAAACAGCACTTCTCAAAAATGCCAGCTTCTCCACACAGGGTGAGCTGATTCCAGCTCAGGCCTTTAAAACATAACACTAAACAAACATGAGTTTCGACACTCTTGGGGTTTTAACCTGAAATGCACAGGCTCCAGGCTCAAAGGATTAAGGTCTGTGGGAGAAGCTGTCACAAGATTGTCACTTTAGGTAGCTCAGCCTGTCAATGGAGAAATGTGACACACACACACACACACACACACACACACACACACACACACACACACACACACACACACACACACACACACACACACACACACACACACACACGCGGGTGGTTAGAGTGTCCAAAAACTGTGGTCAAGTAAAATAATAATGACTCAAGTAGAAGTAGTCACCCACATACTGTAACTACTTACAGTATAATAACGTATCCAGTACAATAACTATGCATGAGTTACTGTTCTGTTTTAATATTGAGAAGAAACCAGTACCATGGCTATGGAACTGCAGAATAACAGCCTGGTGTTATTCTGCAATCAACGTTTAAAAACAAAATTAAATTTAATGTTTAAAATAAACTAACAATAAAATAAGAAATATTAAAATGTTAATGAAATTTCGAAAAATACTATACACATGTACACATTTTAAAAAGAGCATAAATCATATACCATTAATCATATATATTAATTCACGGAATCTCTGTTTGTGTGTCTGTCTGTCTGTTTGTGTGTTCCGGGCATAACTCGGGCGGCACCGCCCAACAAGTAAAGGAGTATTGCACGGGTGTGCATGTATTCCCGACTTGCATCGTTCCCTTCTCGCGTGGAACCCGAGTTGGCCAGTGCCTACTAAGACATTTTTTAAAAGATAATTTCCGGGGGGAAAAGATTGTTTCCGGGGGAAATACGTGTGACGGAAGTCCCGCCCCTATAGACACTCTCTGCTTCAGGTCGTGACCAGGCTTTTCTCTTCGCAAATGAGTAAGGCTGGGAACGAGGCTACATTAGCTCACAGTACAGATGTGAAGTCTCATTGGTGAAGCCGAGTCACATGGGTGGGTGGGGCTGCCCGCTAATGGAGAACCAAGAGTTACATTTATGTAACAGTGGGTTACTACCCACCTCTATAGTATGTGTGTGTATTGTTAGGATTTCTGCATAGAAAGACTTTTGTTTGACCTATTGTTTTGGTCTCTTTCCTCTCCTCTTTTCTTCTTCCTCTCCTCTATTCTTGTTCCTCTCATCTTTCGCCTTTCTCTTCTCTTCCTCCCAATCTATTTTGTCTGTTTTCCCACCCCACTCCCGCCTGCCTTCTCCTTTGCCATCTCTCTCCTCCTCTCCCCCTTCACTTCTACCCATCCACCCATCCATCCATCCATCCATCCATCCACCTCTTCCCTCTTCTCCTCTCTCCCCCCACCTACCTGTCCTTCCTTCCTCCTCCTACCCATGTGTCTTCCCTCACTCTCCACACTCTCTTTCCCTTCCCTTTCTCTCCCCAGCATTAAGGCTGTGGATGTCCCAGTTCTCCCATCCAGGTGTGAAGGACTTCTCCCAGTTGGCACTGGACCTCACCAGAAACCAACTTGTTGTAGGAGCCAGGTGACGACCCACCCCAACACGCACACACTCCCGCAAGAACACACGCACGCACGCACACACGCACACGCACACGCACACACACGCACACGTAATAATAACCATGGCATAACACATCAGAGTGGTAATAGATGTATTTTGTCCCAGTAGTTTCACTCGAGACCTAACATCATAAAAACAAAAATTGGAAGTTGAATTTCAGCAGAACGAAAGCATAAAATTAAATAAAAAGCAGCAAAAACGCAATGTTAAAAGCATGGTGGAAGAGTGTCAGACGTTAAAAGCAAGTGAGTGTGTGGTGTGAAAGGGATAATCACTTCCGAATGGAGCTAAAGCTATGTCACTGAAATTCCAAGGTTCAAGGTTTCTCTATTGTTACATGTTGTGTGTGGATACATACAATAAAGGATTATCCGCACTCTCTTCAGTTATATTCTTGATTTATTTTTTAAGATGAGCAGCCGCAGCAGACAGTCTATCTAGAGAAACCGACGCGTTTCGGCACGTCGGCCTTCCTCAGCGCTTCAAACTAGAATACATCAAACAGGAAGTGACATATAGCTATGCGATAGTGTACAGCTGATTTTCATAATGAGAATCAGCTGTACACTGCTGCGGCTGTTCATCTTAAAAAATAAATCAAGAATATAACTGAAGAGAGTGCGGATAATCCTTTATTGTATGTATCCTCAAGAATCTGCACCCAGTTAAACTCAAGAGACTACTTCTCAAGACTGCCCTTGAGTAGAGCACGCCTTCTCCTGACGGTATTATCCGGTAGGAGAGCTGCCTTCAATGTTGTGTGTGGATACATACAAGTCTAGCTCTTAAGGTCCTTGAAGGTGCTGTGTGCAAGGTTTATACTCCTAAGTTATAAACATCTATCTGTGCCAGTGCCCTTGGCATTGTGTAACACTTCAGGCTAGGCCTGGGCAACTGAAAATATATGGAAACCAACATTTAGAACCAATAACCGACTTGATCTTGCTCATGTAGGTTAATTGAATAATCAAGAACCATGGAAAAATATATTTAGTATATATTTATTTCTTATACATATTATATTATACATATTTCAAGCCATACACTGGCTTCCACTTAACTGTGCACAGGTAGAGAAATGGCCGTGGGGGGGGGGGGGGGAGGTTAGAGCATTCGTTTCGTTTTTCCCTGGTCTGATCTTACATAAGCCTGATTGTCCCAATTGTGTAATCATGAATACATTGGTTAATGGTAATGTGTGAAGGTGTAATGACATTTAAAGCAACCCGCTGTGGAATCAGATTAAGCTCACCATGGCTAAACACGAGAACCCTCCATCATTTAGGAGGAAAGTGGAAATACTCCAGGTGTTCAGTTTGAAAGTGCAATTGTGTGCCAAAATAGCTGGTCATCATGCTGGCCCATATTTCCTTTATTGTATGCTTAAAGTCATACTGTGTAAGATTCAGTTTAGTACTCTTTTTGGTGACGCCTCTGTAGAGTGTTTTGGGCAGACACTCGCAAATAAAAAATAGTGTTTAAACGGTAGGGTGGGACGGGTTATTGTGAAAAATATATTTTTGATTATATCAAAAATAACTTTTTTTAGCTGAAAAAGTTACACAGTTTGACTTTGAAAATAAACTTTTGTTTGTTCCTCCCTCTCTCATTTCTTCACCTGCAGAAACTATCTTTTCAGACTGAGTCTGAACAACGTCTCTCTCATACAGGTAAGAAAACATCAGCTATACAGCCTTGCATTCGTGTGTTTTAGCTGCCAATGACATGTAGTGAATTCCTGAGTGCTGTATAATTTATCTCAGAAACTGTAAAAATGTACCTGTTAAATTAAATCATCCCATCAGGATGTTATTTGTGTGTCTGTTGTTCTGTCACCTCTGTAAAACACAGGGCCATCTCTGTAGAGATGGCACTCTAATTAACTATTGCCTGGAGAGATCAGTACGGTGGGAGGTCTTCCAGAAGTTGTGGGGGGTTGCACAACTCAGGAGCACTGTGAAAATGGGGCTAATTGTGGGGATGCAGCCAAAAGAGTACAAGGGAAGAGAAAGGGGGAGAGAAAGAGAGACGATGAACAGGGGTTGAGGAGAGAAAGTGACTGTTGCAAGTGCGCATGGTTGTATGAGATCGATCTTTATCGACGTCCTCCTGAAGGTAATGTCAATGGCCAGGTTACAGGATAAATGCCAAACTACAGTAGAAGAAAGAAGGATTCAGCAGCTAAATATAAGGACAAAAATGTAATTTCAAATAATGACCAGCTCACTGTGCATTATCCATGCATAAAGTATTACGAAAATAAAAGAATTTGACACAAAATATGTATTTGTATGTATTATTTATTATAATAGCTTTATGGCTAATAAAACATATTTCTTTAAATCAGCAATTTTGTGTCAAATTATTGCAAGCTTCAAGATTATGCACTGAGAGCGAGGGTTTGAAGGAGAGTGAAGGAGGTGGGTGTAGTCTGTGTGAGTTGGTCTTTAAAAGAGCCATAGGGGGAAAGCGCCATAAAAGGCTAGTGGGGCAGCAGTGTGAACAAACCAACCAGTTTACTGGGCTGGCCTGCTGTTTGCGTGTGCTAACATCACACAGGAATGAGATCTCTCTCCTCTCCTCTCCTCTCCTCTCCTCTCCTCTCCTCATCCCGACTTTTCCTCTCCAGTCCTGCATCTCTGTCTGAATAAGTTTAGGTAAAATTCAATGCAATAGAATGAAGCATACCATAATCTTTGCCTGAATTATTCAGGTGAATAATGATTGGAGTGTTAGTATTTCACAGGCATAATGTAAAATAGTACAGTATATAAATGTAAAAATATTGTTTTCTTTTTTTCTTTCCTCAACAGTCATTTTTGCAAGGGTTACTGTAACTTTTCCAAATGTTGGCTTTCTCATTTTCAGAGCAACCATGCAGACGTTAAACCACTTACTGATAATTTAGTCGATGTGCATTCCACACCTTGGCATCTCTCTGCCTTGGCAGCATTATTATTCTCCTACAGTAAGTAGGTAAAAGTATCAATACCACAATATAGATATACTCTGTTATAAGTAAAAGGCCTGTATTAAAATGTACTTGAGGAAAAATACAAATGTATTGGCATCAAAATATACTTAGTGCACCAAAGTACTGTATTTACTGGTACATTTTTCAAAAGTATAAAATAGGCCTTAATTGATTAATGTAAAGGTTGTAATAATATGTACTTCTAGAAAGTAACTAAAAGATGTAGTGGAGCAGTAGTATATTGAAACATGGAAATACTCAAGTAGAGTAAAAATACCTAAAAATATCAACTATCAATCTTTTGCTGAGGACCCCCTGGAACCCCCTCACGTACCCCTGGGGGTCCCTGGACCTCAGGTTGAGAACCAGTGGATTATATGACAGCATTAAGCAAGCACCATTGAGTCCCTCAGAGAAGTGAACTTGGTGCAAGTACAAGTAGAGTAGGGCACTTATGGCCTATGCATACTTTTGTATCTGTGGACTTGGGATACCAAATGTAGAACTTGCACAGGACTCAAATGGCAGTGTATAGAGTTTTTGGAAAGTTTGCTTGCTTGTACTAAGGATTAGTCACACTTTGAAATGTTCAAAGATATAAAAAGTGCAATTATTCAAATGCTGTCAATAGGAGAGCTATTTCCTCCACGGAAATGTCATTTGCTTTTAGCAATGTGTCTGCAAAAAGAAAAGAAAGTCCTGTATGAAAAGATAGGAAGACAGCAAATAAAAGAAAACAATTTGAGAGAGCTGATTATTTTCCTCTCTGCAAAATCGTCCGTGAACGTCTTGCTCGAAAAGGTGGCTCATGGAATTGTTAGCAGAAGTCTTTCGGAAGCAGTGTTGAAGTGCACCAACCTGACAACAATGAACCCTGCCATTGAGCAGCACACAAGACTCATGTCATTGTTTGACTTAAGCCACGTGTGTGTGTGTGTGTGTGTGTGTGTGTGTGTGTGTGTGTGTGTGTGTGTGTGTGTGTGTGTGTGTGTGTGTGTGTGTGTGTGTGTGTGTGTGTGTGTGTGTGTGGTGGGGGGGGGGGTGTTAGCACTGACAAGTGTATTTCTGAGCTGCGAACTTTGGTGACATGGCATCATTAAGAGTGACCCAAGGGGGAGGAGTGTGTGTGTGTGTGTGTGTGTGTGTGTGTGTGTGTGTGTGTGTGTGTGTGTGTGTGTGTGTGTGTGTGTGTGTGTGTGTGTGTGTGTGTGTGTGTGTGTGTGTGTGTGTGTGTGTGTGTGTGTGTGTGTGTGTGTGTGTGTGTGTGTGTGTGTGTGTGTGTGGAGGGGGAGGAGGCAGAAAAACAGAGAGTGAGAAAGAAAATATAATTACAGTAGTGCTGTGGATGCGGATGTGCTTGTGTAGCAGAATAGCCCTGCCTGTAGCCCAGAAGCCTAATATCCACCTTGGCCAGGGGTCATGCGGGAGACCAGGGTTCGAATCCAGGTGGTTAGATTTGCATACAGTACACATAATTGTGTCTATCCGTAGAGTGGAGAATCAACTTGGGTCTCACGTAAATTCAAAACAGGACATTGCCTGTCAACCCCCCAAGCAATAAATAAAGCAAAACTACAGAACAGTCATTCCAATCTCCCTTTTTACAAGACATTTAATTTGCTCGTCTCTACATCAGGGAACATATTCGTCAATTCAGTCTCACAGCACTCATCCACATTGATGGTACATTTTCTCAAGTACAATTTTGAGATCCTTTAACTTTCCTCGATTATTATTATTTTTCAATTCTTTATACTTCTACTCCACTACATCTCAGTGGCAAATATTGTACTTATTACTCCACTACAATTATTTGAAAACTTAAGTTACAAGTTACTTTGCAGATTAAGATTATTATTACAAAACATTCATTAACCAATTACTTCAGCTATTCATTTTTTTTTTAAATCTAGAAATAGCTGATCTACTTGGAGATCTGCTATTTTCTAATGATTTTTCTGCATAATTCTGCATAATAGTACTTTTACTATTGGTACTTTAAATATATTTTGATGCCAATTCTTTTGTACTTTTACTCAAGGTACATTTTTAATACAGGACATTTACTAAATAACCAAGTATTTCTACATTGTGGTATTGCTACTTTTACTTGAAGTGGTACCATGTAACTTTTTGTAATTAATAAAATGTAATTATGTCCAATCTATATGGTAGAGTATGTTAATACAATATAATTTATACAATTCGGGTGGTTGTATATTGTCTCCCTGCTCTTCTATTGAGACATTTAGATCGTGTCAAAGGTCATGTCTCACACAGGATCTGACACGAATTTTGACCTGATGGTCTAGATTCAATTTATCCCCTGAGCAAGCAGGCAGGCTCTATTAGCTCAATGGTAAAAATGTCAGCACTTGCGCAGGAAACAGGGTTCAAATCCGGGGTAGAAGAGGAAAGTTAAAGTTTTAAGTAAATACTTTTAAGTAAAAGGTATTGGAGTACTTCTTCCATCACTGGCCATCCATCAGTGTTTTTGTGAATAGACATCCTTGGCAGGGGAGGAGCTCTATCGCCACGGTTTCTCCATTGAGCACTTTTGAAAGCAATTTGTCTCCAATCACAGGGGGGGCTGACCTTAAAGACACGTCCGCGGGCCGACCCCTGTTTAATCAACTGCTCACAACGGTGCACGGTGCCATTGTGACACAGTAGAAATTGGGTTTTCATTTTCCGCCATTCATTTTTTGTCCCGCAAACTAGGCTTTACAAACAAGGCTTTATTCCTTTTGGCCACGGTTGCCGGGGAAACCTTGGAATAGCGTAATTGGAACTTTCCAACTTCAGGGTTTTTGAAACCCTCAAGTTTTAGGATTAGTTTTTTTATAAACGACAAAGCAGTATGCATTGTAGCGGGCTGAATCTGCACATTCACATAACAAGCATAAAATTATAACAAGACTCAGAGATGCAACTAAACAACTGTAAAAAAAACACAAAAAGAAAATCTCTGGGGTGAGTTTACAGATGTCTTGTTGTGTCCTTGCAGGACAATAGGGCATTGTGGAGTGAAATAACATTTTAGATAGGTTCACTTCATGTTGAGGTGTGCATGCTTTACGTAGAGCAGTGGTTCTCAAACTTATACATTTCAAGGACCCGCATAACTCTGAGAGTGTACAAATGGATCCATCTGGTTCAATTTGTACACTTGAGAGTTACAGACCTGTAAGGGACCATTTGGAACCCCCTCAAGGAACCCTGAGCGTCCCTGGACCCCACTTGAGAACCACTCATTTGTAGAGTAAAGCTTGGGTTGTACAGTACTTAGTTGTGGGCGGGTGTTGTGCACCGAAAATCTACAATCTCCGAACATGTCGTGCTGCAAGGTGTTGTGAGCTTGTACATCTGCTATTTTTGTAGTGCAACACTGCATGCAACAAAAGCCCTTAACACATTCCATGCCAGAGGTTAATCTCATAATGTACTGTACTCACCAGTGCCAACGTTTTATTGTTATTTTTTTGTTTTTTTCACGTCACCATAGACCTTGTTAAAATCCTTAAGATTGAGCTCTGCACTGTTTGTAAACATCGCGGAGATCTGCCTGGTTCGACCAGTGAAAACCACGTGTCAAACGGTGCCTCCATGTTGTAGTTAGAACGGTTTATGTTAATCAGCGAGGAGAAAAACTACAAAGAGAAAATGGCGTTTCAGTTTCGTCATTAAAACGGAGGCCGACGGGATCGTCAAAACCGTATCCCGAATAATTCCGTTTCCGGTGGTGTTACAATGAAATGTGCCGTATCGAAAAAAAGAAAAAAGCACCAGTTGGCGTAGATCTACGCGACTGGCACGTGACGGCTTTAAATAGGTTTGCTTAGATCTACACGACTGTCACTCAATGTGTTAAGCGCACTGACAAACATTTCATCAGGCGGGAATGAACATGACCAATGCCAGGATGAAGTCTTGGCACCTTTCATGGCGTTACCAAATACCAGATCCATTATCCTATTAAAACCGGGAAAGCATCCGTGTCATTTTAGATTTTTGCGTTGGCTATTCAAAAATAGCAGATATACAAGCTCACAGCGCGTCACTTCGTGCCGCACTGCGAGCTTGTACATCTGCTATTTTTGAACATTTTAGAAAAATCTTGAAAGTTTTAGAACTACTGATTTAGAAGGCCTTTGTGGAATCGGCCTCAGGTCTTAATGGGTTGAATCAGGTGAGCTGATGTGTACATCTAACCCCAACTGGGTTCAGCTGCAGATTAAAGAAATGACTGGAAGAAATACCCACACTCTGAAAAATTAATAAATGGACCGTCTTCAAGCTTCAATGCCTTTTGTAATTAGCACCGAGCACAGAGTATCACTTCCATTATCGCTTACTGGACTGGACTGGAGACTTTTCCTCTTGATTCACAGATTCAGGTTCAGATTCAGGACAGTGGCTATGCCAGCATTAAGGACCAAAGCCATTAGTTCTGCTAAGATAAAGGTAGTTGTTATTCATATACTTTTAGATGTTGACTTTGCCTAGGTTTGCATCACATTAAGCTCACTGAGTGCAAAGAAATAGCTCTTCTGAAGTAAAGATGAGCCGTCCGGATCTACATTGTCACGGTTTTATGGTTCTGTAACGCTTATCCTGCATTTTGGATTGTTCTGCTCTCCCAGAGTGGTGATCCCCCCTTCACCCTTCTATGTTGAAGTGCTCTTCCGACGAATTCGCTGATCCAGATTTCCCACTTGATTTTTTTTTCCCGTTTATGATCTCAGTCGGCGAGATCGTTATTGTGTCGCCACTCGGCCGTATTTCACCGTGGGGTGGGACTGCACGGGCGTTTATGAGTCCCACAGTGCATGTTAAACCTCTGCTGCAGCTGTGATACAACGTGCACACAGGAAGGACAGCATAGAAAGGAACACTGAGCTGTGCTGCTAACAAACTTAAAAAACACTCTCCATAAATCCCCTGCAGCTACGCCCACAGGGCTGGTACTATGAATAATGACATTGCTGTATTTTCTTGCAATCTGATATAATATACTGCATATGTCACTGGCGTGACATCTTTATCTGTGATGCCTTACAGTACCGAGGCCCCATGCAGTTTTTGCAAGAGTGGCAGGTGACCACCACTTGAACCCTAGCGCCCATATTCTGGGCATGTCATAATAGGCGAATATTCAGCTCTACAAGCTATTTTCGGCAAAGAGGTTTGCTGTAATGGGAAAAAAGGAGGGGGTCAAGGACCTGCGGGTGTGTACTGTAGGGTTTATGTTTTACCATACTATACTATACTATACTATACTATACTATACTATACTATTAGTGTTAGATCGGAGTGTGTGGAATGAATCAAAAGGTAGATAACTTGCTAATGGAGCTAAGGGTATACAGAATCCCCATAATGAGTATGTGATGCTGTGTGACAACTAAACAGATGACATTGTCTTGTGAAAACACTGTTCATCCGTATACTGTAGCTGTGTTTGTGTAGTTTTTTCAAACTCTCAGGCATTTATTGTTAAATCCCCCTGTGCTTACAGGGAATAAGCCGGCTATGAGGACAAAGTCTCCACGTTTCCTTTGTTGTTCGCTGCCTCTGTATTCACACTGGGATTTTGGATTATGATTGCTTGTGCTTTATGTGGTTACGTGTTCTAAAGTAGTATATCATATCCTTCAGATATCTACGGAGTGATATTTCTGTGTTTTGTAATGACACCTTGTTCAGATATCAAGCAATTTCCTGCTGTGGCAATAAAGCATTGAACATTGACTGTGATGTCGCTCTCATTCCCAGGCAACAGAATGGAGCCCTAGCGACTTCACCAAGAGCTTGTGTCAGGCCAAAGGGAAAACTGAGGTACGTTATTGGTGCAGGCATGTGTGTAACATGTGTGTAATGATTGAGTTGGTAAGACCCTCCCTCCCTTACTTTCCTTTTCATTTTAAGCCCTTTGCACAAAAATGCAAAAAAAAAGCTCCCCCACACACACACACACACACACACACACACACACACACACACACACACACACACACACACACACACACACACACACACACACACACACACACACACACACACACACACACACACACACACACACACACACACACACACACACACACACACACACACACACACACACACACACACACACTTAAGATTCACTACTGTATGTGCCTGAGTCCAAGTCCCGGTAAGGGAGATTGGGGTATCTTATGTCATGGGTAGTGAGTAATGGCATATGTGTGCTGACTTCCTTCTTCACGCCCACAGGAAGACTGTCAGAACTACATACGCGTCCTGTTGATCAACGGCAAGAAGCTGTTCACCTGCGGGACTAATGCCTTCACCCCGGTCTGCACCACGAGACAGGTTTGTTGCAGTAAACTGTCTTTTGGGGTTGGGCAATATATGGCTAGGCTAATTTAGTAGTTTTCCACTTCAGGTTAAAAACTACAGCAGGTTAAAACACGGGGTGGGGGAAGAGGTTTCATAGCTTTGCTCAAGTACTTTTTTGTGTGGGAGGCTACACCTTTTCCCCGTTATGTGACTTTCACTCTTGCCACCAAGGCAGCTCTCAATTCCATTGGTCAGAAGTGAAGTAACACTCTCATCACCCTTTTATTCTCTTTTCTCATCCTGAAGTGAATTCAATACATGAACACATGATGAATGACTTCGGAAATCAAGTGTTTGTCAAATCACCGGGACGTGGGCGTAGAATACAAAAGACGCCCCCAAACTCCCCACCCTTCCTCCGCACAGTTGAATGGACAGGTTTGAATAGACAGATGAATTGGAGGTGTGGTCAGTCTCTAAAAAAAGTAGTAGATGGGGGCCCCTATTCAGGACCATACTGGCTAAACCCACTATTTGAGGATTTAGGAGTGTGCAAGGGGTGTTCCCGTGCAAAGGTTGCTATTTTGGGACACCTGCCTTACCCTTAAAACACTGACACTACCCGTTACATTATGCATAGGTGTGGTTTGGACGTTGCAATAATAAAACCAATCACCGTGCCAGATGCCATTGCCTTTAAGAGAAGACTTCGCAAGCCATTATCCCCAATGCAATCTTACGCTCTCCTCTCTCCCTCTATGCAGTGTTGCCATGTCTACTTATTATAAGCCACATTGGGCTTGTTTTCTGTAAAGTTACTTGTAAATAATGGTAGTTGCGGTTGTGAGCTTGTAGATTGGCTGTTTTCAAATAGCCAACATATATAAATATGCACATTTTTTAATGGGCGACATATATAGGTTTGAAGTGCCTATGTGGCCTATTATAGTCACTTCTTTTGGGCTTGTTTTCATAGACCTGGTTGCTTATTCCTCTTGCAAATTCTGGCAACACTGTTCCTCTCGCTGCAGCCGCACTGAGGGGATTTAACATAGGACACATATGCCCGTTGTTTAATTTATAGGCTCTAGCCTTTGATTGCCTTTCAATAAAACCACATTTGATAGACATACGTATCACCTATATGTTACTGATTAGGGAGATTTTTTTTTGGTAATCAGTATTTCCATTTATTTAGTGTGTAATTGGGTAAGTGTGTAATTTGGAGAGCATTGCATTGCGCGACACACAAAGTGTCATCTTTGAATAGACTATCATCTTATATAAACACAATTGACCCAAGGAATTGACTCTCTCCCTTCTGCTGATTGTAGGAACATTAGAATCACAGAGATTTGTTGAGAAATAGGAGAGAGGGAGACCTCGAATGTTGTGCCGTTGTGTGCGCCCTGGCCGACTCCAGACATCCATTGCAGGTGCGCACTCTACCAAACCAATTTGGCTTAGAGAGTGGTTTTAGATTCAGCTATGCGCTGTCCCAAACGTGTGTGGTCAAAATAGCAATTTTGGGGATAATGCAAAACACGCCCACGGCCACACCTCCAGGCGTAAATAGTGGAGTCGGCATAATAAATAGCGCGTATAGCGGCCGCAAAATAGCGTTTAGGGACAGTGCCAGCTGCCTTACCCGTAATTCACGGGTAGTGGGCAGTAATTCACGGCCAGTGGACAGCGGGTGCGGCTATAGTAGTGCCAATTATAGGGCCCGTAGTGTTTCAATAGAGGCCTGACAAACTAGCTAGAAAAACAACAATGGTGCAAAAGTAAGAGTTAAGCTTCCTTTGGAAGCTGTGAGGCTCTGTGAAGATCTTATTTCATGGATTGTTTTATTCCCATTTTTCATAGAAGGAAAAAAAAACATTCATCCTCCCTTCATACCTCTAAAGAGTACATGCAATTTTCTTTAACACTTAAGGATAGTTTAATTTGTTTTAGGAAAGCAAAAACAGTAGCATTATCTTTCTGCAGGGCCTTCTTAATAGAGGAGGGAATAATGCCCCGGCCATGAGTGGGCAGGTGGAAAATGTAGAGAACACCTCATTAATGTAATGCCTCTTCTCACTCTCTCTCTCTCTCTCTCTCTCTCTCTCTCTCTCGCTCTCGCTCTCGCTCTCGCTCTCGCTCTCTCTCTCTCTCTCTCTCTCTCTCGCTCTCTCTGCCTCGTGCTCTCTTTTTCTCGAGAGCCCGGTCTGGCGATAAGACGTAAATGGGGGGAAACGATTGCCTGTGTGAAACTCACAGACTGAACATTGGGTAGTCTCTAAGTGCCTCGGTCTCTCAAGGTTTCCTCTCAACTAAAGGAAGTATCGTTTTGTATGAAGGAACACAAATAGGACCATTATCTGATCGAAGATGCCATCCAAAACCTGCTCATTTGAGGCCTTTTATTTCTTGCTTTCTTTCTTTTCCTTAGTTATTATTTGTCATTATTATCTCCATCCCTCCCTTATTCAACTGCTATTGATCTGCATTCTCTCCCCTTCCCTCTCTCTCTCTCTCTCTCTCTCATAGATTGGTAACATTAGCCGGGTATTAGACACGGAGAACGGCCTGGCCCGGTGCCCGTTCGATCCGCGCCATAATTCTACCGCCATGATGACAGAGAAAGGCGAGCTGTACGCATCCACGGTCACCGACTTTTCCAGTCGCGACCCCATCATCTACCGAAGCCTGGGGAACATGCCACCACTGCGCACGGTCCAATATAACTCCAAATGGCTCTACGGTAAATGACTTTCAATGCCCCGCTAGCGGCCCCTGCTGCTCCTTGCACCTAGCCAGACCAAAGTGGTTTGAACCGGCTGTCCTTAGCGCCCCAAAAGCGAAGTTACAAAGCTACTCAACTTTATTTAAAGTGCCTTGCTAGGCAAACACGCTCCAGGCCATGGAGGGCAGTCAAATGGTTAGAGTTCATCCTCCGGGGGCATGAATGCACAAGTTTCATGGCAATCCACCCTTTGAATATATTTTGTGCAAGTGGACATTGTGATGTAAGGGTGGCACTAGAGGAAAGGTCATAGGGTCACCAAAATCAGTCGGGTTTATATTCTGGGGAGCATGAATGTGCACAACAAATTCCATGGCAATTCAGCAAGTAGTTTTTACATCATTGTTGGCATTGGTATTGGGTGTCCAGGTGGTGCTGGGGTAAAGAACTCGCTGAGCACCTGCAGAGACAGGGGTTCCATTCCCGCTGCGGTGCCTCCGGCTTGGCTGGGCACGCCAACAAACACAATTGGTGGTGGTGTTCAGGGGTGGGAAGCTGGCAGGGGGTTGTGTCCTTGTTGCTGCACTAGCTTCTCCTACTGTGGGAGGTCTGGTCTGGGAGACTGTTCAGCAGGGGTGCGGAACTGGGAGGGAGAGTTTGTTCCTCACGCATCACACGCTCCTGAGGAAACTCCTCACTTCACTGTCAAGTGAAAAGAAGCAGCTGGTGACTCCATGTGTATCAGAGGTGGCATGTGGTCGTCTACACCTTCCACTGACCAATAGTGGCGGTTAGCAGCAACAAGGAGCATGCAAGATAAGATAAGATAAACCTTTATTGATCCACCGGAGGGAAATTCAAGGGGGCATAGCAGTGACAACAGCAAGGTTGAAACACAGAAAAGGCACAGGTAGAAATGTCAAAACAAGACAAATTAAATAAGACTCTGTACTAATACCTGCAATGGGCCTTCAAAGGGAAATGGCAGAATGGCTAAATTGCTCATGTATTACATAATATTACTTACTAACAGTAAGTGGAACTATATTACATATTGTTGCTGTCGGGCAGAAACCTTATATGTCCACAATCACAAAGTCACAAGCAGTGCTTAATTTGTAAATGATTTGGTGCTGGAGCTCATGAATCCGACTAAAAGTTGTGCATTATTTGTGGAATCCTCTGCAACTAACGAGGGAGTCAGACCACCCGCCCGCATCACGGGCGCAACCATTTTTCTAACAGCGAATAATAAAGTGTTTGTGGCGATTTACGAATGTAACTCGATTTAATTTCATCCACGGTCCTTTTCCATTGCAGGAAGGGACATTGAGGGGAAAAGGTGAAAGTTGAATTAATAATAAATAGCCTATAAAACATATTGTATTGCATGTGCATTTGAGGTGACGGAAAACCTTCTATATTTCCCGGAGCACAGCAGGCAGGTATCAGCTCCGGCACAAATTAAGCCCTGGTCACAAGTTCTTATTAATACATTTAATTAATCACACAGACAGACTTTCAACCTGGCATCCCTATTTTCTGTCATGACAAAAACTTGTACAAGCTCAGAACGCGTTTGCAATGCGACACGTTGTAGATCGCTACTTTTGTGTCACACTGTTATACAAAAAAGTATAGTGTAGGGCTTAAAGTGGTTAAAGGATGACCAATATCATTAAAGGTAGTAAATGATATGTTCATATAGTAATCATTGCTGTAGATTGTTCAATAAAAGTGGTTTCCCCGTCTGTCCAACTCTTTAAACAGAAAATACATTTTCAGGATGGTTGCCAATTTCATCACATCAGTACCTTAGTACCTTATCAGCTTCAATATTATAGTGTTCCAGTTTCAATTTTGTCTGCTCATTTCTCTGTGTCATCTCCAATTTCTCTTGTTTATCTTGTATCCTGTATGAGTTCTCTCCCTGATTGATCGTGAACAGAATATAGAGCTATTTAACACTTATTTTAACAAAAGAAAATTACTTACTGCACCATTAATTTATGAAAAAAAAGAACAACAACAAGTACAAGTACATTACCATATTAACAAAGCTGTTAAAATCGACTGGTTTGCCTTATCTCAATATTTAGTGATGTGGTTGAAAGCTCCCCTAATACTCCGGATGTGATCATGTTTAATGAAACCACCAAGACCGTTTTTATTTTAGAAATTTGATGTTCCTTAGACATGTACATGGATACTTGCTTCAGCTGTAGAATACTAAAATACCATGCCATCTCTGCATGTGGGTACAATTGTAAAACAATTGCTCTGATATTTGGCAGCTTAGGGCATGTCCATAATATATGTGTGCGAGGACTACAAATTGTTGGACTGGCTATAAAAGAAGGGCAATTAATGAAATATTGACAATTCATGAAATATGAATTCATGACAATTCATGAAATATTGTTCTGCCATTATTGGCAGTCACTTTATATGGACAAGACACTGTCACCTATACCCATAACTGTATGCTAGTCTGCTTGCCTTGTGTGTAGCGTATATATTGACAACTGTGATCATGATCTTGCATTGCATTATTTTTTTACTCTGGTATATTTGGATTTTGACACGATCTATGTCTTAAACGATCTTATGTCTGACAATCCAAATAAAGAAATTAAAATATACAGTATACACATGCATATTACTACACACAAACACACTTGATAACTCATGTCCACTCCTGTGGTGTCCGTTGCCCACAGAGCCTCACTTCGTGTCCATGTATGACGTGGGCCTGTTCGCCTACATCTTCCTGCGGGAGAACGCCGTGGAGCACGACTGTGGCAAGACGGTGTTCTCGCGCGTGGCGCGCCTCTGCAAGAACGACGTGGGCGGCCACTTCCTACTGGAGCACAGCTGGACCACCTTCATGAAGGCGCGTCTCAACTGCTCGCGCTCCGGCGAGATCCCTTTCTACTACAACGAGCTGCAGAGCACCTTCTACCTGCCGGAGCAGGACCTCATCTACGGCGTGTTCACCACCAATGTGTGAGTCTCTCTCTCTCTCTCTCTCTCTCTCTCTCTCTCTCTCTCTCTCTCTCTCTCTCTCTCTCCCTCTCTCCTTTCACTTTCACTGTTCTTTCTGTCTGCCTTTCTGTTTGTTCCTGGGCTTTCATTCATTTGTTTCATTCATTTGTTTCGTTCTTTGCTTCGTGAATTCGTTTGAGTTTGTTCCTTTCTTTCTTTGTTTCTTTCTTTCCCTGTGTTTCTCTCTCACCCATGTCTTTTTGTCTTTCTCTCTCTCTCACTCTTTATCCTCTCTCTGTCTATCTTTGTTTCTTTCTACCCCTCCCTTTCTCTCTATCCCTTTCTCTCTCACTTACTCTCCCCCTTTCCCTCTCTGCATTTCTTCTCCCTTTTCTCTCTCTGTCTTTGCATCTTCCCCCACCGTCTTTCTTTCCCTCTCTCGTTACCCCCCCTCTCTTTCTCTCTCTCTCTCTCTCTCTCTCTCTCTCTCTCTTTCTGAATACTGCTGACTGTAGGGACGTTTGTAGCCTCTAAATGAAACAGAAGGAGACATTTTTTTGCCTCTTAAGAACAAGATTGTAATTTTATTCTGACCAGTCTACAGTCTCCAACCAGATCAATTTGCTGCCAAGACACAAGATAAATGTAAGTGAAGTGCACCCAGATTCCCAATAAAAGTTTGGTAGCTCCACCTGCATAAACCAAACAAACCAAGTCATGCATAAGCAGCAAAGCTAGTGCACCGATGACGCATCATTTACCTTCATTACCGCAAAATAGACTCTCGCTCTCTCTCTCGCTCTCGCTCTCTCTCTCTCGACAGAGACTCTCCCCAGCACATTTCCAGCCTTTATTTATTTATTTTTTCGGTTTCTCTTTATTTACTCACTGACCTGACGGTAGCCCTGGGGAGCCCGAAGGTTTTATTTTACCACTGCTGAGGAAACGCATTACAAAAGGGGAGATCGTGAGCTTGCTGAGCAATGAGCTCAAGTCATTTCAAGCTGCCTGTTCCTAAATGCTGCCAAAACCCCCACGACCCCCACCACCATCACCACCACACACGCACGCACACACACGCACGCACGCACGCACGCACGCACGTACGCACGCACGCACGCACGCACACACACACACACACACACACACACACACACACACACAGAGCTTGGCAGAGTGGAAAGTGGTCAGTGTTGCCAGATTTTGCAAGCCCAAAAGAATCGACGAGGCTACATGAGCACTTATGTACATCGGCTATTTGAAAATAGACGATCTACAAGCTCACAACGCTTTGCGATGCGACGCGTTGTCCATTACATGAGCTTATTTCAGAACCACTTTTTTGAATAATAATAATAATACAAAATTGGAAGCAAGCCTAAATAAGCAGCTACACTTAAGAAACAAGCCCAAAAAAATCCCAACCCCTGCAACTACCAATATTTACAAGCAACTTGTTGCTTAATAATAATAATAATAAGCAGATATGGCAACAGTGAAATCAGTGGCGTTTGGTGGATTCTAACGTTGACCGGGCCAGAACCCGAAGAAAGTTTGACGGCTAAACTGTTTTTTTTTAATGGCCACTCATTTCGGCCACAACATTCGGCAGAATGCAAATGAGCCCCATTTGAAAACAAAGGCGACTTTCTGTGTTCGGCTACAACAGAATAATAGAGTGAGGGGCTGCTAATGTTAGTTTTTTCCCCCTGGCGGATCTTGCCCTACACAGGGACAAGCTGGGTTTACAGACCGGGCCATGGCCCCAATGACGATACGCGCCTGAGTGAAATGGGTCTGTTGGATAGAGAGAAGGGAGGCCGGTCTGAAGGCAGAGGGTTGGTGCGGATCATGAGAGATGCTTTACTGTAGTGACCAATGACCATTAGGCCTGATTGACACTTAGCTGTGCGCCGGTGTCGCTCAGCGAAAATAGGCGATTTACAAGCTCACAGCGTGTCGGATCGTGACGTGCTGTGAGCTTGTAAATCGTCTATTTTGGATGAACGACGCTGGCACACAACCAAGTATAAATCAGGCATTAGTCCAACTGGAACTATAGTAATCAGGCATTCCGGTGTGTGTGTGTGTGTGTGCCCTGCAGCTCTCATGTTAGTATCAATATGCCAGCAAGTCCACTCCTTTGGAGCAGAGCAGAGCCCTGGACCTCACACCAACTATGCTGCTGCCCCAGGCTGTTAGTCGCTGTTTACACTTCCTTTGGTCTGTTCTCTGTCTCCTAAAGAAATCGAGCCTCTCTCTTGGGTAGTGCTCACTGCTCACAAACAGCAGAAAGATAGAGATGGTACGAGACATGCAATCTGAAGCGAGTTTGAACCCAAGGTTTGACCCCAGGAAGCTGTGATTGAAATGGTACAAAGACTAACTGGTGAAGCCACTGAGAGGGCGTCTGTTTCTATTTCTATCTGTATGAAATCCACTCGAGGCAGGTTTGGTTCAATCCATAGGGCTTTTTTCCATCATCGTCATACTGTGTGCTGCTAAAATACTTGTTGAAAAAAGAGTTTAAAAGCTTTGCTGCATCGCTTCCTGGCAATGGCTAGGAGCTTTTGTTAATTTACAAGTGGACCTTTTGGCTCTTAATGGTGTTACTCGAGGAAAGGCCATGGGGTCACCAAAATGATCAGGGTTCATCCTGCAACCTGCCTAATAAATTATGAAGTATCTTGTGTGCAAATTATGTTTAGTTCTTTTTAATACTTTACATGCGCTTATACCTCTTGCCAAATGCCTGAAGGAGTTTTGTGCACTTACCGGCATATTCAGATGAGAGTATGAAAATGCTGTCCTCTCCAACTCCTTTCCAGTTGCACTTGCCACCGTTTTAATTTCACTATAAATGATGTAACCTTTGAGAGCATAGAATTGACAAGCTGACTGGGACTTTGAAGCATGATAATGCTAATAACTTGGTGATGTGCTGTACATCATGAACACCAATTAACACAACTGACTTCCACGTAGGGCTGGGCAATTAACTGAAAATATATCAAAACCAAATCAACAAATTGACAAGAGAATTCTAATAGATTTTTTATCATCGACTTAAGCAATTAGTCTGATTAACCCTGTATTATACTTCGTTGTACAATGGTGGCGTTCAAAAATGCATGTATCGTGACGCGTTGTGAGCTTGTAGATCAGCTGTTTTCACAAATCGAGGCAAACGTTTGAAATAATCATGATATTGATTTGAAGTCATATCGCTGAGCCCTACTTCCACGGCAGACTCTGTCCTCCTCTACATGAATTTTTTTACTTCTTCCCTCAGTTTGTAAAACTGTGTGAGCATATTTTGCGGGATTCAGCCATTGCACGTCGCAAATGTAAACCATGTCTCCGTACTCCAACTGAAGCTCACTCAGTATCTCCTTGAACTGTAAAACGCTCTGCTTTTGATTAAAATGTACTTTATGAACATTACATTGTTGAGCTTCAGTGATATGCACACAGAATATCTTGATGTTTGATACTGTACAGTGGTTGATGATTCAATCAAGACTGAGACGACTCATTTATTTTTTGACCAATGCAGTTAATCCCTTATGCGGGCCAACCATGTCTGGGGCTCCATCTGTGGCAACGGCAATTAACTTTTCAACTGGTAAATGATGCATTTATATCGCCTTCATCCAAATGACTTTACGGTGTGCAAGCTTGTGAGCTTCTACTCACTGTAGATTGTCTATTTTCACTACCGTTGACATTTTTTGAAATGTATAGAAACTTTTCGCCTATATTCATATGCCCAAAACAGGGTTCATGTCCTGTTCAATTATTAATTGATTATTTTATTAAAATGTTTTAGTTCAAGTAACTGTTGCACCTCTACACCACGGTACTAAAGGGTCAAAATATCCGCTCACACGAGTATGCCTGGCATGATGATGCTTTTGCCTGGCTTTAATTACTGCTGCCATGATGACTCGAAATTCTGGGCGTGGCGCTCCTTTTAAATGCACTTAAGTTGCCGCCAACTCTCTGAAGACGCTAATAACTTTCACTCTTAACTGTTCATTTGCATAGAAAGGGGTTGATATGGCCCCAAATGTATGCATAATTACCTAATTTAAATACATGGAAATAGCACCGGAGCACCTAGACGCTATTTGCTTGGCAGCACAGTTAGGGTTTATATTTCACACTTTGCTGGTGCTTTGGGAATTATAGTGTCTTATTTGCGTGGGTTCAGCTGCCGCAGAAGGCTTTTGTGAATTCGCCCCTGAGACTTGAAACTAGCTTGGCATAGCTATTTAACTTTGTGAAAACCACAGTGCTGTTTATTTTCACAAAAATGACTGTACTACAGTACAGGCCAAAGGAAACGTTAAGCAGGACTTTAATGCCTGAAAAAGTCTGCCATTTTATTGTTGTATTTCAGGGATTTTAACCGCGCAGTGAGGTTTAGCTAAAGTTGCCTCAATTATTCAGGTAGGTTCGGTAACATTTCAACGGTCCCTATTTTGGGCATGTCATCATTATAGGTGAAAGAGTTCGCATCGCGACATCGTGAGCTTGTAGATCGGCTATTTTTGCTATTGTTGAAATAGTGATTATTGACTAGAGAGGGTCTATATGTGGCCAAAGTTGTGAATAGACAATGACATGTATTGGTGGTCTTTTAACAGTGACTATTGCCGTATGAGAAAAGATGCTGAAATAATAACACGCGTGCACGCACGCACGCACGCACACACACACACAGTGTAGTATATTCTCTCTCCTTCCACTTTCTGCAGTACATTTTATTATCCTTATTAGGAGTCTCGACCTGCCTGCAGTCCATCTGCAGAATGTGACCAAGAGGGCAGCATGATTATCCTTTTAATGGGATATTTTTAAGGCTTCTTTAAACTTTATTGGATTCTACAGTGGAGATGGACAGGGAGGGGAGGGGGGATATGGGGGGGGGGGGCACAGCTTCGGAGCCTGATTTGCTCCAAGGATTTCGCCATGATGTGCCCAATGAGCTAGCATGGTGGTTTTCAAAGAGGGGACCGGCGACCCTCACGGGTCCTTGAAGGTCTTCAAGGGGGTCCCCAGCTAAATGACTGATAGTTAGAAACCAAATGGACCCAAATGGTATTGGTAACTATATATGGTTGTCTGTCTGTGGTCTAATGCATATACCAAACTGTCCTTGAAGATAAAAAGTTTGAGTCACTGAGCTTGCATATACAGTTGAGTCACCTGACACAACGAGAACACCTGGATAAGTGACAATCGTCTCTCTCTCTCTCTCTCTCTCTCTCTCTCTCTCAATTCAATTCAAAGGGGCTTTATTGGCATGAGAACATACGTTCACAGCGCCAAAGCAAAAGTGGAACAAAACAAACAAGACAATGTATGTACAATTAAATGGGAATGAATAAATGTGTAAACTGTAAACAGAGCTGTGCTACATTGCAACTTAGAAAACGATCTTACAAAACCATAAGAATTGTGCATTTTCTGTCAGAAACAGTTATACATCCACATAGGAAAGGTTAGTTTGGGATAAACCTTTGAAACAAGTGACAGCTGTATGTCTGTAATGTTTTGCATTCACTTGGTATAAGATCTTTGGGACAAATGGCAGCAAATTATTCAAACGTATGTCTCTCTCTCTCTCTCCCATCAGTAACAGTATCTCGGCCTCTGCTGTGTGTGCTTTCAACTTGAGTGCCATCACCCAGGCGTTCAACGGCCCTTTCCTCCACCAGGAGAATCCACGCACCACATGGCAGTCCACCCCCAACCCCATCCCTAACTTCCAGGTAACCTTGACCAGAGAAACATCATGCATTGAGAATCTCTACAATATTTGTCACATACTGTATGGGATGATAATAGTGTGTGGGACTATTCTTTCACTATTGTGAGAGATTTGTTTACTTCCCAGTCCTGCCATCCGCCTAAAACTCCAAAGATAAAAAGACATTAGATAATGTGAGGTGAGATAAAATAAAACTTCCCATGGGGCAGAGAAAAGTTGTTTAAAAATCACCAAAATAGACAAATAGATAATCCAACTCAAAAATAGGGGAAAACTGTTGGGTTCAGGGACCCCCAGGGGTTGTTGAGGGGGTTCCAGGGGGTCCCCAGGAAAATGAGTTTTTCAGCTATAAAAACAATTGTTTTCATATAGGGGGTCCATGCCAAATTCATATAAATTTTGATAGATAGATACAGTAGATAGATAGATAGATAGATAGATAGATGCTTTATTTGTTTTTGCACCAAGCAGCCATCAGGACACAAAAAATCACAGCACACAATACACAATACACAATACATAGACAGATCACACAATTCATTGACGACATGATACAAAACAAGAAAAATATAGAATACGCTACCAGTCATAGTTCGATAGGCATCACATATTACACAGAACTGAGATGGGTCCTGTTTGTTCAGAAGTCCTATACTTGTGGGGACAATTTTGGGGTCCTTAACAACTGGTGTGGCGGGTTACTAATAACCTTCCCCTCTGCCAACCCCCTCTGGTCAGTGCGGGACCCTGGAGGAGCGCGAGCCGGGGGAGAAGAACCTGACGGAGCGCAGCCTCCAGGACGCCCAGCGCCTCTTCCTCATGAACGACGTGGTGCAGCCCGTCACTGTGGACCCCTTGCTGTCGCAGGACAACGTCCGCTTCTCCAAGCTGGTGGTGGACATCGTGCAGGGCCGAGATGCCCTCTACCACGTCATGTACATCGGCACTGGTGAGTGTGCGGGCCGTGAGGGTCTCTGGGGATGAATAGAATTATTTATAATGTATTAAAGGAGAATTTCACCCAATTTTTCATACTTTTTTTATGATGTTATGATATCCTAGGACAGCGGTTCCCAAACTTATTTAGCTGTGCACCCCTTATTACATCCTGACCTAGATGACGCACCCCCCCGGGGCGTCATCTAGGCAAACCAATTAGGTTGGTTTGCCTAGATGGCAGGTCACGCACCCCCTGGTGGGCGCTCGCGCACCACAATGGGTGCACGCACCACAGTTTGGGAACCCCTGTCCTAGGACGAGTGGTACAGTAGAGAAATTTCATAACTCCATCCCGGGTCTGCCGCAGTTAAAAACCCGGGCCTATGGTCCTTGCTCTAAATGGCTTTAAATCGTGGGGGGGACATTCAAGACAAACACGTTGCATAGTGTTCAGTCACTATCAGCTCTCATCCGAAAAAAAAGAGAAAGCTATTAAAATAGGCAATTTAGAGCGCAGGTTTTTAATTGCGGCGGACCCGCGATGGCGTTATGAAATTTCTCTACTGTGCCACTTGTCCTAGCATATCATAACATCATAAAAAAGGTAAGAAAAACGTTGGGCGAAATTCTCCTTTAAGTAGTTGTAAAAATAGTAATAGTACTATTTTGTACTAAGAATTATGGTACAGTGTGAATTTGATATACTAACTTTATTTATGTTAACTTTGAACTTGATTTTGTATTATTATTATTAGTAGTAGTAATAGTAGTAGTAGCAGAAGCAGCAGCACCAAAATTCTAACGATATTACTATAAATATTATATTTAAATGGAGAGATAGGAACATGAGGGCAGATGCCAGGTGACAAAGGGCATGAAAATTCAAACCCCTATACAGTTATTCGTTGTGACTATAGATCTGTACCGCAGTGCCAGTGATAAGCTGCAATATTGAACTGCCATCATAGGCCCAATGTACCGTAGGGGCAGTTAAACTGCCACTTGAGGTATGCCTGGTGGCTCAGCTTGACAAATTTGACCCCCATCGGCGTGTATCGAATGTCTATCCTCTCGCTCTGCCCTTGCTTTCTCAAGAACATTAACGTATTTGAGCATGGACACAATGTATACAGTGGCATAATAATCTTTCTGTGCAATTAAACTTCTGTACACTCGCTTAACCCCGCTCAATGCGTTCTTGTGAGTGCGAGTACCCAGGTTCGAGTCCGTCCCCCATCTTGTCTCTCCTCTGCCCCTGGTTTCCTGTCTCTCCACACTGACCCATTTGAAATACTACTACTACTACTAACAATCATCATCATCATCATCATCATCATCATCTTACAAAAAATAAATTGCCGCTTGAAACTGCTTTGAGACACTGGGTAGACCTCACAGTCATTGGAAATATAGCTTTTGAAGACAGGCTTATACAGTAGGCTGCACATCAGAGAAAGATGAGAAATAAAAAGGATATGGCGTCCAGTACCTCTCAGGCTCTCACGAATTAGATTCAAATCTATGACAAGACAGAACATGACGATCTTTGAATAGTGCAGTTCAAAATTAAGCATAGGGCTGTCAAAAATAGACACATAATTGCAGTGAACCTAAGTCGAAAGTTTCAGTTTCATGTCAGTATTCAACCTATTATTAACCAGGTAAGCCCTATATACTGTACTTTGTCGTATGACGCATAGCGACTCGTCACATTGCAACGCATTCTGAGCTTGTAGATCAGCTACTTCCGCAATTTCTTTTACTTTTAGAAATGTGGGAATTTTTGGAAAACATTTGAAAATGTGCCCGGCTTAGAAGTGTTAAAGAAAACTGATCATATAAGCACATCATGCCTCATAAATAATCCTCAAGAAAAAAATCTTTCCTCTCATTTATTTGCCCCTCCAAAACCAGAGCACGGCACCATCTTGAAGGCTCTCTCCTCCACCAATGAAAGCCTCGGGGGCTGCTACCTGGAAGAGATGAGACTCTTCCCCGACGACAGCGAGGGCAGAGGACGACACATCCGGAGCCTGCAGATCCTCCAAGGCGACCGCTCGTTGTTCGTGGGGCTGGACGACGGGCTGCTGAAGATCCCGCTGGAGCGCTGCTCCAGCTATGCATCCGAACGGTAGGACTCTCCCTGTCAGATCGCTGAACGGATAAGACTCAGAAGCAAGCAGGCACACTGAGGCAGAAGTTAAAGGAGTAGACTCTTTGTGTCTCCTACCGGAGAGACCACCGGTTACAAAATGATTGGCTTAGGAATGTGATAAAAAGAAAAAATCTCCATGAATTCAATGCTTCATGGGGTGTGTAATTGATAATGAAAATATATATTTTTTGGGGTGAACTACTCCTTTAATTAAAAGCCAGGAGAGAGTGGGACAGGGCTAGAAGCGTTGGCAAAGGAACAATGGTCAAAGTTCCAGGGGAGCAGTCGTACGGGCTGTACGGGCAAAAAACTGGGGGGGGGGGGTCTGTATTTCATTGTAAATCAGTAGCGAAGTCACTGCTTTTTCTTGATGATTGATGATTTCTTGCTCTTGGTTGAGAATAACTGAACTAGGCAGACGCCTAGAGTGCCACCAGCTGGAGAGGCCTCCATCTAATTTGTAAATGCCCCTCGAAGTGGCGTCAGATGAGCTCATTCATTTATGAATAATCCAAAGCTTGCTCTAAACGATCGCTGACAGCTGTCTGCCATACTGCTTGTGAACAGTGTTAGGTGAGAGAGAGATGGAGGGCAGAGGATGAACCTGCTCAGGTACAGTAGTTCAATCACACTTCAACGAGAGTAGCCAGAGATGACCCGTTGTAACGCTATGTTTCCCTAAGTGAAATAATAATTATGAAGAGGTCAAAGCCGTCAGGGCCTAGGAGGCGAGTGGAGAGGTTTTTTATCTGTGTGTGTGTGAGAATGAATGAATGAATGAATGAATGAATGAATGAATGAATGAATGAATGAATGAATGGATGAATGAATTTTTATTTTCGTGTCTTGTCAAAAGACCCATCCCTTACGGGATTAGAAGACACCAAAAACATAAATTAACAATATCGCATTCTCTTCCTGGAAGACTGCACAAAAGAAAATGTTTGGTAAACACCCAAAACAAAACAAAAAATATATTATACATCACATTTATGTTCTCTTTGCCCATCTGTCCCAGGCCCCTTCCAAATACTACACCTCTTAAATACTTTTTGACGCAGGTCATGATACAAGGGCCAATAGAAAACAAAATGGAACTCACTCTCAATATCAGCTATGTCACAATAAATGCAAAACCTCTCCTCTTCCACTACTCCTCTATACCTACCAGTCTCAAGGTGCAGGGGCAAGATCCCAGAACGGAGTTGGGCACATAGAGATCTTTGTCTTTTGGACAATGGACCACAAACATATTCTTCTCTAGCATAACAGCTTTTTATCATAACAAATGTTCCACGTTTTGGTTTATACAATATATCCGGTGACCATTTGCTCTGATACAAACCATAAAGTGTCTCTTTAACCACAGATATGTTTGCAATGCTGTTATTTTGAAAACTGTCAAGCAACCTAGCCCTCAGAAGTATGTCCTCTACTGCACTGGCCCATGCACCTTTTCTCGATACATCCCAATTCAAATCTTTCTTGGCAACTCTATTCTCTGGCATTGTGATTAGTCTATTCCATAAGGCTACCATGCTGCCTTTCCACCTCACATGCCTCCCATCCCATGTCTCCTGTTATTGCCAATACAGGTGCAAATGTATGTGCTCCAAGAAAATACTGTATAGCCCTATTCTGGACCATTTGTCCTTTCATAGTTGTGTTGTGTGTGTGTGTGTGTGTGTGTGTGTGTGTGTGTGTGTGTGTGTGTGTGTGTGTGTGTGTGTGTGTGTGTGTGTGTGTGTGTGTGTGTGTGTGTGTGTGTGTGTGTGTGTGTGTGTGTGTGTGTGTGTGTGTGTGTGTGTGTGTGTGTGTGTGTGTGTGTGTGTGTGTTGCCAGTAGAGGTTTAGCTGGTGATCCATCACCATCACCAGGCGGAGCGTTAGGATAAACGGTGAAGACATCCTGACATTACAAAGGAGAGCTATGGGACACTCCGCCCTGGCGGCTTTCACGTCGCTAAACGCTGTCAGCCTGCCGCAGCGGCACGCCACGTGTTAAAACGGAGTCAAAGTCAATGATCGTCTTTCTAGAGATAAAAGGAACCGAAGCATTGTTCTCTTACCTCTTTCTTAAGACCTCAGGAGATCAATCAAGAGTAAAGGGGAGTCATGCTTAAGAGCTACCATTGTGGTTTCATGAGCGAGAACAGAATAAGAATAAGATGCACTTCATTACACTTTATTATTTTTCCTTAATTACGTGCCACAGAATAATGAAGGGTGACAGTGGCGTTCTCCAAAGCCCCTACAGTCTGTTTGCTCACAGTATTATTGCTTCTGTGTTTGAAACGTCTCTTACTGGTCCACTCGCAAGGAACTAATCTGATTTAGTCAAATTGGATCTAAAAACCTTCAATTTTTCCAAATGATAGGATCATGCAGACTATTGGCACTAGTGTTTGCAATGGCACTGCAGGTGTAGGTAGTATTAAAATGTACTGTGACTGATATGAGTATATATGCACACTGTAGATTGTGATGATCATTTGTTTATCACATATCCATAGCCTTATTTATTATGTTTTTGTCACAAGGACCATGACAAAATAGGAGCCATGTTTGACATGCTGAGTTCCTTCTTCAGCGAGGTCGCTCATGGTGACAGCAGAGTGTGCGGTGGCACTCAGCTTGTACTGATTGATCAGATATCATGTATCACCCTCTTGGTCCTCTCACCCAGGGCATGTAAAGGTTTGGTAAGTGATGAAAGGGAACGAAGCAGGAAGGCACTGGAGCAAACTCGGACAAATAAAGGCTTTTTAATAACCGGTTGTAGGCAAATAACGTGACAATGCTTCGATGTCAATACATCTTCATCAGGTGATGACCTTTTGGAACGCAACAACAAGTCATCAGAAACTACTTATTAACATTAAATATATTTAAATAAATACAATTCCGGTGCTACATCATTTTTCCGCGAGTGTCGTTTTTAATAGTGTTTAGTGAAGATGACAATAGCACATTTGTGTGCAATGGCCATTGTGAAAAATATACCAGTGAAGGATTATAGCAAAAATAACTCTTGTTTAATTGAAAAAGTTACAGTATGACTTTTAAAAAGTTAAAAACATACTGAGAAAAAAGCTCAGCGATGACAAAGGGGAGACTTGCAATGCTCAGTCTCCATTAAGGCCTGCTGAGCCTAACAGAAACATCTCCCTGGCTATAAAGCACGTCAGATTGAAGCCAAAAGGACAATGGATGCCCATTGCTCATTAAAGCCAACGCAGCAGAATTCACAAACCACCCCGGACCCCCAACTTACAGCACTGCAACTCAACTCAACTCAAGTCAAAGTTTATTTAATTAGCCTAGCACATTTCATGCAAAGGAAAATGCTTGGCAGAGAAAACAATTCACATACTACAAAGACAGTGTGGGGGCGGGGGTGGCGGGTGAGGGGTGTACGTGCGCTTCAGATCAGATTCACTTTATTGTCACGCTTGTGCATATCCGTCTATCCGTGTAAGCATGTGAGTGAATTAGGGGCAAAGGGAGATACTATAGGATTGGCGTGCACACCTACACCGGAGTATAGCGACGTCACTCACACAGTGGCATATTACAGGCTAACAGCATGGAATATCAAAACGCTGTTTGACTGCTACAAGAAAATCATGTTTTTGCAACAAATAGTGACATTTGTTGCATTTGAGGTTCCCTCTATGGGCCAAGTGAAATTGCCTTTGGCTTGTATTCTTTGCATTGTGTAGAGATCCATCAAATTATGTGATTCAAATGTGGGGTTTATCAAATAGAGATTAGGTCCGTGCGCGCGCGCACACACACACACACACACACACACACACACACACACACACACACACACACACACACACACACACACACACACACACACACACACACACACACACATAACTTTAAACAAACCTATCAACCATCTTGTTTATGAGGACCCATCCCTTCAGCCCCACCCCGGGGCCACAAGCAAACCCCGAAAGCATGTGTTGTTATTGGGCCTCTTTGCTCCCCAGGAACCCCTCGTCTGTGGGGTTTATGGCCAGTGGCTGCCGCCAGTCGGCCAGCATGGGGGTTCTGAGGGGAGTGTGCCTGCGGGTCTACTCCGGATCCATTTTGAGTGCAGAATGAATGACATGAAGCCTTGGCCGTAGTTGTCACTTTGGTATTCATGCTGTATGTGTTACTGACCTCTTTGATGATCTCTAGGAAATCCTTAGTTCTCAGCTTACAGACTCTGGGTGGCGAGACCAAAGATAGATTGTGGTGTGGGGGGGGGGTCTCCCACAAGGAGCCTTAAGTCATTTTCTTCCCTCGACACAATTCACGACTTTCCGTGGCTCACCGTGTCATTTCGGAGGAAATCTAGAGCGTTCGCTCCAAATCCCTGCTTGACGTGAACAGCGGGGATTTGATTCAGGGTGGGGAGTGACTCTTAAACATGTCTGTTCCCCCAGTCCCTAAGAGGGCCAAGAAAAAAAGGAGAAGCTGGCTACCCAGGTTGAACATGAGCTCTTCCTTTCAACAGCTGGCACATTCGTAAAAAAGAAAAGAAAGAAAGAATAAAAAGAATAACTAGTTTTCAGATGGGTATTATGTGAATCTGGCAGACTCCCTGAAGTGTCGCTGGCTTTCAAGGGCCCAGACTTAATAGCGTGTCAGCGTTTCGCCGGGTAATTGGACTGAATGACTGCGCTGAGTGCAGCCGGCATCCCTTCTCTGCCTATACCGCAGCACCTGTCTTCTCTTACCGCAGGAGAGAGGGAGCGCCACAAAACGAGTTCCCACTTTTTCAAGAAAATGTTTTTGATGTTTTGTTTTTCTACGGAAATGGTAGGGTGTTAGATATAGGCGACAAGGAGGGTTTTGAAGATGTACTATTTTTTGTTGTTTGGAAGGTGGTGGTGTGTGTGTGTGTGTGTGTGTGTGTGTGTGTGTGTGTGTGTGTGTGTGTGTGTGTGTGTGGTTGTGTATGTGTGTTATTATGTATACTTTTGGCTGTCCTTGTTTGACACCGAGTGAGAACAGACAGAGCGATATTGGCTACTATCTTAGTTATTAGAGCGAGTGGGCGATCCATTCTGCTGCTGTATTTTTATTTTAGTTCTGTTCCTTTATCGAGTTAGACAGCAGGAAAGCTAAGAGGAAGACAGTGAAAGAGAGAGAGAGGGGGGGAGAGAGAGAGAGAGAGAGAGAGAGAGAGAGAGAGAGAGAGAGAGAGAGAGCTTTGGTCCCAGTCCAGTGCGGATTCACATGGTTCTGGAGGTGAGAGTCTTATCCTCTGTGGTGTGTTGAACGCTGCTTCCAAATGAGAAATGTGGGCTTGGAAATTGCTTTCATTTGTGGCTCCGTGCCAAAACTAGCCAGTGGACAATTCAATCCACTTTATCCTCTTTAGCGAGTCAGGTGGCAAGGAGGCGAAGAAGCAGATGGCACAGGAGAAGGCCTCTACAATGACTGTTGTTTTGACCAGAAAATGTATTTCTTGGTTCGTCTCTCCTCATTGCTTCTGCCACCTTCCTTTGGGCAATATAGGGTTTTCTCTTGAAAACTGGGAAATCCACATTGAAACAGCCCCAGCTCCAGTGTGGATCTCAGATTCATGTGACCAGCCAATCTGTGACATCATTCATGACTTATCTATGACATATGATGCCAAATTTGGGCAAGGTTTAATTGTGATCACAGGCCTATTGACTCCCATTATAGAATTAAAAAAACATTCAACGTTTGGCACTGATTCGTGACTCCTGCGGTTTGCGAGATTAGCTCCGGACTGACAGAACGGCTAGGCTCCTGCAGAGCCATGCTGTAAAAAGTGTGAAGTTCTCTCCCCCTTCTATTTTTTTATTTACAGTAGCCAAGAGGGAGATCCACAAGAGAGATGGCTCTGGTAGGATTTGCGGGAAGGCCAGGCAGGGCCCTTGTGGTTCCATAATGCTTCATTATAATATATAAAACCACTACTACACCCTCTCTGGGCATGGTCCAACAGACTTCCCGCACTCAGAGGTGGAAACACTTAATATAATAATAGTAATAGAATCATGATCCGTTCAAGTTTACTCATCTTACAGCAGGAGCTAAAGTACTTCAATACTCAGTATAATTTGAATAGTGTGGCCACTCTGTTGAATCTTTGATTGATTGATTGAATACTTTATTAGTCAGAAATGTAAACAGCACGGTACAGTCATACATTAAGGCTAAAAGGATAACACAAAAAAGTCCTGGGGACTTGTTTCCATCGTGGTTCTATGTATTAAATTCATCAACATAGCATAACAAATCAACAAATACAAAACAGTACATATGTACAGTACAAAGGAGAAAAATGAAAAACGTCAGCAGTGAATGACAGCTCCTTTCTATGGGAAATTGCATTGACCTCCCCTTGTGGTCTCCTGATAGATGGTTTTTCAGGCCAGTTTTGAAAGAAACCAGTGATTTACATCTTTTTAATGGATAGTGTCAGGGCATTCCACATTTTGGTGGCAGAGTAGTAGAATGAGAATTTTCCCATGTTTGTTCTATATTTGGGTAGTTGAACTACCAACAGTTAGTTGCTGTGTGCACTTTGTCACAATGTGGCATTCAGTGGTAAAGCTGCACAATACAGGCCGACTGCTTGTGTGCATGTCCAAGTGTGGTGACGGTCTCCTTTGAACAAATAGAAATAGTGTCTTTATCTTTATAAATACCTCACAAGCAAGTATTCACATGCATAGATTTGATTAAGTACACTGCAACTTTCACACTCTTAGGCTTCGTCCACACGTACACGGGTATTTTCATAAACGCAGATATTTCGTTTTCGTTTTTGAAAACCTCCGCGTCTACACGGCCCTGTTTAAAAAAATCTCTCTGTCCACACGACAACGGCTAAACGTTAACGGCTAAATGCAAAAACTCCGTTTACCGTGTCCACACGGGAACACATAGCCGGAGTTTTTAAAAATCTACACTGTGGCAGGAGTTTTCCAAAAGATGCGTTTACATGGAGCAAAAACGCGTTTGCGTGTGGACGAACCCCCCAAAACGCATATAAAAAGCTACGTTTATGAAAATACCCGTGTACGTGTGGACGAAGCCTTAATGAGAGCAGACTGTTCTTGCAGCATTTGTGTTATGGCCGGAGGTGGTTCTGCTCATGCAGGTAGCAGCATGAGCTATTATTGGTCTACTTTTCAGGCGACTGACTTATCCGGAGTCACGTCGCGGGGGAAACAGTTCCAGCAGAGAGCTCCAGACTTAATTGGGAATAATGCAGAATTTAAGATCCAGCCTTATGCTGTAAGACCTCACATGTGCCACACCGGGGGAGAAGACGACAGCATTCACGCGGCCTCCCCTGAGTGTAGCAAGATACACTCAGGGGAGGCCTGAGTGTATCTTGAATCATGATGTCGTCAACCAATCATCACCCAGCTTGCAGACTAGGGCACAAGAGACCGGGGAGACACAGAACGTCTACATCAGATCGGGCAGCCATCCCGGCCATCGAGCACCAGGGTCTGTCAGTGCTCCAGCTTAATGTAGTGGGCCTCACCATCGTCAAACTGGAAGTCACTCGTCACCTCGCCGACTCTAACACTAGGTCCACCCACTGCAGACAGCATGGGCTGGCAACCTTTTTTTTTAAGATATTTTGACAACATCCAGAAAATACGGTTACGTGGATGATCTGGCCATTATGATGCGACGACCAACATGGAGGGCTATGGAAGATGGCCGCAACCAGGACATGGACATCTTGGCAGCCTACATTACATTACATTACATTACATTACATTACAGTCATTTAGCAGACGCTTTTATCCAAAGCGACTTACAATAAGTGTATTCAACATAGGTAGGGAACGAAAACTACTAATCACCAGAAGTTTTAAGTACATTTCCTGCAAAAACAAGCAACCAAGAGTATACCTAGCGCTAAGGTAAAAGTGCAATATATCAGCTACCTACTTTCTTAAACAGATGAGACAAAAATGGCAAAATCAAATGAGCACGAGCTAAAACAAATAAGTGTATCGACTAAACAAGATCCAATAAAACAATAAAAATAAAACAAGAGTTCGTACAACTAGTTAACAACAAGTAGGCCAGGCAAAGAGGAAGGATAGTGTTTCCTGAAGAGGTGGGTTTTCAGCCTGCGGCGAAAGATGGGCAGTGACTCTGCTGTCCTGACATCAGTGGGAAGTTCATTCCACCACTGTGGGGCCAGAACAGAAAAAAGTCGTGACCGTGTCGATCGACCAGAAGGACCGTTGAGTGGCGAGGGAGTCAGTCGCCCCGAGGTGGCAGACCGGAGTGGTCGGGCAGGGGTGTGGGCATTGACCAAAACCCGGAGGTAAGAAGGAGCTGTTCCTTTCACTGCTCTATAGGCTAGCACCAGGGTTTTAAACTGAATGCGAGCTGCTACGGGGAGCCAGTGCAGAGAACGGAGAAGGATAGTTGTGTGGGAGAACTTGGGGCGGTTGAACACCAGACGAGCCGCAGCTTTCTGAACAAGCTCCAGAGGTCTGATGGCTGATGCCGGAGCACCAGCAAGGAGGGAGTTGCAGTAGTCCAGGCGGGAGATGACAAGAGCCTGGATGAGCACCTGGGCTGTTTTCTCCGTGAGGAAGGGGCGAATCCTCCTGATGTTGTAGAGGAGGAATCTGCAGGACCGTGTCACTGATGCGATGTTAGCCGAGAACGACAGTTGATCGTCCAGGGTCACACCCAGATTCTTCGCAGTCCGAGTTGACGTCACCACAGCATTCTCAATGGTGATGGCCATGTCTCGGTGAGGACAGCCCTACCGTCGTAGGTGGCGCCTGCAGCTCAGCAAGACAGTCAAGACAGTGTCTGCGATTCAGCAGCATATCACCTCAACAACAGCGAAGTAAAAAGGGAACTGGACGCGTTCGTCGACAACAACCGCCTGGAAAAGCCCCAAAGAACCTCTGCGTACGCCTGGATAGGACACTGTCCTTTTAAGCAACTCCTAGAGCAAGTGAAGGCCAAAGTGTCATCAAGGTTCTTGCTAATCCGACATCTTAGCAAGGCACCCCACCAGGCTGGGGTGCCTCTGCCAAGGTACTACGAATCTCCATGCAAGCCCTGGTCTTCACTTCATCCGAATACTGTGCCCCAGCCTGGTGTAGAAGCCCACATGCCAAAAAGGTTGATGCTGCCATTAACAACGCTCTCCGGATCATAACTGGTTGCCTTAAGCCCACCCTTGTGTTCTGCCTGCCAGTCCTAGCAGGCATTGGCATAGACTTTCTTTTGTATATACTATACACACACACACACACACACACACACACACACACACACACACACACACACACACACACACACACACACACACACACACACACACACACACACACACACACACACACACACACACAGAGTACATACACACAGAGTACATACACACAGAGTACATACACACTTATGCACGCATGGGTGGATGCACATACTTTATACACACACACATACAGATGTAGGCAGGTTTATGTGCACATGCGTACATGTACAAACATGCACGCGCACACACACACAAATAAACAAATCACAAGAGAGAAAGACCCCTTTTACAGGGTTGCAAGGCAGGGCTGTGCTAAGCTGTGCCTGTTCCGATAAAGTTCCATCCTCCACTGTAACTGAGGTTTTTCCTGGAACTCTGACAAGCTCACCTCTTTCTCAGTGTGGGTTTAGATTTAATGACCCTGCAGCCAGACTGTGTTTGTCTTGTGACTGGCTAATCTGTTTACTAGTGCAGGGCTCAACTCATTTTCACTTCATTAAAGTCACAGCTTAATGGAAAGGAGGGAGGGGGGATGGGGAGGTGGAGTATTTGCTGCACGTACCATGAGCGCATGTCTACCATGTTTACTACCTTTCTACATATCTATCAAGTTGGAAATTATCTTTGGAATAATATTTAAAATATTTATATAAACAGCACTTTAGGGTAATGATGAAACGATTCATTTGCAACCATTTGTATGTAGATTGGATTATAAGAGTCTTTTTTTCATGATAGAATTATCTTACTTTCTAAAACTTGCAGGGAAAGAGGTAAATTCCAGCACTGTTATCTATAGCAATCTGTCAGAGTGCACTGTCTAGAATAGAATCATCTAGTCACTGGTTCCCAAACACTAGGTCGGGACTCATTTGTGGGCGCGGACAAAGTTTTATGGGGTGTGAGTTAATGTTAGTTTATTTTTTGTTTTTTTAAATAAAAAATGAAAAGCTCAGTGATTTTTCAAAAATAATGCCTACATTTAAAAAAAAATCTAACAAATTCCATTAATTAGCTAACAAATGTTTAAGAAGCAGTGAAAATTTCCAATCTACAAGCACACAACTCTGCGCAAAGTGACGCATTGTGAGCTTGTAGATCAGCTATTTTCACTAGTTTAGGCCCCGGGGAGGCATGCATTTTTTTCTTTTGGGTCTTGAGCAAAAAAGTTTGGGAACCATGGTGGTTAGATAACACGTCACCTTGTGTTCCCTGGTGGTACAGGGACTGTCTTGGAGCGCGGGACCCTTACTGCGGCTGGGACAGGAAGCAGAAGCGATGCACCACCATTGAGGAGAGTTCCAACATGAGCCAATGGAGCCAGAACATCACAGAGTGCCCGGTAAGACGCACACTTAGCCTTTTAAGACCGGGAACGCATCTGTGTAAAAAATAGCAGATATACTCATAGTGCGGTTCATTTACAACAGAAGTATATAGGTTAATAATACTACTAAATGATAAACTGATCGAATAGTTGAAAAATATTTTGATCAGTTTCTGGCATCCCTAGTACCTACTGTACAGGCCGCATGCATACAGTTTGGATCTGTGCTGATCAGTCCAGTGGTTTGCGACATTAGCTCCGGACATACACACACACACACACACACACACACACACACACACACAGGCGGCTATCTTCTTGCAGAGCTACGCTGTGTAAATAAAGGCATGGACAGGAAAATGGTCTATTTTGATGTATGTATGATAAATGGCTGAAGCTGTGAATAGACAATGACTCGTATTGACTACGGTACGGTGCTCTAAATATAGTATACACACATACAGTATACACATAACAAACTCAACCGACGACAAAAGTGAATTTCTCCCATGGGATTAACAAAGCCCCCCCCCCTCCCTGCAGGTGAGGAACCTGACGCAGGATGGCGCCTTCAGTCCCTGGACATCATGGAAAGCGTGTAACCACGACGACGGCGAGGGCTCCAGCAGCAGCTGCATGTGTCGCGCTCGTTCGTGCGACAGCCCTGTGGCTCAATGTGGAGGGGCGCCCTGTAAGGGCCAGACCATCCAGGTGGCTAACTGCTCCAGGTAAGGTTAACACCCATGTTTAACCACATTAGGGCTGCAACTATCGAGTATTTACTTACTAACTTTTTTGATTAATCAATCGATTATACTTAAGCATTGGTCAAGCTTCACGTGACACGTGACAATATGTTGAAAGGGTGTGCTTTGATTGGCTAGCGAGACGCATGACGAAATACATACCTATAAATAGGTGAGTCACTTCGAAACATTGCATTGCATGTTTCGAAGTGACATCAGTGCCATCAGCCAAGCTAACATTTAGTCAGGAGATATTAGCAGAAAAAGTTCCAATCTTGGAATAAATTCCAATATTTGCTGGCGGAGACTTGTGCTCCGAGGAGCACATTGTCTAGTTAATCAATTATTTTGTATTAACTTATAATCGATTAAATAGATTAATTGAATTTCATTAACTGTTGCACCCCTAAACCACATGAACACTAGCATTTCTATTCTGGGGCCAACATGTGAAACTAGCCGAGCTCACCACACGGTGCAACGTAGATTGAAGGAAAAAGCGTATAGATCCCTGGTGGATCCGTTGTGTATACGTTTTAAGTGGTTAACATGTTGAAAATGTATCTCCAAGATTGATGTAATATTTTTACATTTTGGGGCAACTTTTTCGGGGGCAATTGTTGTTTAGTTATGTATACCTTTTTGCAGTATTGAGTCTGGTTTCATAACGCAAAATAATCGATCAGTGTTGTTATGTAGAGTTTGTTGTTTCTCATTTATTGGCAGCATTTACTGTGATGGCTGAACAGGCCCACTGTGGAATAATAATAATGCTGTATTTGGGTTCCAGGACATTTGTTTTCCGCTTTCTGAGCTTTTTTACCCTTTTATTATCAATTACAAAGCTGAGCGAGCAGCACAGGGGCTCCGCAGACAAAATGGCAATAAGGAAAAATATGAGAGCGATGCCTGTAGAATTTTGATGATGTAATTTTAATTCTTTGTGATTTGACAGGACCTACAGCAATAGAATATCTTCCTCCCTGTTATTCTAATTTTGTCCACATCTGACATGGGTTATTTCAGTACAATTTCTCCAGTTAGTATGTCTTATATTTTTTTATAATTTATAGTCCTACAACCTACTTTTAAAAACATTTGCCCATGCCTGATGGCTCAGCCAGTTAGTGCACAGACCAAATGCTCCTCATGATGAATCCTACTCCTGTCTCGTCTTGCATCTCACTCCTCTCTCTCTATCCTTGGTTTCCTGTATCTCTATACACAGATCTCAAATAAAGCATAACAGATTCAACAAAATACATTTTAGAATAATCTGTTAATCTTCTCATAATCTTAGAAGTACAGTATATGAAACTGGACATTCTCGTCTTTTACACTATTTTATTTCTTGAATCTCTTGACATTTCTCGACTCTCCTGACTGCCTTGAGTATAGCGAATCAATCATTTCAATCATCTCTAATGAACTCAAATCTTAGAATAATTGTCCAATGTTCAAACTGCCTTTTTGAATATTCCAAGGAAGCATCACATAATGACCTGCCAGCTCTTTTAATGCCCCACATTCATCACTGCTCTGTAATATAGGAATCATTTCAGAGAGGTCATTCCTTACTGTGATAATGGATTCAACAATTTACCAAAGTATCCATAATTACCTGACAAAGACGTCTGACAGATGTTCATTGGTTCAGACCTCCTCTCTATGAATCCACATGTAAAGTAAGCTGGCCTCTGCCGTTTGCCTCACTCAGCCCAGCTTTCTAAACTGTAATAAAGAAAATAGGGAAGGAGTTGGACACTGCATCCTGTTAAAATTGTCCTCTGATCCTCTGACACCGGTCACGTAAAGTAACTGCTCCAAAGGCTAGAACAAAAAGGTACAGAGAAGCAGCCTTTAGCTATTATGTCCCTGAACTTTGGAATAGTCTGCCGGGGGATGGGTCCCTGAATCTGTGGACATTTTAAAAATAAATTGTAGAGTTTTTTTTAGCATTGCAGTAATCATTATTTTCTGTGAAGCACGTTGTATTGCAGTTGCTGTATGACATGTGCTATATAAATAAAGTTTGATTGATTGATTGATTGATTGATTGATTGATTGATTGATTGTTTGATTGATAATAAAAAAAGTGTGCACAAGCAGTAAGCACCCTATGTAAAAAGACAAATGAATTAGAACAAGTTTCATAACAAATTAGATACTTGCTCACCAACAAACTAAAAGCACAGAAATGGAGACTTCTTAGATGAAATGCTAAACTTGTGCACAAATAGCATGTCATTAGTCCCCACTCCCCTGCGTGTACTGTGCATGTACAATACAAGCGAGATGAAATGGGGTTCACTCATGGATCATTTGACATTCCGTCAATGTGCATGCAAAGCTTGTGTGGTGAGGGTGTGAGAGTGAGCGTGGCGGGCGAAAATTGAATTGCTCTTTTACAGGAAGCGTAGATCGAATCAGAGAACAAGACACTGTCAGACAAAGAGGCACTCAGACAAATTGGGGGAAAGGTTTTTGTCATGCTGTTGTCGAGGCCCTGGATGGATTCCCGGTTGTCTGTCGTGTTCCTTAACTAGGGGGTCGATCAACCAACTCTAAATGAGGAATATATGGGTGTTATTTATTGTACTTGGTGGTTCCTGACTTTGTGGTCACTGTGCAATAATTGAGGGTCAGAGTGAAAGCCATTCGGATCTGACCAGTAGGCAAAATCTTCAGCAAGAGAGAGTTCTTATTGGTATATTGTGTTTTTCAAACTTGATTTTGTGCTTTAAGCTAATTATAATTACTGTAGCTAATTATAATTAGTCCTTTTATAATTAGTAATTATAAACGGACCATTTATTTATATATTATTTTACACTTTAACCACTTAAAACCTATAAAAACCTCATTTACCAGGGTCCCCCAGGGGTCTGTACTTTGTCACGTCCCTTGTTCCCTCTACACCAAATCTCTGAAATAGCCGATCTCCATGCTCACAACGCGCCGCTTGTAGTTATTAGTCTATGTAGTTATCGTCTATTTTCGCAGAATGTTCAACTATTCTTGTCAAATGTTCGCCTATGCCCAGAATAGGGATGCAAGGGTTTGTGAGGGTAAGATTAACACAATGGGATTTTAGGGTGTGGGGTGAATGAATGGTCCTCACCTCACTTTACTTCAGCCTTACGGCTCATGCAGAGGGAAGCCAAGGGGGGTGGAGACTGGAGACTGCTGTGATTACAGCCAGATCTTTAATGTATACGTTGCACTGAGATTGAACCCCTGTCTCACTCCACAGGCCCAAGGATGAAGTACTCCATCCTACCCAAGTCTATCTTTTAATACCTCAAAATTTCATACATGAGAATTTAAACACCTCATATATTTCCGCCTCTCGTACCTTTATTCAGTTCTTTTTGCATGTCCAAAGCAGCCTTGCGATTCCAGTGTAAGTCCAAAACTTGTGCAAAGCTGACTTATCAGGGCCTTGTTTCTAAGCAGGGACACGAGGTGAATATAAAATAACCACCTGCAGTGGTTAGAGTGTAGAACTAATAGCTCACAGCGAGTCACTACTATTTTGAGATGAGGGTCCGCGGCCAAATACATTCATATAAATTCATTTTGGTGGTCCTTGACATGAAAAAGTTTGAGCACCACATATAGCAACATATGTTTTTCAGAAACCAGTTAGAATTTAGAAGACATTTGTAGATGCGTTCCGGGATTGAATGGGTTAATGGGTTAAGAGTCTAAACTCTGTATGGTACAAGTGTACAGAGGGAAGAATGCAACCCCGCCGTCTGCTCTTGTTCAGTGTATTGAATACATGGGTCGATTCTGCATTCCATCATACTAGATCTGTCTGTGTCTGTGGTGTAATTGCTCTCTGCTCTCTTGTTCTCTCTCTCCCTCCCTCCCTCTCACTCTCTCTCCTTGTCTCCTTCCTACTCATCGTGGCCTGGCCCTCGCTATCTCCTCTCACTTTTCCATTAACCCCTCTCTCTCTCTTCTTTCTCCTTCTCTCTGCTCTTTATCTCTCTCTTCTCTATCTTTCTTCTCTCATTCTTCTCTCTTCTTTCTCTCTCCTCTCTCATGCCTCCTCTCTTACTTCTCTCTCTCTTCTCCTTCTCTTCTCTCCCTGTCTCTGTCTCTGTCTCTGTCTCTGTCTCTGTCTCTGTCTCTCGCTCTCTCTCTCTCTCTCTCTCTCTCTCTCTCTCTCTCTCTCTCTCTCTCTCTCTCTCTCTCTCTCTCTCTCTCTCTCTCTCTCTCTCTCTCTCTCTCTCTCTATCTTTCCCCGCCCTGCAGGAATGGAGGCTGGACTCCATGGTCATCTTGGGGCCAGTGCAGTACCAGCTGTGGCATCGGCTTCGAGGTTCGTCAGCGTTCCTGCAACAACCCATCGCCGCGCCACGGCGGCCGCGTCTGCGTGGGCCAGGGCCGAGAGGAGAGGTGAGAGGCGCCTTTTGACCTTCATCCCGCCAAATCTTGAGGCGAATAAAGAAACTGCACTCAGCTCAAGATTTTCCATTGACCTTTGACTTCATTCAAAGGTCAATGGTCACATCTTGAGGCAAATGTGGGAGCGGTACACACTGTACTGTTTAAAGCTGCAATCTGGAACTTATTTTAATGAATAAATTGTTATTTGAACCAATCTGTAAGGAAGAGTATGTTAATACAATATAACTACCACGTCTGCAGTGGTTGGAGGTGGTCTCACTACTATGTTTGGTTGGACACCTGCCTGTAGCACATAAGCATAATACATCCTCTGGCCAAGCAGGGATTACGTCTCGGAAGAGCAGTAGAAATGTGCTCTCCCACACGAAAAATAGTGGTTCAAATTCCGGGTAGGACATGAAGTTTACGGATTGCAGCTTTAAGTAAGGCTCTTCTTCTCTCTATCCTCTCTATCTGCCCTAACCATCTGTCTGTCTGTCTGTCTGTCTGTCTCCCCATGTGTGTGTGTGTGTGTGTGCGTGTGTGTGTGTGTGTGTGTGTGTGTGTGTGTGTGTGTGTGTGTGTGTGTGTGTGTGTGTGTGTGTGTGTGTGTGTGTGTGTGTGTGTGTGTGTGTGTGTGTGTGTGTGTGTGTGTGTGTGTGTGTGTGTGTGTGTGTGTGCGCGTGCGCGTGTGTTTGTGTGTGTGTTTTGTTCCCAGGCTGTGTAATGAGAAGGTCCCGTGTCCCCAGCCTGTGTTGTGGACTGCATGGGGGTCCTGGGCCCGCTGCAGTGCTGACTGTGGAGGAGGGGTCCACTCCAGGACCAGGACCTGTGAGAACGGAAACAGCTGCCCCGGATGTACCATGGTATATATACCTCAGAACAGTATTACATCATGAGATTGGATGTACCATGGTATACCTCACCACAGTATTACATCATGAGATTGGATGTACCATGGTATACCTCACCACATTATTACATCATGAGATTGGATGTACCATGGTATATACCTCACCACGTTATTACATCATGAGGACAGGGCATGAGGAGGAAATAGAAGAGGAGGAGAGGAGTGGAGTGACTTTGAACTTTACTATCCTCAATTAGAATTTGGGCATTTGCAAAAGCAGCAAATAAAATACCATAAACATAGTTGTGATAAAAAATGCAACAGAGGAAAAATACAAAGTATGACAACATTTCAAGAGGATAGAAATACACTCAGGAGGTACTTCAGAGCATCTATTCCAAGCATTTATTACAAACATTTATCTCAATATTATCCAACTGAGGTGATAAGTCATAACGTTTTGAGACCTGTGTCAATTGAATGCTTAAAAACATCACAGCTGCTACTGCTACTATCGATTACAACATCAGAAGACATTGGTTTGTCCATTCATCACAGCCCCTCGGTTCCAGGGTGAAAGCCAATGTATTCAACTCTCTGAATTTGATCTATCTTCTCTATAACTTTTTGTCTTCTCCTTTCATAAATTATGCTCGGGCACCAAACCACTTAGTTGTGTTCCTGCTATTTCCCCCACCCTCCTAATTCACTGAGCTCATAACACAGTTCAGCTCCCAAAAATGAAAATGAAGATAAAGGTCCCATTATGATTCAGCCACCAGTCTGCCTCAGAGTTACATTCATTATGGTGTCATTTGTTAGCCAGGCATCTGCCCATCTGCCCATCTGCTTGCATGCAACGCTAGAATATAGACACGGAAAGTTTATTTCTAAAGCACATTTTCAACGCAAGACAATTCAAAGTGCTTTGCACAAAACATTAAGCATTAAGACATCAAGACAGCAAAATAAACACATTATGAAATTACATTTGAATGTAATGAAAATAAAAGTTAAAAATAGATAGATAGATATTCAATAATAAAAATCAAATTAAATTAAATTGCTAAATATAAAATCCTACCAGTGAAAGCAAGTCTATAGAGGTGGGTTTTAAGAAGTTATTTCAAAGAGTTTTTCAGGTTGTTTCACATAATGTCTTCAGTCCAGACTACGGGCCAGCCAGAGGTGACATGCCAGAGATATCCTGCATATATTTCGCCTCTCTTTTGAAGTGTTTTTTTTATCAGAAACTATAGATTTTTCAGACGTACCAGTAGGCTGGAGACCTCCTGTTGTAGTGACCCTGTTTGAACTCTTTATTATTGTAACTTTTCTGCAAACGGTCCATGCCAAAAGGTATATACGCTCATTATCTCACCCTTAGACACAGTCTCTCAGCAGGGGAATGCAGACTTGCCAATTTATGCTGTCAGGGATGCCATGTCCACACCACTACATTTAAAAATAAATATCTTCTTTACTAGTTTCAAGGCTCGTTTTGAAAGTTTTCAAGCTACTAGCAAAGCAGCAAGATGGACGGATGGATGGTAAATGCCATGGTGCATTTATATAGTGCCTTTATCCATTCCAAAGTGCTTCACAGTTAAGCCGCTGTACGACGGAGCATAAATTAAGCATTAGAACGCTGCAAAGAAAAATCACATTACCCCATAGACACTGTGCAGCTTCACTGGGGCAGCTGGATGGAGGTGTCTTGACAGAAAGGCATACAGTTACATTAGACATTCGCTTTACCTACGTAGATTTTTCCAGCCAGTCAAACTGGGATTCAAATCATCTCACCTCAAAGATATTGTTTGTTTGCTCAAGTCTGCACCAGAGTCAAGTGTGAAAATGTGTATTTTTCATTTAGCGCCGTTGGTTTCATATTGCAAATGTTTCAAGCTCACCAATTTGTAAATAGGGCTATTTGTTTGTGCTCGTGGGTGTTGGATGTCAGTGTTGATTGGTCAGAAATTTGGTAGGGGATTCTACATTAGCCATGACGGAATATCAAATGCATTGTGTTGCCGTTTTATTGCTTTTCAGCTGTAGTTATTAACAGCAGCAACAATATGAGCACTCAGCAATTTCACTGTACTGAGTGAAATTAAATGTTCTCTTTTCAAAGGATGTCATAAATTTAATACATTTTAATAAGCATCTTTAATCGTACATTTTATACGGGATAACAAATCTGAATGCTCCTTAAATATTCTAAATGTGTCTACAGTATATTTGTATGGGCTATCATCCAACTGCTCTCTTATGTAAATGTTGTTCTAAGTACTCTCACAGGCACGGTTGATTGTTCCACTTTGTCATGCAGCCTAGATGGAGCTTTTTGTGTTTTCTTTCCTTTTAAGGATTAACTTTATAGGAAATAAGTAAACAGGGAAAAACTAGGGTGCTAAATACAGACAGATCCCTGGGGAACACCGGTTAATGAAGTACACCTGTGTACAGTAGGGTTTAAGTGGCTAAGACAAAACTAAACTAAGTAATTGACACCAAACAAGGTAAGGGTGAAATCCTCAAACTTGGTTCACTAACCTTTACACATCCCACCACCCTGTTCGAGAAATACATGGGCGTGGACGAACAGAAACGTTTCGTCCACGCGTTTGCAGATCTGCTTTTTCTCCATCAATGCGGATTTTAGCTGACAAAATATCAGACAATAAACATTAGATGGCGTGTCCATACAGATAAATGCCACACTTGCCAGTCTGGGGATTCTAACGATCTTCAACAACCTTCCAATAAACAGGCTCTGACATTTACGCGTTTGGCCCTCTGTGTATGTGATCCCCGCCAAAAAACGAAACAAAAACAAAAACAGAAGAGGCTCGCACACAAATCAAAAATCACAAATCAAAAACGGCGCTCCTTAGGATGCAAAAATACATCTTATTTTTATTCTAAGATATATATATTTTAGCATCCTAAAGATCGAGCCTAATTTTCTGATTTGTCAGTGTGTGAGACTCTTTTTTTGTGGACTTCTCGCACCTCGCTTTAGCTTTAGTAAGCCTTGAGTTGACCCATTAAAACCGGGAAAGCATCTGTGTCATTTTGGATTTTAGCATTGACTATTCAAAAATAGCAGATATACAAGCTCACAGTGCGTCACTTTGTGCCACGCTGCTATTTTTGAACATTTTTTTAAAAATCTTGAAAGTGTTTGAAATTTTTCTCTTCTGGCGGGTCCCTGGCACAAAACGTTTTCAGATGTGGGTCCGCGACCAAATGTCAATTTGGGAGTTTGGGAGAAAAGGTTTGAGAACTACTGACTTAGATTTTTTTTCCCCCTCCAGGAGTATAAAGCCTGCAACCTGGAGGCCTGCCCAGAGGTGCGTCGTAACACCCCCTGGACCCCCTGGATGCCCGTCAACGTCAGCCAAGACGGGGCGCGCCAGGAACAGAGGTCCCGCTACACCTGCCGCGCACTCCTCCCCGACCCACACCAGCTCCAGCTGGGCAAGAGGAAGGTGGAGACCCGTGTCTGTCCCAACGATGGCTCCGGGGCCTGCGAGACTGACCGTGAGTCTTGGCTGGGGTTTGATTTGATTAGATTTATTTCAGTGTTTATCAACGTCGAGTCCGGGGGGGTCCGCCAGCGGTCCAAATGGACCCTTACAGGTGGGTCTGTAACTCTGAGAGTGCACAAACGGTCCATTTGGTACCGTTTGTGCACTCTCAGAGAGTTAAATAAATACCCAGAGATATCAAGGTATTACATGCCTGTACGAGGCCTAATACTGCACATATCAAACTCTGGGTCCTTGAAATGAACACGGTTGAGATTCACTGGTTTATTTGACGTTTGGTTAAAAGAAAACACATGGAATGCAGATATGCTTCACAGGAAAAGGAACGTCATGGAGGACTTGCCACTGTGGTTTCAGACAAACAAAATAAAACAAAACAAAACAAAACAAAACAACAAAGAACAGGCAGGGGGGTGCACATGTGCTGATGGTTGGATATTTGTGTGCTTGTATATGGATATACTGCATGTATTGTGTGCGCGCGCGCGCGCACACACACACACACACACACACACACACACACACACACACACACACACACACACACACACACACACACACACACCATCCTCCATCCTCTGCATACAAGGGAGCGTGCTAAGCAAGTGCACTGCCATGGTGAGCCCTGATCTAAGCTGACAGAAGCCTTTAACAGCCATCTGGAGCACTGCTGTCTGGCCAAGTCCTTTTGTCTAGCAGTTACGCAGCCCTTTGAAATGAACAAAAACAAAACATCTGAGATATGGATGAAACATTTCTACTGACCTAATGGGAAGCCTCGGGGGTGGCACCTGTTTTCCATGTAAATAAGTTTTGTGTGATTGTACGCCTGTGTGTGTGTGTGTGTGTGTGTGTGTGTGTGAGTGTGAGTGTGAGTGTGTGTGTGTGTGTGTGTGAGTGTGAGTGTGCGTGCGCGTGCGCGTGCGCGTGCGTGCGTGCGTGTATACTTGAGTGCTTGTGCTTGTGCTTGTGCACGATGCAATTGTGTGCATATCTGTATTGTCTGGAAGAGGAACTAGTTCATTTCTGTCGCGACCCACATTGCATCTCACAAATGATTCATGATGGGCTGTTGTGTGGATTTAGTCTGAAATTGTTCAGCTTAAAGCTGCAAGGTGTTTTTATTTGTGATAAACCAGCTTAATCTGTAATAGGAGTTTGAGTTTATAACGACTTATTGTCCTTGATACAATTTACAATTTAGCAGATGCTCTTTATCCAGAGCGACTTACAGTAAGCAAGGTAAACACATCAAATGCAGATAGACAGTGTAGTGCCCTAGGATCATAGGTAAACCAAGAACCTAGAATCAGTCTAAACAATATTATATTAACAAATAAATAATAATCTGTACATTGAAACTATAGAAACTATAGGATACCAGGTAAACAAATGAACCTAGCATCTGTCTAAATAACGTTCTTAAATTTACATTTTAACCTTTGCATAAGACTGCATGGTTGTCAAGGCTAGGTCAAGTGCTAAGGTGGAGTCTAAAGATGTGAGTCTTCAGATTATGGCGGAAAATTGGGAGTGAATCTATAGTTCTAACTGCAATGGAGAGTTTGTTCCACAGTTTGGGAGCAGTTTCATAATCCTTTTTTCCTTCTTCCTTTTTTTGTTTAAACCTTTTTTCCCCCCATAACTTTTCATGAGGCTGTCTGTAAGCAACTTCCATCCCACCCATCCAAGCCCAGTAGACTAGATTCTCTCCTAAAATGTCTGCTGAAGGGGTCAGAATCACAGCGTGTGTGCAGAGATATGAAAATGTACATATTAACACATGCTCAATACCTTGGTTTATAGTATAGAGAATCCTATGGGACATCGACATCGAGTATATAGGGTGGTTAAACACTTAAACCCTATATACTTTGTCACATACTGTACGACGAATAGTGAAAATAGCCTCTGTTCAAGCTCATAACGCGTTGCGTCGTGGTGGGATGTATTGTGACTGTAAAAAAGGCTATTTTAAACGTTTTGTTAGGAAAATGTTTGCCTATAATGACAATCCCAAAATAGGGAAGCCAGGTTTAAAGCACATTGCATCACTACAAAAATAAAACATACTGTATTGGAAAACAAATAAACACTATTATTGTGTGTCCATCTGCGTTTTCCAGCTCTGGTCGAAGACTTGGTGAAGACCAGTGGCCGACCCGTGATCCGACCACAAGGTGCTCGCTGGGGCTCATGGGAAACGTGGTCCGCCTGCTCCCGGGAGTGTTCCAGAGGATTCCGCACGCGCAAGCGCACCTGTGCCACTCCGCAGGGCAAGACCACCCCCAACTCCTGCTCAGGCTCCCCTGTGGAGTACCAGGACTGCAACTCCCAGCTCTGCCCAGGTACAAGACTCAAACTCCCAGAAACACCCTGGGCCATCTAACTTTCTCATTCGTCACAATTGCAGAACATAGGGTTATAGAACTGGTTTTAGAACCAGTTCTATTCAAAAGATACCCCCCCCCCCCCCCCCCCCCCCCCAAAAAAAAAAAAAATTTTAAGTGCTGTGTGTGTGTGTTGTTTTATGTTCCAGTGAGCGGCGCCTGGTCCTGCTGGTCGCCCTGGACTCAGTGCTCGGCCTCCTGCGGAGGTGGACACTACCAGCGCACACGCACGTGCTCCAGCCCTGCTCCTGCTAACGGAGGAGATATCTGCATCGGCCTGCACACAGAGGAGGCCCTTTGCAACACGCACACCTGCGAGGGTACAGCACACACACACATTCATATGGCCTGCAACCACGTATAAATCAGGCATAACTCCCACCCTAACCCCTAAATCTCTAAACCTCTAAATGAAATGCCTAATCCTAACTCTTATCCCCAACCTGAAATGAAATATCCTAATTGTAAGCCTAACTCTAAAAGCTAATTTTAACCACAAAAAAAACATTTTTTAGGAAAACGGTCCTCACAATGTTCTCAAATTCCCTCACATGTATATGAATAGAAACACACACACACACACACACACACACACACACACACACACACACACACACACACACACACACACACACACCTGTGGAGGTGTTCATGCATGCATTCTCCTCTCTCTCCACCATTTCTTCAGGTTGGGGCGGGTGGACAGAGTGGGGTGACTGTGACGAGGAGGGTCTGCAGCGGCGGAGCCGTGCGTGCGGCGAGGACAGGGAGCCGGAGGCTGCCAGCCTCTGCCAGGGCAACCTCACCCAGGCCAGGCCGTGCCAGGCCCGTGAAGTGCCAGGTAACGACCTCCACTTAAATATACAGTAAAACCCTCAGTGTTCATTTAAGACCATCTTTAAATACACACTAAAACCCTCAGTGTTCATTTAACTACCTTTAAGCACTATATACTTTTTGTACAATGAATATCGTAAATAGCCGTTCTATCAGCTCACAGCGCGTCAGCTTATATTTTTGATGTAAAAAATATTTTTGGACAAAATGTAATCTTAGAAAATGTTATTTTTTTGCCTAGAATGACATGGACAAAAATTGGGATGTCGTGTTGAAAATGGTTTACTCTGAGAGAGACAAGATCGGTATCAGATTTGAACCCGGGGCCTTGTGCACTAACTGGCTGAGCCATCAAGCACCCCATTAAACTAATATTTTAATTCATATTTTACTGTGTAATCGCAAATCACAGCTACAACAATATGAATATACTAAACTTGATTTCTATAGCCAGTGTTGGGCAGTAACACTATGCAAAATAATATATAACTCTACTATTATTACTTTCCCCAGTAACGAGTAGTGTAAGTTATTACAATTGCAAAAACAATATTATTATTATTATTGTTGTTATTAATCCAAGGTGAGGAGCCTAGTAGAGAAGCCTGGTCAAGCACCATAGTAGAACGTTGTCACGTGCGGAAAATAATTAGCTATAAACACGTTGCAATGCAACGCATTGTTAGCATGTAGATCAGTTATTTTTTAGCATGCCCCATCGTGCTAAACTATGACATGCAGGAAGATAAGGAATCATGAGGGAGAAGAAAGACAGGCAAACTTTCAACACAGTATTGTCATTATTTTGAGTTTGTGTCAGTCAAAGATGCAAATGTTGTCCATTGCAAACCTTGAGCAGTCAGCAAATCACTTACAACCATGAATAATTCAACATCTAATTTGTTGAAGCATCTGCAAAGGCAGGTTTGAGAGGCTGCAATGTGTGCAGTTCCGCTGTTTGGTAGATTTGTGACTCCTGTAATGATAATTATTGTTCCAATCATGAAGGCCATGGCCCCTCAGATTGGCCTCACCCGCCCACACCACCCCAACTGATTTCAGCGTTGTCTCCTCTGCCTCTTTCCTGTTAAGGTTTTTAGACACCGGCATCTTTTGTTGAGATTCTGAATTCTTAACCCCCCCTGATTCCCCATCTTCAAATGAGTTCAATCAGTCCATTGACTCTGATTAGTCCAGGGCTGAGCATGTGTGAACCTTTACACAGAAGTTTAGACAAATATTGGTAAATTTGTAAATGGCAATAAAGTATTTTGTGAACCGAACAGCCATTTATTTATTTCAACGATTAAAAATTGTAAATTAAATTGATTATTTCTGTGCACTTAATATCATTGTTTTATTTGATGGCCTTCCTGCATAAAAATAATTATTTTATATTATTAATGTGTGCAGTTATGCAGTTGGCTGATTGGTGCCTCCTAATTTTTGTTCTAATAAAGTGGATTAAGTTCTAAAAGGAGCTGGCTATAGATTGTATTGTACATCACTTTTTCAGGGCGGTTGGGTAGCAAAAGTAATACTAATATATCTTCATTTAGCATTGTACTGTATATTGCACCTTTAAAATCTGAGTTTACTAAGTGCTTTAAAGGGGAAATCCACCCATTTTCAATATTTAACTATGTCATTAATATAGCATAAAGGAGTTGTGTGGAAATAAGAAAAAAGTTCCCCCCTTTCTGTGTTGCCTTGAACTGGAGGATTGATTTTGGGTTTAACATTGCAAATTACAACATGATGAGTCATCATGTTGTAATTTGCAATGTTAAACCCACAATCAATCCTCCAGTTCAAGGCAACACAGAAAGGGGGGAACTTTTTTCTTATTTCCACACAACTCCTTTATGCTATATTAATGACATAGTTAAATATTGAAAATGGGTGGATTTCCCCTTTAACACAGCAGGAGATTCAGAAAGCAACATAACAACAAAAAGCTAGAGGCCAAACAAAAGCAATACAACAATTGTATTTCAATCCGGTCATGCTTTTAAAAGTAGAAGGCAGAATCAGCCAAGGCTCCAACACTTCCCTGTTTCCCCGAACGACTTTTCAAAGTCACCGTTTCATCGCTTGGACGTTGATTTGGAGGAGTTGCGTTCATCAGGGCCAGACCGAGGCGGAGAGTAGGGCGTCTGGCAGTCACACAGGGCCTTGTTAAACCAACCAACCTAGGCATTTTGTCTATAAGTTATTTCTTCCTTACAGGACACGGGGGGCAGCCTACTCTCTCTTTTGCTTTTTATCTTTGCTGAGACAGACAATAGGAAGGCCAAGAGAGGGTGACAGACAGTAAGCCACAACGAGGTTAAGCACAAGTTGAGGAAAGAAATGAGTGGTCATACTGTACATTTTTCATCTTCCTGAGATATAATTATATATATTTAATGGATAATCTTGCCGTCGCAATATTTTTGGTTTTCAGAACCAAGCGTTTGCATAACCCCACCAGGAAAATGAGGAGGAATTATCTTCCCGGTGTGCTGCTCAAATGTGGAAATACCGTTTTGTCTGTCTGTCTGTTCCCCCACAAAAGAACATACAAAGGAATGCTGACTTCTTAAATCTGTGCCTGTGGAAATAAGATGGTAAAAAATTAAGATAAAGACAAAAAAAGATGGATTTATAAAGACGTCAGCATTCTAAATTCCTGATGTGCGTGCGTGCATTTGTTTGATCTTGTGGAGTTCTAGCAATTAGACTACTAGCAATTAGACATCATAGCATTTTCAGGTTTTTTTGCATCCATTTCTGTTGTTTTCTAATTCTGTATTTTTTGTGTTCTCCCACCCTCTCTTTCTTTATCTGTATCCCTTTATCTTCACCTACATCTTCCTTTCTCTGCATTGCCACCCTTCTCTCTCTCTCTCTCTCTCTCTCTCTCTCTCTCTCTCTCTCTCTCTCTCTCTCTCTCTCTCTCTCTCTCTCTCTCTCTCTCTCTCTTTCTCCCTGCAGTCATCTTACCGGGACAAGAGGAAGATCAGCGCTGTGGATGTAAGTTTTTCTTACCCCTCTCTCTCAACAAAGACATTTGCTGGGGTTACACACTCGCACACACGCACTCACAGGCACGTGCCCGACACTACCCACCCTCTCAGTTAATCTGCTTTTGTGTGGGGGGGGGGGCACTCGTTTTCATGCCCTGCCAATCCCGTCGCTTCCCAGGATGAGTCCACGCCACCCCAATTCATCACAGTCCGTCCCCCATCGAACAACCCCTCCTATGGCTCGTATGGTGACTTCACTCCACTGGCTGCTAAAGAAGTCAAAGGGACTAGATGTCCAATTCGCTTATTTTAACGCGCACACAGCAGTCGCTGTGTGGAAACTCATAAATCTTCATTCTTTAATGTGCTTTTTATTTGTTTCTGAGGCAGCATTACTAAATCACTTACTTCTCTCTCTCTTTCTCTCTCTGATCCCCATTTTTTTTCTCCCCACTTCCTCTCTCTCCTTCTCCTTCCCTCTCCTCTCCTCTCTCTCTTTCTCTCTTTTTTACTCTCCCTTCCTCCTTCTCTCTGTTCTTTTTCCCTGTCCAACAATCCAGTCTCTCCCCTTAACCATCTCTTAGATCACTTCATTGATTCCCGATATAGAATCGATGAAAGTACTACTCACTATTTTCAAGGCTTTAAAAGTCTAGCTCCTTACTGTAACACATCTCTGACCTGCTCACTACCAATGAACCAATCACAACTCTCAGATCATCATGCACTGGTCTCCTAAGTGTACTTAGAATAACGTCTAACAATATTAGTGTGTGTGTGTGTGTGCGTGTGCGTGGGATGAATTTGTATCTTTGTTCATAACACGCAGCCTTTACCTTGGTATGAAATGTGCTAAACAAACCAACTTGACCTTGCTTGACCTTCCCCTCCTCCACAGCCTTCACCTTGTTCCAGTTGGTGGCAGTGGGCGTGGCTAGCTTCCTAGCGGCAGTGCTGCTCTCCGTGCTGGCGTACGCGTACTGCCAGAGGACGAGCCGGCCCGCGGCCGAGTCGGCCGCCGTGCACCCCAGCACGCCCAACCACCTCAGCTACAACAAGCACGGCAACGCCGCGCCCAAGAACGAGAAGTACACACCCATGGAGTTCAAGGTTGGCATGGCGCTGCCTTTTGTTATCTGCTTTCGATTTACAGTCAGTTTACGGTACATATTTCGGTTTATATGTCGCTGCTGTCAGGCAGAAACCTCCTATCTCCATATTCTAACTTTTTGTGTTTTTTTTTTTTTTAATTAACGCCCTACTTGATCATACTTACTACAGCGTCACACAAAAGTATCCAAAGTAGCAGATCTGCAAACTCGAAACGTGGCGCGAAGCGACACGCTTTGAGCTTGTAGATCTGCTACTTTTGCGGTTTTGGAATTTGAATACTGAAAAGTTACAGTTTTGGACATACTATGAGGTTGCTACCCGACAGAGACGATATTCAAATTGAACGTTGTAGATATCAAGTAACCTACTCAAGCTGCAGCCGAGGGACACAGACACACACCCCCTCCCCTCTGCTGTGCCAAACTGGAAGTGACTGGAGTCAGTTTTGTTTTTCCCCAAAAGCCCTTGAATAGGATGGAAGACATGATCATGATTACTGTGATTATGGTAAGCTTACATTTCATATCACACACCATACAGTATGAACTCCTGTAACGTTCACTAGCAAAAAGATAAATTATACAATCTTAATAGTAAAATGTATATATGAATAAATATAAATATAAAAATATAGCGATACAGTCTTTAGTCATGACGATACGTATTGTCATGTTTTGAACTTTTAAAGTCTACCGTACCAGCCCTGACAAAAAAGGATAGTCATTTTGTATTTTAATGTGGATGCTAGAGAGTTAATTAATTTATAACTAATAATATATCATATATATATATACATATATATTAATTATATAATAATGTAAGTAATCCTACTATAATTCTAGTAACCTCACGGTGGTAGGTTGTGTCTTGGGGGGACTCTTGATCAAACTGCGCATGCGTCATTGCCAGGTTTCGCGAGAGAAACAAGCAGCAAGGTCTATGAAAACAAGTCCAAACCAAATATATATTTACATTATATAATAATGTAATAATGTAACCCTACAAGCAACGAGGTCTATGAAAAGAAGGCCAAACGAAGCACCTTCACACATATACCTTGCCTCTTGGAAAACAGCCGATCTACAAGCTCACAACGCGTCCCCACACCCACCTGCACTTTCACAACCAACGCCAAAACACAATACCACCAATATTGCCACTAAAGCGCTTACAATAAGCGAACATGGCAACACCGCAACACCGAGACACATGATTCCATTCACTGCGAGACTGCGAGTGCGTTCCGTTCACCGCAGCACATCAACTGCACAACAGAAACACGGCGACATCATTTACGCACGTTTACACAGAAAACATTCTTACAGATCTCTCTGTGTGTGTGTGTGTGTGTGGTGGGGGGGGTGGACGGGTCCGCGGCCTATATGCGTGTCAACGCATACACGGCTCGAGGGAGGGAGAGAGAGAGAGCGAGAGCGTGGGAGGGAGGGGGAGAGAGACACAGAGAGAGAGAGAGAGGAGAGGGGAAAGAGAGAGAGAGGGGGGGGGGGAGGGGGAGATAGAGAGAGAGAGGACAGAACAGGCTCCGTAAGGGTGCCGCGACGGGACCCGCGGGGGGAGGAGGGGGGACGGCACGACGGGACGCGCGGGGGGGGGACGCGCGACACGACATGCAATAACCCCCAGTTTGCAACTACTTTCGCCTGCGCCCTTCACCGGGTATGGTCTAGTATATATAATTCATATATCACAGCACGATATATTGTGACACCCATAGTATCTACTATACAACTGTAGTATCTATCTACAGTAGCTAATATTCGATATATTTGCATTCAAGCATGTACATTTACCAGGAACGGTTTTGGTCAGCTGCAGAATTTCATCAATATTGCAAAACCTTTACACTGTGCAAACCACAATTGCCCTGATGAAGACCTCTTGATAAAACTTCATGTTTGACAGTCTCTATTAATAATGCTGAAATGTGGAGGCCAATTAATTTTATATCCAATCTTCCCCGCCGCTTTGGATTTAGTGCCTTGGACACTGTGGATGTACTGTAGGTCAATGATTCCAGTTGAGTTTTGTAGCCTTAGAGCCATTTTCGCCTCTTTGTTGAAAGTTGAAAATGTTACCTCCCTACCGGCAACCTTTATCTCAAGTTTGCAGTGTGTGCAGAATAATCTGTGTACCTGTGAAGTTTGACAAAAGTGGCATAACCACTTAAACCCTATATACTTTGTTGACCGGAGTCCCCCCCTCATTTTTTCCCTCTACACAAAATCCCTTCATCAAAAATAGTCAATCTATAAGCTCACACCGCGTCACAACACATCGCAATGCAACATGTTGTGAGCTTCCAGATCGCTATTTCTGCCGAAGGTTTGCCCCAGAATTGGGACGCTAGGGTTCATGCAGTTAATTATCCTCCGTTGGTCTCGTTAACTTGTTCTGGAAAGACCATCACTCAAACAGTTTGATCCCCGGTGATGGGATTACCCAGGCTAATTAGTCTACGTCTCTGCCTTCTCCCCTGCAACCCCTGTGTGTGTCTAGTATAGATCTCCCACAATTGATGAGAGATACTAGACATGTTTTGTGTGTGAGTGTGTGCGTGCGTGCGTGTGTCTCTGTGTATTGACATTATGTCACTGTAGGCATGAGTTGTGGTGTTTGACACCTCTACACCCTCTTCTGAGTATGTATCTGGAATAATCCAAATGAGGTTAGTGAGGGTGGAATAGAAGGAAGGAAGGAAGGTGCATTATTTGACTGTACACAGTTTGCTCACTTTGAATGTCAAATCTCCTGTTCCAAGCCCTGCTGTACCTCTTCGAGACCTCAGTACACTACACATTGTATATAGAAAGTGTGTAGGTAAAGAGAAAGAGGTTGCACTGAAATAGGGAATATAAATACACAGAAAAACAAAAAGGAAAGTCAATCAAAATGACCAAAACTCGAAAGTCTTCCATTTATTAATAAATAGTCAGAGGGATGCTCATAAATGAACCAGCAACACCCCACCATCCCCCCCTCAATGGTTTTCTTCTGGGTCCTGAGGTTCAGAATCGTGAGCTGCATAGGAGACAAGGGCGAGTCAGAGGTCAGACTGATGGTTGGAACAGTACACTCCCTACATAGTCAGTCTGACATCCACCATGCTGTTTATCTCCAGCAGCCAATTCAGAGCCAATTTGAAGGCCAATATCCAAGATATCTAAAAACCTATTTCCAAAAGGCAATGCTTGTACGGTTTATATGAGATCTCAGGGACATTTGGAGCCACAAGCTTCCACGATCAAACCCCCCAATCTCTCAGCTGGTTAAAGGTCCCGGTAAGTCACAGGACAGCACTTCATCATCCTGCCTGACCGCCACTGTCATTTGGAAGAACCTTGAATTTCCCTGTTTTTGGAGCCACTGTAAACGGTCTCTGCTTGACGTCCATTCAGATCTCTAAATTGTTCTCAAGACAGTCCAGCTCAGCAAGTAATGTATGAAAGATTCGGTCCCAATCCTGCGTCTAAATAAAGTTCAAGTATGCACCACGGTATCGAGATCAAGGGACGGTAAGGTGCAGCTCGGCCTGTTTCTGAACACATTTGTTGTTAATTTGTAAACCACCATACCGTAACGATCATGATCACAAGAAATACATGAACGTTATTCATTATATTGGTCGTAGTAGCAGCATTGAGAATGTTAAGTGTCTGATACACTATAAAAACACTTATTTTGCAACACGCTGTAAGCTTGTAGATTGACATTTTTTTTAAAAACTCAGGTCTTGCTGTGTGTGCTCATCTCAACCTCATTTCTCCCTCTCTCTCTCTCTCTCTCTCTCTCTCTCTCTCTCTCTCTCTCCCCCCCCTCCCTCCAGACACTGAACAAGAACAATCTACACTCCAACGACGAGACGTGCAACTACTTCAGCTCCCCCCTTCCCTCTAGCAACGTCTACACTACCACCTACTACCCCCCGAGCCTCAGCAAGTACGATTTCCACCCCGAATCTCCCTGTAGGAACTACATGCACAGCTGAGAACCCCCCAACCAAGAACCCCAACCGAACAAAGCCCCCCCCCCCCCCCACCCCCAAAAGAAAAGCGAGATGCCTGGAGGTCCCCAGCCCCTTAAACAAAAGCCCCTGTTGCAAACTGAAACCCCCCCAAACTGTTTCTTCTTGTATTTTGCAGCTCCTCCATTCGTGGAGGGGTTCTGCGTGGGGTTTGCCAAAGCGTAAACGTGGGCATGGAGCCAGACCCCCGGAGCTTCGGCCAAGGCCAGAAGCCACACTTGATCCAGAATGCATTCGTATTCAGCAGCACAAACCCATGTGTGCAGGAGCCTACGAAAACGAACCCCCACGGGTCCATCACGGACCCCATCCGTGGTCATCACAGTTACTCCATGAAGATTGTAAGCACGATATGCCATTTTAGTGAAATTGTCAACAGAGAGCCAGTTGAAAATGGCATCAAAACGGCATTTGGTTTTAGGTTAAGCGTGCGTTAACTACAGTACACAACGTTTTATCTTCTTTTTGTAATACCATGTGATGTCTATACATTCGGACATCTTTAATGTAAACCTTTTCAAGACTTTGTTGCCGCTTGTCTCGCTTGCCTTTTAAAATGAGCCAGACCGCCTGCATCAAATCCATTGAGTGTACGAGCAGGGAAAAAAAAGGATTCTGACTGTAATTCAGAAAAGAAATACAAGTAGTGATGCATTCGCAATGCGGTGAGGTGGCAGACAACGCGATAATCACATTTCAGATTAATTCACTGCATGCATTTGCTGCGTTCGGTGTGTGAACTGGGGATGAAGCAAGGATATCAAACTGAAAAGAAACACTCAATGAATGAGCGACTTTTATCTTGTTCATAATTGAGTGAGATGTTTCTTTTCTGCTCGTCGAATGCACTCAACTCTTTGGCAAGGCAAGTTCTACGAGGAGTCCAATGCTGTACTATTGTGGAATAACAGGCAGCTTTGGACACGTTTATCACAAGTGCGTTCTATATTTTCACAACGCACGATCACTTTTTCTGATGTGGATGTTTTGTGACAAAGCGGCACTATCCGTGGGACGAGGACCGGAGCTAATGTGTCGTGAGAAATCCTCCCCAGAGTCGTTAGCCTCGATTTGGGGTGGTGGGTGTGCGTGTGTGTGCGTGTGCGTGTGTGTGCGTGTGTGTGCGTGTGTGTGCGTGTGTGTGCGTGTGTGTGCGTGTGTGTGTGTGTGTGTGTGTGTGTGTGTGTGTGTGTGTGTGTGTGTGTGTGTGTGTGTGTGTGTGTGTGGGGGGCAAAGGATTCAACGGGGTCAGAAGATACTCACAGAGGCATGTTGGCAGCCCGCTTGCTTTCATTTTTCATATTTCACGGATGGTGGACTGGAGCGTATGGGGGGAAACAATAGCGATGAAGGACACGTTTGACAGGCTTCCTCATGCGTGGCGCCCGGGACGCTAGCTCGCGAACCTTTTCCCGCGGCAGACCGCGCCAGTCCATGACGGTGTTGTTAGATCTGTCAGGTTCACCCAGTGTTATTTGAGCTGCTTTAGCCACTTGAACCCAAGCATCCCTAATCTGCTTGGAACATTCGCCGGAAATAGCAGTCCTACAAGCTCACAACACGCCATGTTTCAACTTGTTGTGAGCTTGTAGATCGGCTATTTTCAGTTAAGAGATTTGGTGTTGAGGGAAAAAGAGGATGTACCAAGTGCAGAGCCAACCCAGTCAACTAAGTATTGGTTTAAAGTACAGTACAAGTATACCTCTTATCTCCATATTCTAACGTTTTGTATTTTTCTTAAATTAACACCCTACTTGATCATACTACAGCGTCACACAAAAGTATCAAAAGTAGCAGATATACAAGCTTGAGCATGTAGATCTGCTACTTCTCTACTATTTTTTAATTTGAATCCTGAAAAGTAACTGTTTTGGACATGAGTTTTCCACCCGACAGAGACGATAGAGGGTTTAAGTGGTCAAAAGTTTAAAAAAAAAAGGTGCCTGTACAGTGTTGTTACCGACAAGTATTTCGCCTGAGCAAATCCTTGAACTAAAGTGAACTGCTGCAAAATCAAAATCCATTTCTTGTCATGTGACTACAAGAATAGGAGCAGATGCCCATTCATCCAGACTACATGTCTTTTTAAGCAGAATGTGATTTTTGAGTGAACCGCAAAAGGCACAGAAAGAGAGAGAGATAGAGAGAAGAAAACTGTATCTCACATCACTCACTGCTCAACTGGAAGGGTTCTGCTTGACATTTTCTTCAGGAGAAAAAGGACTCCAGTCAGGCCGTCAGAACGCCCTTGCTGATAAGCACCGTCTATCTGCACAGTGTGATCTGTTTAGTAAGGGTGCTATTTTTACTGTTTTGTTTTTTACATGTCATGTCAAAGGGAAATGTTATTCTTGTTGTCATGTGTTCTGCATTTAGAGCACGTAGTACTGTCAGCCCTCCCTGGACAGAGTGAGATAAGTGTGGATATTATTACCTTGGGCTTGTGTAAACATTACTTTCACTCTCAGCACATTTTGCACCACGGTATCATTTTTCACGACTCCTTCCGTGGCCGGGAGATTTGTTAGTGATGAGAGCAGCACGTTTTTTTTGTTGTTGTTTTTTTCATCGTTTTTTCTTTCGACAAATGGTTGACTGTGTGTTCGTGTGTGTGCGTGTGTGTGTGTGTGCGTGTGTGTGCGTGTGTGTGCGTGTGTGTGTGTGTGTGTGTGTGTGTGTGTGTGTGTGTGTGTGTGTGTGTGTGTGTGTGTGTGTGTGTGTGTGTGTGTGTGTGTGTGTGTGTGTGTGTGTGTGTGTGGGTGTGTGCACCTGAGCGTGTGCCCGTGCGTGTATGCGCTCCGCTGTGCCTGTGCGTATGTGTGTGTGCGTGCAAATGCATGTTTGGAACAGTCCATATCCTACAGATGCGGTTGGTGTGTGGGCCAAAACCGAACTGATGGTGATGAATGGGGCTAAATCATGTCAAGCCCCTTAACACACGCTACAACACGCCAAGATATCGACTTTCCCGTTTCGCCTCATAATTTCTGAGCTGTAAATTCTGTGCAAACGGCATTCCTCCAATGACAATAATCAAAGGTACTGTGTGTTGTAAAATGTATATTATTCCAGACATGTTGTTTTGTTCAAGCTTACGGATGTAATTACTGTATGTACTTTGTAAATACCTTGAAGACCAAGCAATGAATAGAGGCGTTTCCCTCTGTTTTATATGGTTATGTAGCATGAAGCTCCGAGCCCCAGTGATGTAAGCAACTGCATATTCAAGACACAATGTGGCATTTTACTGATTAATTAATTACGTCTGGCTGTGAGTATTGGTTTGTGTGAGAGTGTGTACTGTAGTGTGAGAGTGAATGTGTGTGTGTGTGTGTGTGTGTGTGTGTGTGTGTGCGCGCACGCACGCGTGTGTGTGTGTGTGTGTGTGCGCGCGCACACGCGCGCACGTGTGTGTGTGTGTGTGTGTTCACATTTGCATGGTTACATGCTTGTAAGCACACATGCCTGTGTGAGTGAACTCGCATGTGCTGTAGATCTATGAACGTTTTTGACCAATAGCGTTCTTCACTTGAGCCTAATATACACTTTGCCCTACGACAGTCGCTGAAAATATCCGCTTTTACGGTTGAAAATGAGTTATTTTTGGGTGAGCGACAAATCGTATGACAATGTATAAATTAGGCCTCAATTATTTACAGGGGCCTAGTGGTGTCTGGCTGGATGTGCTGCTATTTGCATGTATAAAGGGCTGCATTGCCTTCTATGCAACGGACACTGGTGGTACTCTCACATGCGTTATGTGTATCTCTCACACAATCTGTTGATCTTTAAAGGAAAAGTCAAAAGGAATTTGCTTCCCCCCCACCCCCCCACCCCGCCCCAAAAATAAGAAAAAAAAAATCCCACACATCTGTTATTGAATATGATTATATGTGAGTTTAACTGAACACTGCCTTTTGGACACTGTGAACTTTTGGTACTTTATATTTTTGTATATTGTTCACTGTAAAAATGAGATGAATAAAACTTTGAACTTTGGTGCCAAATGTTCTGTAGTCATCAGTATTGTCAGTATTACATTGCACAATTTTTTTCCTCCTATGAAGACAGTTTGATTTTCCTATTCACTTGCCCTCAAATATGCTACTTTATCTCAATCTGACAACATGGAAAAGATTATTAATTTAACTGAGATTGTAAAACATGTACCCATAAAACATGACTCATTTAGCATTTTAGTTGCACTTATAAATTACTTTGAGAATAAAGATTTGGTTATTACTATGAAATTACCAATGCTAGAATAGGTCAGGTGGATATCTGTTGTTGGCAACAGGTGACAAAAGTTAGGTTCCATTTCTATTGTCTCATTACATTGCTATGGTACGAATAGGGTACATTGCAAAGTACTGTAAGTTTTTAAAAAAAGGGGATTCATTTGAAACACTTTAAGAGCTCTCCAAAGGTTCTCCCAAGGGACAGGAGGTTTCAGAAGAGGTGGGTTTTTTCTTGCCCGCAAACCACATCGACTACCTAAGCTTTATGAAACAGTCAGTCCATCGAGGCATTAAACTTTGATGTCTTCCTTTTAATCTTTGTCTGTCTAACCTGTGCCAACATCACCTCCTCCTCGGTGCCGTCAGCATCCATTATGAATCAATCCCTGCTCTGAAGAGATGTGAGGATGGTGCGGTCAGTGCTGTCTGATAATGTGCCTCGGGAGGCTAAAGTAAAATCTATACTTTGTAGCAGCAAGACGGTGCCACTCGTCAACGCGCCACAAGTTATGGAGTATAAATTATAGAGTAGAGTAGACTTACAAGCCTCTAAATCCTTCACTTAACTAGAGACTGACGACCTTCGTTCGTTGCTAAAACTAGGTGGAAACAATTACAGATTAAAAAATGATATACAGTACATACATTAATTCATTAATTAATTAATTCATACAGTACACACATTCATACATACAGCACATAGATCATGTATGTATGTATGCATGGCATGCATACGCAAAATGAGTGCATGCATGCATGCATGCATGCATGTATACATACATACATACATACATACATACATACATACATGCATGCATACATACATACATACATACTAGGGGTGTGCCGATATATCGTCCCGCGATATATCGCGATACGTTTTCGCGACGATATGTATCGTTTTGGAAAAAAAAAATATCGTTTTTACAATCATAATAATCAGGCATGCAAACGGCCCCGAAGTGAAAAGAGTGACAACATGTTTTTTTTTCGGGTCAGGTGTCATACTATTTGGATTCAAAACGGCTATTGTAGCTGAAAAGCTACAAGTTTGCATGTCTGAATAATGCAAAAACAGAATTATTTGTTTGCATTTTCTTTTTTTCTCCTCCATATATTTTCATAATAAAAAAAGTGCGTATCGTATCGTATCGAAATCGTATCGAAGTTGTGAGCCAAATATCGTATCGTATCGTTTCGTGAAATTAGTGTATCGGCACACCCCTAATACATACATACATACATACACTCTTTTTAATCATTCTGACACGAATAACACATTTGGCAGACCTTTTGGAGACATACATTATATTGTAGGGGGAACACATTATGACAGGGATAAGTACCGTGGTACAATACCGGTCACAAGCGGTAGTGTTTGTATTAAGTGGCAGCAGGTGGAGAATAACTGCTTAATAGGTTGGCAGTTTAAGGTTTTCCTCTCGAGAAAGACGGAAGCCATCCATTTCCTTACAGCTGTTGTGGATTAGGAGGCTTAGGCCTCTCCAACCACCTCTTCATCAGTTCAAAGAGTATGCTATGAGTTAATTTACTTCTTGTTGTATAATGGTGTGGATCCATTATTTTCCACTATTATCCATATTGTTAATGGAATGGATACGTCAGCTTGAGCTTCTCTAAACTTAGGCTTTGAATGTCTTACAGTGCACTTGTATTTATTGACATTTAGTCTTTATAGTTTATCAGCTAATGGCATTGGATTCTCTTTGATTAAGAGATCACATCATATATTAAAGTCTAATACAATTAACACCTTTTATTTGGCAGTCTTTCCTATACTCGCCCAGTAGCCTCATTGTATAGATAATGAACATGCAAAGCCCCAGTCTGCTGTCTTTCACTGATAGAAGCTTTTTTTCTGGTTTTCCTCTCAGACCCCTTTTCCTGTGGTGGTATGTAGAAGATGCATAGCTGCATATTCCACTTAAAGGAGAATTTTGGACTAAAGTTTTATTACCTTTTCTATGATGTTATGTTATCTTATTAACATTTCATAACTCCACCCCTGGTCCGCCACAGCTTAAAAGCCCTCTAAGCTGCCTCATTCACTAGAATGGGGAATCTCACTTACAGTTGAAGCGGATAGGCCTTAGGTTAGATCACATATTTTGATAGCTTTTTTTTTTTTTTTTTTGGTGAGATCTGATGTTCATAGTGACAGAACACTATGCAATAAAAAAAAAAAACAGAAGTCTCGCTAGACGAGATTGAAATCTCGAGATTGAAATCTCGTCTTGCGAGACTCCTGTTTTTTTTTTTTTTTTTTTTTTTTTTGGACAGTGTTCTGTCACTATGAACGTCAGATCTCTCAAAAAAAAAAAAAAAAAAGCTATTAAAATATGTGATCTAACCTACCTAAGGCCTATCCGCGCACCTTTTTAAGCTGTGGCGGGCCAGGGGTGGAGTTATGAAAAATTTCTACTGTACCATTCATCCTAAGATATCATAACATCTCCTTCCTGTTTCCTGTTTGCTGCACCAGAAAAGTGCTCTGTTGTGCTGCTGCAAAGTTTTAATGATATTTCCACTGTTTTTATATATTTCTGGTCAATATATACCTCAATATATTGATATTAGTAGTTAAGTGGACTTGGGCAAGAAGTGGCTGTGGACCAACAACTGCTGGAGGAGATATTTGGAGGATTCAGTTCGGGGCCTACCTGAGGTCTCCCCAGCTCAAGCCAGGGCCTACCTGAGGCCTACTGCCCAAGCCCTCTAGCCTGCAGCAGGATGCCTAAAGGTGTTGACAAGGTGGCTGCTGAAAAGGCTGCGGATAAGCCTGTGCTCAAGAAAAATCTCAGATCCCAACAACCTTGGTCTGAGGATATGAGTGAGCCAGGTGGTGTCATGGAGGTGGATGCATCTCTGTTGGAATCAATCAATGCCAGACTAAGCAAGTTGGATATGCTTGACTCACTACAAGAAGACATCCGTGAGTTGAAAACCAGCCTTGAGTTTAGTCAAAAGCAGATTGAAGACCTGACAAAGGAAAATGCCATACTTAAAGGTGTGGTGGAAGAGGTGCAAAGATCTGCTGCTTCTATCACCTTGGATAACAAGAAAATGAAAGAGACATTGTTGGACATACAGTGCAGAGAGATGAGGGACAATCTGATATTCTCTGGCATCAAGGAGGATAATGACAACTCTGAAGACACTGTAAGACACTTTATGACCAAAAACCTCAAAATGCCCCCGGAGGTTGTGCGAGACATAACCTTCTCCAGGGTCCACAGATTGGGGAGACCTGTGGATGGCAAAACACGTCCAATAATAGCTCGTTTTGAGCATTACAAGCAGAAAGAGTTGGTGAAGAGCCGAGGTAAGGAGCTGAAAGGGTCCTCATTTTGGTTAAATGAACATTTTCCAGCAGAGATCAATGACAGGAGGAAAAAACTGAGACCAATAATGAGAGAGAATTGGGCCCTGGAACATAAAGTGGCACTATCAGTCGACAAGCTGTATATAAATGGACAACTCTACAGGGACTCAGAGGTGACCCCTTGGCTCTTTTAGAATAGCTGTGTGTGTGTATGCGATGGATATTAAGCCAAAGACATGCAGTCAGGTGATTCAATAGCACTGAATATACCTAAGAAGGGGTTAAAGATTGCACATATTAACATCTGCAGTCTTCGTAACAAAGTGCATGAAATTGAGTCTCTGCTGTTGTCTAACAATGTTCACATACTTGCTATATCTGAGACACATCTAGATGAAACATGTGACAAGGAATTAATTGTTAGTGGGTATAATATCTATAGGAAAGACAGAAATATTTATGGTGGTGGTGTAGCTTTTTATATCTTAAATGATATTCCAGTAAAGAAGAGGGAAGACCTTATGATTAGTGACATTGAAGCCCTATGGGTACAAGTCCATTTGCCTAACATTAAACCTATATTAATGTGTTGCTGCTATAGACCACCTGATTCCAATGCTCAATACTTAAAAACTGTATGTGAAATGTTGGATAGAGCATCAGATAGTAACAAGGAATTGTATATAATGGGAGATATGAATATCAACTGGTTCTCTCCAACATGCTCACTTAAGAAAACGCTCCATGCTATAGCCGATACATGTCATTTAAGGCAGTTAGTTAACCAGCCAACCAAAATTAAAACTACCATAAATGGCATATCCTCTACCTGTATTGATCATATCTTTACAAATTCAGCTGATCTATGCTCAAAGGTGATTTCAGTTGCATTTGGGTGCACTGACCACAATATAGTGGCTTTTACTAGAAAGGCAAAAATTCCAAAAGCTGTTCCAAAAGTAATTCATAAAAGATTTTATAAGAACTTCAATGAGGGCTCATTTTTAGAAGAACTGGAAAACATACCGTGGTATACTGTAAGTGAAGAGGAGAATCCAGAGTTGGCTTTGAATTTGTTTATGCAGTTATTTTTGTCAATAGCTGACAAGCATGCTCCAGTCAGAAAACAAACTGTTAAATCTGTAAGATCACCTTGGATTGACAATGAAATTAAGAACAGCATGACCTTAAGAAATGCTGCAAAGCAAAAGTCAAGTGAATCTGGAAGTCTTGCAGACTGGCAGATATACTGTAAATTAAGGAATAATGTGACAAAAATGAACAGAAAGAAAAAGAAATGCTATTATCGAACAAGGATAAATGAAGTAAGAACTGACAGTAAACTGCTGTGGAAAACATTTAACAATGCTCTGGGTAGGGGTTCTAATAGGGCTTCCTCCTTCATTGAAGTTGATGGGGCTTTTATTACAAAGCCATTTGACATAGCTCAGTATTTTAATGACTTCTTCACCAGTAAAGTAGACAGGTTAAGAAGGGATATGTCTTGTAATTATGTGCATCATGTTTCCTCTATATCAGACACAATTATGAAAAGTAAGGTCTGTATGTTTGGTTTTGAACCCATTAGCTGTGAGGAGGTGGAGAAACTTTTAATGTCAATACACTGTGACAAATCTGCAGGCCTGGACAACCTGGATGGCAAGTTACTGAAGATCGCTGTACACCTGGTAACTAAACCAATTACTCACATTTTTAATCAGAGTTTGAAGTGGGATGTTTGTCCACAAGTATGGAAGCAAGCAAAAATTATTCCAATTCCCAAAAATTCTAAAACAAACATTACAGGGGTCAACAGTCGCCCCATAAGCATTCTGCCAGTTCTTGCTAAACTAATGGAAAGAATTGTTTTTAACCAAATTCAATCATATTTTTCTGTGAATGCATTAAATACTGACTTTCAACATGCCTATAGAAATGGGCTTTCAACATGTACAGCGCTGACACAGTTAGTTGATGAATGTCTAATGAATGCAGATACTAAGAGACTAGTGGGGTCTATATTGTTGGATTTTAGTGCTGCGTTTGATATCATAGATCACAATCTGCTGCTTGACAAACTTTCTTGTTATGGTTTTACACCATCTGCGGTAGGGTGGATAAAAAGCTATTTGTCCAACAGATCGCAGAGGGTATTCTATAATGGAAGTCTCTCAGATGTTAAACATATTCATTGTGGAATTCCACAGGGGAGCTGTTTGGGCCCTTTGTTGTTCACCATATTTACAAATGACATGCCACTGGTCTTAGACAGGGCCAATATAGCCATGTATTCTGACGATACCACTTTATATATGTCTGCTACAAATGTAGAAGACCTGTCTGTAGCTCTTAACAAGGAGCTACAATGCATATCAGAGTGGGTGGTGAACAATAAGATGATCCTGAACATATCAAAGACAAAATCAATTGTATTTGGATCACAGTATATGCTAAAGTCAAAACCCAAACTGAATTTATATTTGAGGGAGTTAGAAATTGAGCAGGTAGATGAAGTAAAACTACTGAGTGTAACGTTAGACAGTCATCTAACATGGTCTACTCATATTGACAATATAACGAAGAAAATGGGAGGGGGTCTGTCCATGATAAGGAGATGTGCTGAGTTTTTAACTCCAACATCGGCTGTCCAGGTTATCCAGGCACTAGTCATATCCCATCTTGACTACTGTCCAGTTGTGTGGTCCAATGCAGCTAAAAAGGATCAGCATAAATTACAAATAGCCCAGAACAAGGCAGCTCGCCTTGCCCTTAATTGTAATATTAGATCTAATACACTATTAATTCATCAGAATCTGTCATGGCTGTTGGTGGAGCAAAGACTAACTGCCAGTCTGGCTGTATTTTTTAGGAACATTTGTTTAAATAAAAAACCAAATTGCCTATATAAAAATATTCATTATACCTGTGATAGACACCAATATAATACAAGACATGTAGCAATGGGTCGATTCACAGCACCCAAGCCAAAAACGAATGCAATGAAGAATACAGTCATGTACAGGGCAATGACCTTCTGGAACTCTCTACCAGTATGCATCACAGAAATTAAGGATAAAAGGCATTTTAAGAAAAGACTAAAGCACTTTCTTGTAATGTCATTTTAATTGTGTATATTTCACTGTACCATCAAGTATTTTTATATTGATATTTGTAAACATGTTCTTTTTTTAATCGTTTTGTAAATTGTATGTTAATTGCTCTGTGTGGACCCCAGGAAGAATAGCTGTTGCCATGTGCAACAGCTAATGGGGATCCAAAATAAAATCAAATCAAATCAAACATCATAGAAAAGGTAATAAAACTTTAGTCCAAAATTCTCCTTTAAGTCCCAGTGATGAGGCCAATATGTCCCATATCCTACCATGTCTCTCTGATTGCTGTTGTCAAATCATAACACTGTGACTGAAATCAGATTGCTCAATTCTTGAGTGAAACATGATGCTTGAAATGTTTTGTTTCATTCACATTGGCCTTTGTTATATACAGGCCAGGTTTTTCAGAAAACATGTGTTCTCTGACCGAGGAGTTCTGATCTGTGTGTGAAGATGATATGATGGCGAGCTAACCCACTTGGAGTGTTTCGAACCTGATCTTCAACACTATTCTGGACAAGAACTCTTCTTGTTGGTAGGACAAATCAGCAGCCAACACACCATTCACACAAACACAATTCCCCATCTCTCACACACAAAGTCAGAGGGCCCAGCACCTGCCCTCTGACTTCACTTTGACTGAGCACTGACTGCCTTACCTGGGCTTGAAGATTGGGAAGTGAAGGGATAATCTGGTTGCTTTATTGAAGGAGCATTGTTTGGATTATGTTGAATATGTTGTGAATGGCCATACTGTGTTCTGTTTATTTTCCTTTTCTTTATTTTTGCCTCTAGTTTTCAATACAAGGTACCATTTTAACTGCAAATCTGTCTCTCGGGTGTTCTTCAGTGTTGTCATCATCAGTGTAATTTTCCTCCATTATCACAACTAACTTCTGATGCAGTAGCTAGTCCAGAGAGAGTTAGATACTTATTTCCAGTATATACTACAAATGCTCATTCTCAAATTATCCTATTTGGCCCCCAAATGCCACCCACTCCTTCAGTCACACCTTGGCAGCATATCCAACAATGTTAAGTCATGTGGCCCGTAATTTGACGATAATGTCTTTACACAAACTTCTCCTTCGATGGTGAAGATGCATTACCTGAATTAAGTCTTTCTTGTCAAATGCAGACCTTGGGAAGGTCAATCATGCTTTTATTTTCTCACATTTAGACTACGTAACTCCCTGTACTCTTGGCTTGGTAAGAAACCTATTTCCTTGCAAAATTCAGCTGCTAGACAATTAACTAATTCTAAGAAATATATCCATATACAATAGGTTTTCTAACTTCTCTTAAAGGGGAAATCCACCCATTTTCAATATTTAACTATGTCATTAATATAGCATAAAGGAGTTGTGTGGAAATAAGAAAAAAGTTCCCCCCTTTCTGTGTTGCCTTGAACTGGAGGATTGATTGTGGGTTTAACATTGCAAATTACAACATGATGACTCATCATGTTGTAATTTGCAATGTTAAAAAACACACAACTCCTTTATGCTATATTAATGACATAGTTAAATATTGAAAATGGGTGGATTTCCCCTTTAACTGGTTGCCTGTGAATTTCAGGATAGATTTTTAAAATTTGACTGTGACTTGCCAGGTCAGGCTCCTACTATATTTACATTTTAGAAATGCTGGTCCCGTATGAACCTGAGCACTGCTTGAGATCCTCAGATAGGGCTCGCTTGGTTGTTCCTAAAACTCGCCTCATTATCTGACCGATTTATCTTTTGCAGCCCGGGCACTTAGACTTACAGAATCTACATTAGCAAAGTCAAGGTCTCCCTTCAAATCACTTCTTAAAAAGTACATTCATGTCAAGAAACCTTGTATCTCAATATTTCAACTTTTTATCATCATCATACAAGAGCGTCACACAATGCAAGCTTTGTGCGCTTGTAGATCGGCTATTTTAAAATGTTTTTAGCGGTGCCAACCGCTCTATACGTGGCTTTGACTCGGTGTCTGTGTGTCTGTCTGTGTGTCCGTCCGTCTGTGTGTCCGTCTGTGTGTCCGTCTGTGTGTCCGTATGAGCCCGGGATGAGCACGGCAAAGAAGCAACACATACAAACACACGCACACACACACACACGGACTTGGAGATTGCCTATGCCATCTCTCCTCTCATTTGCCACACGTGCCACCGGTTATCAAAGAGGGGTCCAGGGACCCCCAGGGACGTCCGCCCGTATGAGCACGGGATGAGCACGGGATTTTAAACAGCTATAACTCCAGTTTGCAGCATGCCACCAAGTCCAAATTTGGTATGTGGACTTAGACCACCAATACGGGCCGAGCATGAATTGCTCAAGCCCCGCCCCCTCTGTCTTCCCATTGGCTGGCCTTTAAACAGCCATAACTCAAGTTCGCAGCATGCTACGGAGTACAAATTTTGGACATGGACTAAAACCACCAATAGGGACAAACTGTAATTACTTAAGCCCCGCCCCCTCTGTCTGCCCATTGGCTGGGCTTTAAACAGCCATTATTCCAGTTTGCAGCATGCTACCAAGTACAAATTTGGTAAGTGGACTCAGACCACCAATAGGGACGAACTGAAATGAGTGAAGCCCCGCCCCAAAGGCACCGCTTCCTTCACACAGGGTGTGATTTTTTAAATAATTATGAGCTTGAGAAAGGTCCGAAGGGACCGAAACGTTGCTCTTTTTATTAAACTCTGAACGAAGCAAGCAGCTGTGTGCGGGCCTTATCTTTTTATTAAGATTTTTTTTGAAGTATACTTTTTGTGACCAACGCACCAACTAGAGAGGAACCGGGTGTGCGGAAGCCTTCTCCTCTTAAATAATTATGAAAAAGGAACGTTTTGGACACACAAGGTTTCCGCCCAACAGCGACTATGTATAACCTTTTATGCCTTTTTAATTTCTTCTTTTTGTTTTATTCTTTGTTTATTTAACTTTGGTGTTTTTTCTCTTTTGTTTCCGTAATTCTTTTGTTTTTTGTAAAGCACTTTGTAACCTTGTTTCGAAAAACGCTATCATTTATTATATTATTTCCCTGCCGCAAACAGGCTAAACAAGTAACAAATCTGCACTGCAGGCTACATAAGGAAGAAAACAAGTAAACCTAGCAGAATGTTCAATGTAGCCAATTTGCCTGACAGAGTCATTCTGGCTGTGATGATCATTGAATAGAGATGTGAGCTATCTATGAGCCCATTAAGTTCCAGGCTTTGATATCGTTCATTGGGCCATCTGAAAGTAACAGTGCAGAATGTGGCGCAGGTGAGCCATCTTCAAATAGATCATTTACCTAACAAGCTGCTATGTGCAAATCAGCTTTTTCTGAACATGCATATAAACATGAGGCAGTGATGCTGAATGTAATTTTGAGACAAAATATACTGGTATAATCACCATAATGGATCTCATCAAGGTTATGAATTATAATTGTAGTCTAAGCACCTTATGTGAGGGCAGATCTTTAGTTTTGACTTCTTAGTACTTCAACACACGTAGCCTATGAGGTTTTGCCCCATGGGCCTACTGGAATTGAAATCTTTGTTGGTCTTTTTCCATCCGTCTCATTCTCTTCTACTCTTTTTTTCTCTCTGTCTGCACCACTCTCTAGCTGAATGAACAATACAATTGTGCCGTCCATGGCTGAGAGACTATATGAGCTGCCCATGTGTGACTGTATGATGGTTCTTGGAACAAATCCTGTAGATACACTGATTGTGGGTAATTAAAATTGTACCAAACTTACCTTATAATTAAGTAATTGTTGGCTAATTTCTCAATTTTCAGCTAGTTTAAAAAAGAATACATGCATCAAATCACAACAATAATGTAACTTTGACAAGACAATGATATTAGTATGTTACTTATACCTCAAACAAGTTGTCAGTCTCCGCTAGTAGATTTTCATACTGTACTGAAATCAATGGAATCCAATGGCTTCCTCAACAATAGAAAATGACCACCAGTATGGTCCTTTGAAGTATCAGGAGGAAGCAGGGTATTGTTAAAATGTAACAATTAAAAAAACAGGAAGCATGCTCATTTAGCCTTGTCTGTATTAAAGGTTTAGAAACATCAAAGAGCCCAGATAGCATGGTAGCCTACTACATCAACGTATTGGGGCCCCTCTTGGTGTGTCAGTTATAAATGGTATCTTACTGACCAACTGTCATGACCTGTAAAGCAAGTAATTCCCTCTATCTGCCCAGCCATTCATCATTCTTCATTAATTCGTCATTTATCATTCCAACAATGCAAAAATGCCTGAAAAAATGTCAATGGCAAGGAGGGAAATGGAAGGGTGTTTGTGCTGGGCCTGGTTTCTTTTGATTTCATCAGTCTTCCTCTTGCTCTCTTTTCCCTCTATATTTGCGTTTCTTGCATTTAACCAATTAAACTCTATTTCCCAAAATGTTCAAATTGTAGCTTGTAGATCAGCTATTTATGACGGCTTTTCAAAAAATAAATTGGGGTGTCTCTCCACTGTGCTGTGGAATTCACCCATGCACACAAGAGGAAGTTCACAAGTCGGTATGGTACAGTAGTATGGAAACATCCGCTGACTCCAGGTAACATCGCAAATCTATTCCAACAACAATGCATGGAACACATCACCACTGGGTAGGGGACGAGAGAGAAATTAAGTTCGGATTTGAATCCATTTCACAAGTAGCCTACAATGAAAGTGCTCTCTCTCTTTCTTTGTCTCTCTCCCTCTCTCTCTTTCTCTCTAAGCTGCCTAGAGCCCAATATTGATGCTGTCTTGAGAAGTGTTGTGGGGGCAGCCAGCCATTACTATAAGAGCACCATCATGCATCCCAGACAAACTATATATGTTGAACCTGTGAGTCTCCTGTATGGATCAGGTGAAAAAAAAAAACATTTTAAATGATCTCAATCAACTTCAACACAGTTGAACTGAAGTTGGAGAAGGGCATGGAAAAGTAGTCAAAACGATCTACTGAGGCCATGGATTCGAAAAATATGTGTGTCTAATGCCTATTTTATGCTCCAAAAATAGCGATCTACAAGCCATCGCATTGTGGGCTTGTAGATCAGCTATTTTCGGCGCTTGTCACAGTCATACAACAAAGTATAAATCAGGCTTAAGAGGGCCATTAGAATTCTCTGACAGTCACCATGATCTGGTGAGACAGTGTTACGGCCTCTGTGTAAACAACCAAAAGCTCATCCAGAGACCGAAACATGGGAGAAGCCCTAAAAATAGCCTTTTATTATTTATTTTTTTATAAAGACAGAAGAACACTATACTCAAAGTAGAAAACAACACGCAAATGGGGCAGGCGATCCCAGCCAAACAGAACAAAAGCTGTGGAAGCCACTGGGCCAGCCACTCAATCGGCCGTGCAAACCCAGCTCTGCCCCCTGATCTACCAGAACCAAAAATAAACTCAACTAAACCAAAACAAAACCCGATAACTGGACTACCGGTCGGTGATGATCTCCCACCCAAAACTAAAATAACACAACTCAAAATACCTAAACACACGCTGAGGAAAAAAACTATTGTGGGGAAAAAGAAAGAAAGAAACAAAATAATCCTCAAAAAAGGCTGAGCTGCCTGCAGCCCATACATGCCTCTACAATGAATTCAACCTCAGCTTTCCCCCCCACCGGTTTTGGGCCGACTCTGCATTGGAAAGCGTTGGAAAGCGTTGGATATTGTCGTTCTGTCGGGCCCACAACGCAACACGTTGTGGGCTTGTAGATCTGCAATTTCGAAGGTTCCCTCCAGAATAGGGATGCTGGGGTTCAAGTGGTTAAACACTGATTTTCCTCAATGCCTTTATCTGTTGAATGAAACCATATTGCATGATGAGAGACATAATGCGTTATTCTGTATGACATATGCTGATTTGGACTTTGGTCAGTGGAAGGCACAGAGGAACATGCAACGCAACGGGTTGTGAGCTTGTAGATCTGATATTTTCGCTGAATGTTTGCCCCAGAATATAGCAATAGGGTTCATGTGGTTAATCGGTCAAAATTCTTAGAGCTTATGTATTAACCCATTTAGACCTGGAACACCTATTCGTTCTTATACCTTTTAATCCGGGAACACCCTTGTGTAACATTAGCTGTTGCTATAGCAACATATTTTTTCAGAAAACTTAGGTCAGGATTTAGAAGGTGTTTTTAGAATGGGCCTCAGGTCTAAATGGGTTAATAATAATTAACATCCATACAAAATGTCTAGGCACTACACTTGTTTTTCATGGTGCCTCAGAGGTAAAAAACAAAACAAACTAGAAAATGTGCTCCTCGGAGCACAGGTCTCCGCCAGTACTGTTCCTGATTAATCCTGTCTTACCTATTTATATTACATATTGTCACGTGTCACTTGACCAATGTTAGCTTGGCTGATGGAAGCTCACTTCAAAAAATATAGTATATTCTATATTTTTTGAAGTGACACTATTTATAGGTTTTTATTTCGTCATGCGTCTCCCTAGCCAATCAAAAGCATTGGTGACAACATATTGTCACGTGTCACGTGAAGCTTGACCAATGTTAGCTTGGCTGAGACGGACGGACACACGGAAGGACAAGAACGAAAACATACTCTCCGCCAGAGGTGGAGAGTACTGTTTACTGTAAAGTGAATACTGTAGGCTGTTTTCTTTGGTTGGCTAGACCCATGGGACATACCGTACATTTCTTAATAATATTGGCAATGGGTGATCATCACAGGAACATCAAGCTCTCTACAGTAGACTTGTAACCTTTATATTGACCATGCTTGGCAATTATATTTTTCTAATCTTCTCAGAACACTCTCTGCTTTTCCTTATGTTTTCCATGTTAAATGTGATACACACAGTGGTACAAAACAGCAGAGTGAGCATTTTCCTCCTTTTAAACTGTCTGCATGAGTGATTATGAGATTGAAAACACTTGTCATACTAATTAAAACAGAATAGTCTGCTTAAAGTATCACTACAATGCAATTATTTCTTACAACTTCTAAACTTTGCGGTACCAATACTTTTGGACAAACTATATTAGAATTATTTTTGCAGAATAAGCAAGAATTCTGTTATTTTCCCTTTTTAACTTTTTTGCTTTGTTCTACTGCAAACCAAAGACAGATATGCATGGATAATAAAATATATGTTTTAATTTCAACACTTTTCAGGAGGACAAATGGTACATTATTTTAATAAAATCCAAGTGTAACAATATTTTCAGCCACATGTGTAAAGCTGACAAGGAGACAATATAGGGGAAGCCTTAACCACTTAAACCCTATACTAAGCCCCCATCTGTTTTCCCTCTACAATAAAAGTCTTCACTGAAAATAGCAGATCTACAAGCTCACAACACACCAAGTTGCTTTGCATTGTGAGCTTACAGCTGTTTCCAGTCAATATTCGCCCCAGAATAGGGAAGCAATATATGAGTTCACACTCTCTTAGAAAACCATTGTGCCACAGCTGGGTTGTTGTGCAGCGGAGATACAGAAGACTAAGCAGGGGGCTTCCAGGTGGTCCGCTTGGAGACTAGGGGTTTGAATCCTCTGCAGTACATCTGGCTTGGCTGGCGCTCCAACGAACACAATAGGCCGTGTTTGGTCGAGGCGCCTGCTCAGTGGGGTGCAGAACTGGGTCAGATAGTGTGTTCTTCCGCACGTGCTACGCCTTCCAGGTGAAAACTCCTCATGGTCACGTCACGTGAAAAGAAGCGGCTGGTGACTTCATGTGTATCGGAGGAGACACATGCTAGTCTACACCCTCCCACATGACCAACTGTAGGGGTTAGCACTGACAGGCAATTGGCATAACAACAAAAGTAATGGGAGAAAAAGGGAAAAAGAAAAACGAATTTATCAGCTGGAGATGAAAGGGTCATATTGTTGTTCCATTTAACCACTTAAACCCTATACTTCAGTTGACTGGGTCCCCCCAGCTGTCGCGTTGTGAGCTTGTAGATCTGCTATTTTAGAGATGCTAGGGTTCATGGTTAAAGTGACTTCATTCTCCAATCTCCAATTCCTTCCCTTCTCTTTAGTACACAGTACTCACATCCCTAGAGAATTTGGCAGATAGAGAAGGTACCTGGATGACCCCCATTTCGGCCCTTGCATGATTTTAGACCGTTTCTTTCAATATTTCATAAGTGCGGTTAAAGAGTGGGGGACAGTGGGTGCAGAGGGTGGATGTTGATTCGTGGGTGGATGTTGATTCGTGAATAATAGAGGTGAGTGCATTTGAATGCTGTAACAGCTGAACCATGATGGCACACATCAAAATACAACAGTTTAAAAGGGCACACACTACAGTTGATCATAGAATTCATGATCAATTGTAAACAAGAAAAAAAAAAATCTTGTGTCCCACAGGGACAAATTTAGTCAAACTGACTCCCCAAGGGAATTTCTTTGTGTTTTTATTCTCCGCCAGGTCGAAAGGCCTCTTGAACCGTAGGCCCTATAATAATTTCCCTCCCATGCCAACAGTTTGCATTTTTCCAGCAAAATAAAACGCAATATATGTTGAACACAAATCATACTCAAATTGCAATCGCATGTTGAGGGGCCTTTATAGAACCTACCTTCAAAAGCCTGTTCACTTCTGGCCATGAGGTGCCCAAGGTGTGGCACAAACATGACAAGTTGCACTGACCCAGCCCTGGGTGGCCAACCCAGCCTGGCAGAGATATGTGATTTTTATGAATGTGGTTAATATACTGCGTATGCTTACAGTATGTACATGTATGCAGACGCTCACATACTGTACAACCATACATACTTCCTCAACAACCCATGTATGTTCCTATGAGCAGTGCATGTGTGTGTGCGTGTGTGCATGCATGCATGCGTGCGTGCGTGCGTGTTTAAGCGTGTTGCTGTGTATAATGTATAATGAGTGAGTTGTTATGGAGTTGGGGTAGGGCACATGCCGTGTAATGTGTGAATGTGGGTAAGTGGGGCTTATTAAAAAACAATATGTGTAGGAGGTGAGGGTGGGTGGGATTATTGTAGCATTATGTGCTTATACATAATGTTATATTGTCTTTTAATGTGAAGCACAATAAGTTAACCATGGTTTGAAATGTGACGTGGCAAAGAGCTCATACTATGTATACCTTTGTTCCCATGTCCAACAAGGAGCGAAGCTGTAGATTAGTTCAAATGGAATTACAGTGCCTTGATCTCATCTAGTGGCCTGTTCTGCTGTAGGAAAGAAAGAAAAGAAAAGTTATCCAAGCCTTTCACTGCTGGTGGGGATTAGCGCTCCCATGGTATAAAAGGTGCTGTCTGGCCCATTTCTGAGAAATCCTGCTCTCCATGGTCAAGGCAGTAATCCTGTGTTTGTGTTTCCCCATTGACGCTGGACAGGTGGCTTAGGAGGGCAGTGGGGTCCACTCAGCGATGGCCATTCAGTGGTCTCTCACACTCTATCAATCATCCCAGAGGGCCCATATTATGACTTTTTTTTGCCTTTAGTACCCTTCTAAGAGGGGGGTAGGGGGGATACTCAACCCCAATATGGACGCATGTTAACAGTATTTTCTCTAGAAAAAGGGGGTGGTTTATGATTTACAGTACTTCTGAACATTTTGGCATTCCAAATTTTGAAATTCTGGAATTTGTAACTGTCTTTGCATTAGAATGGGGGCATTACAAACTGTGGCCATTACATAAATAAGTGGCTATTAGGTTACTTCTGCATGAAAAACATGGGCTACCATGTCCCAGCATGTATCTACTGTACCTTGACATACTGACATAACTCACTGTCCTGGCAAATCAATTTTCATACTCTAAGTTCTTCTTCTAGCTCTATACATAATCTGGATTGATCACTGATTGTTTAAGGAATGCAACATTTTGGAAAAACATTACCTCCATTGGGAACAGAGTGATTTTTCACAGCCCCTTAACCTCTGCAAAAGACGCAGCACATGTCTTCAGCATAGGGTAAGTGTGTGTGTGTGTGTGTGTGTGTGTGTGTGTGTGTGTGTGTGTGTGTGTGTGTGTGTGTGTGTGTGTGTGTGTGTGTGTGTGTGTGTGTGTGTGTGTGTGTGTGTGTGCGTGCGTGCGTGCGTGCGTGCGTGTGTGTAAACAGTGGTTCACTTCATGCCCTGATCACTGTTTGGTGAGAATTGATGGGTTTGCTATTTGCAGCTTGCCTCTAATTAACCTTTCTAATTACAGCTGTGGACTTGGACAGAAATCAGAGGAGAGGAGAGAGAGAGTGACTTGTGGTAAAGGGGAGTTTGGTCAAACTGCAATTTAACGGTTGGTATTCTGCAAGACTTTACAAGGTGACTTTATAAGATTTATATTTTTTTCTGTTGAATAATAATGCTACTTACCAGTCATGAACCCATACCTATATTAAATTAAACAAATGCACCTGGGGATTCGAACCAGCATCTCTTGTTGTATGTCTCTCGATTGTGACCTTGACCTTTGAGCTTTTCGACCCAAAAGTTAAGCATGTCTTCGGGGCAGCCTACTGATCACTCTCACCAAGTATCATGAAAATCATCACATCTGCTATCGAGTTATTTCGCTAAGAGTCAAACCTTGATTTTGACTTTAACCGGCAGCCTACGCATAATTCACTCCAAGTTTCCTGAAAAATCTTATGAATTGAATAACACATTGATATATAAATTGTTTTATTTAAAAAAAGAAAAATGTATTCACTTATTTATTTTTCCTTTCCTTCCTTCCTGGTGGCCACCATGGCCCCCACTTTGAAAACCACTGGCCTAGTTAATAGGTAAAACACACACACGTGCGCACGCACACACACAAAGAGAGAGTGAAAAGCCCTGAGCCTACTGTTAGTCCACACTTATTTTACCTGTTGTTTCTTCTTTCTGTCTCCTCCCATTCCATTTAGCACTTGCAAACTGGAGATAGCTCTTAAATATTAAACATATCCTGAAGGATGCACTCACATCCACTAGAGCGCTTTCATTCACTTTCTCTGTCCTTTACGCCGCACTTCCCATTCATATTGACACATTTTTTATTCATAAGAAGCGGTATTGACATCATAGTTCAATTTCTTATTCATTTTTTGCTGGTGCTGAAGCCCAGAGAGTAAATGTAGGTCACATTGTAGTTACTGGGGGGTGTACAATACTTTGGTGTTAATTTAGCTTGGAGGAGAGTACAAATTGACCCTAAATGGTGCATGTGCGTCCTTTTTTACTCTCTGAATTAAACTGATACTGAGGATTTTGCCATCTCATGTGGCCACTCTCAATGGACATACACAATCTGAGTTATCGGGGAGAGAATGGTCTTCTGGGGTTAAGGTTTAATTTCTGTCTGGTTGACTTTTGTGCTAAATACTGGACAACAGAAACTTGTTTTTGTCCATTACTGGTATGTCCAGGTTACAGCAATCACATAGGCCACTCTAAACAATGTCAGCGTGTCAACATCTGTGAAGAGACCCATTCCTCTCCTACTGAGAGAAATACAGCAAATGAATTACTCCAAAGGCTCTAAATGTCTTGAAGGGGCCGGGAGAAAAAAAGCGAAATAACGTCTTTGAAATTTAAGGTTTACGGAAATTTAATCAGGTTTTCCCCTTTGACTTAGACCACTTCAGTGTAGAACTTAGTGTAATAAAGCTGGTTTGGCTGTCTAGGTGCCAAAGCAGCAGTACTGCATTGCTCAAACAGCAATATTGATTTAAAAAGGGGATGAGACCAAGGCACTCTTGTGGAAAAGTTAAAAAGCCTAATAGTTTGGCTAATGTATAGCAAGAATAAAAAATGCACCCACACGTTGCGGCAATAATGCCTTCATCAGTCAGTGACTAGTCTCATCCCTTTTTTTGCATCAGTTCTGTCACCCAGTTGTACCAAAGAGCACCTTGTTGGAGATTTTTACTCTAGCCAAACAGATGCGCTCCTTGCTCTTTTTTTCCCCAGCAATGTTGATTTATTGATGAGTTAATGCTTAAAAAAACAGAAGAGAATTCAGGTTTGTATAAAAGGAGAGAGAGAAAACATCCACCACCACCCATCCATCCATCCTTCCACTTTCTTTTTTTCTTTCCATTCACTCCCTCGTTTGATGCAGTTTCAGGCCAGACCACAACACACTTCTACTGAATAGGTCTGTAGTGACTGATTACCTCTGAGGTTGATACCTATTACAGTACTGTACCATGCCTGAGCACACCAGATCAAAGATGTCCCCTTTATTTAATAGACTGTGGAGGTCACTCTGCAATGATTTCCTTTGTTTAATTGAAATCTTAACCACTTATTATCGCAGGAAGGAGTTTGTAACTTGACTTTAAGTTGTGTCACGCAGTATGACTTAAGGTAATGGTGGGTTTAATATTAATTTTGCGAAAGAGAATATTTTTTGCATCTCAGCATTTGCACCTCATGCATCTCAACATGGCAAATGCATATTTGTTGATGATTTTTGTTTGATTTCTTACAATATATAAAACAGAAAATGACAACAGAATTAAATTGCACATTTGACAATGACAAAATGAGAAGATAAACAATCAAATTCAGACAAGGCACAAATCCATAATATGGATAATATTTATATCCATGATATTTAAAAAAGCTTTGAAGTTTTAAAAGCAAATATTCCGGCTAGTGTGTGGTTAACAGCTTGACCCACTGACCAATGACTCCAGGTGGTTCTAAAATAAAGCAAAACAACTTAATCCTCAACTTTTTAACTCTGTTAATCTACCACACTCAGCGTCCGGTTGTTAGCGGATTTGTCTGATCAAACTTTCTCTTAACACGTGAAGACATAATTCCCCCCAAGACAAAACGGGTCTAGTGGAAAAGATTGTCCTTCCTTTTGTTCTTCACATCAAAAGTAGCCAAGAGCTCAAAGGCAGTTCTGGTCTCCAGTAATCACATTTCATTTCATGAGATTTGAAATTAAATCTATTTGAATCAAACATTTGAAAAGCTTTGTGGAATTTAGGTTGTAATGACAGTATTCTGTCTCATACCGCTGCTTTTAAGGGGTAACGGTGATGTATATCTTAATGTTTAGTTAATGTTTATAAAGCACAGTTGACTGTAGACTTAGGCAAACCTGATATAACAAGGTTATATTGCGAAGATACGATCAAATTCCTATCCCACATCAACATATATTTCAAGGAAATATTGTGTAGATGTACACTGTGTCTTTTAGAGGTACATATATTTCAACTAGTGAAAATATATCTCCACAAAGGAGAAATTGTAAAAATGTAATATTCGATTTGATTTGTACAGTATACTATACATTTTAGTCAGAGTTCTTTCAAACTCTATTGGAAAGGATCATGGATAAAAATAATCCTGCACTTTCACATCTTTGTTAGAGTCAAAGAGGACGTGCGAATCAATCACAAAGGTGTCCCTTTGCTCCGCTCATTAGGGCATACTAGTCTGGGTTAGCTCTCTGCACCTTGACGTCCAACTATGACAGACAGGTTTTAATGATGGCCAGAGGGAACCAGACAGGGCTGCTTGTTTAAGTGAGTGTGACTTTTTACACCGTGTCATCACACCACCAAATGAATCACAGTGGTGACCCTAAGGCCACAAGAGAAGAAAGCGTGATAATGAAACCAGTAGGAGCTTTATCTTTTCAGATTTCTGTATGTTAGGCATCTATGTTTCTATTTCATTGCACAGTAGAAAGAAAAGCATTCTGCCAACTAATGTATTGTCCTTCTGTATATGGCAGATTAAAATAAACCATAATGAAACAAGTGCACCTGAGGGTGCAAACCTCTGCATACATATCTTTTGTTCTGCGTCTCTCAATTGTGACCTCAACCTTTTCAAACCGAAAGTTAATCATTATCATCGGCTCAGCCTGCTGATCATTCCTACCAAAATCTTTGAATACGTGAGACCTATTGCAACACACAGTCACGCTTTGTTGCAAGCAGATTCAACTATTTGGAAATATTTGACCCTGTAGGACTGGCAAATGTACAGCTACACAGAATATTTACAGTACTAGGATTAGTGCTATAAATAAGTGCAAAAAGTTGTAATTTTAACCCCTCCTGCTATGTCATTGTCTTAATCCATGTCAAGCTTTGGTTTCAGTGAGTGTTGCTATACATAAAGTGCCTCAGGAAGTTCACCTTGGAACCGGAAGGTTCCCGGTTCGAATGCCAGCTATACTTCTGGGCTGGCTTCATTTTGAATTGTCCTTGAGCAAGACTAACTAACCCTAATTGCTCCTGCTCCAGGTTGGTTGCCTTGCAAGGTTATCGTCGGTGTGTGAATGTGTGCATTGTAAAGCGCTTTGGATAAAGGCGCTATGGAAATGCAGCATTTATTTATTTATAAAAGTCTTACAGCCTCACTTTGTACTTTTTTTGTCAGTTGAAAAATGGTTCTATAAGTAGAATCCATGCCAGGGGACCACAGTGTTTTTAGCTCATCCAAGACAATGTCTCAAGAGACTCCTTAATGACAGGTTAGGAAACCTAAGGAGAGCTCTATTCTGAGCTCAAAGGGTTCAGATGCTGGACGCAGCAGAGGAAGGAGTGCTTGTTTTCTGTCCTTGAGTGACTTGGAAAGCCTTCCATTTACTTCCTCCATCACTCAGGTGACTACAAAGGAGCAAGTTAAAGTTAGGAGTTGGAATGGGGGGAGTTGGCTAGGGAAGGTAGCTATTGCTAACTTCAAAGTCTAATCACCTGAAAAGTGCGCTCTGGTATTTTTGTCCAGCAGGGGAGGTGAATTGAAGCCCCGGCTGCAAATTGCAGTCTTTTTTATTTCCTTTTGAGCTTTTCCAACCTCTCAAGGGGGAGGTGAGGCACAATATATTTCTATTTTTCTGTCTGAATGTTAGCTACTTGAAGTGAAAGGAATTTCCTGTACGTGCTCAGAGAAAGAAAGTTCTTTACAACAAATAAAATAAATTGAAAAAACAGCGACTAAGCCGGACTGTCTTCGTTAGAAAAATGCATTAAAAGAGTCTGTCTCAGTCTTGATGTGATCAAGGTCAAGTAGCTTTTCTGCCCATGTAAATACTCACAAGCACAAAACTCCTTTCAAGTCAATTAGATCCTTCAGCATTCCTACCTATTACAGAGTGTGAATTCATTCAATGGAGCAGGCTGGCTGGCTGGCATGCTACTCTTGCAGTGCCGTTTCACCTGCACTGCCAGTGAGGATTAATGGCCATCTTTGTGAATAAATAGGCAACACATTCCATCACTACTGAGACTTGAGTAGACCTTGGGCTGTCTATTGCAATTCTGCTAGGAACTGTAGAGCGTCAAGACTTTGAGGAACATTTGCCCTCTCTCTGAGAGTTGCTATTCAGTTCACATACATTTTGAGGAACCAGCGGTCAGTATTGGAGTGGTAGTGGAGGTGGGGGTGGTGGTGGGGGTGGTGGTGGTGGTGGGGGGGGGCATGTCAGGCTGAATGGATGGGAATCTTAATGTCATGCTTGTAAGTGGTTCAGCTGAACAGGGGACTCTCACTTCACTTGTGTTTTTCAAACACAAGCAGGACTGTTTCTGTTGAATGGAATGGGAGAGTTCTAATAGATGATCACTAAATTGTAGAATAACTATTTTGTATTGGTCCCTGTGGAGGGATTAATCCTCTGCGTTTAAACCCACATTAGGAGCAGTGTGTAGCACTGAGCAGTGCCCAGACACCAGCTCAGAAGCGAGAGGCCAGTGCACTAGCTGGCAGGATAATACTACTACTAATCGCTTATACTTCCCAATTTATTTATTTTTTTAAATATTGATTAAGAAATATAATACAGTAGGAAGATTTAATCTGTTGTGTGAAGTAACTCCATATCTCCGATACTATACTGCACTCTAGGCCTACTAAACTGAAAATGCAGCTTTCATCTGTCTCCACTATTAAAAGACACTGTATGTCATTATCCTTGCTAATACTGCCATCTTGTGGGGGAATAGCGACTGTTTTCTGAGCTCAAGAGACAGGTTAAGATGGAGGTCATTTATGCACATAAACTTGCACGTTCGGTGCGCATTTGTAATGTATTAAAATGGTAAAATGTACTATTTGTAATCATTTTTAGATTGTATTTCATCCATTCTGTTGAATTAAAAAAATATATATGTATATATATTTTTTTTAATTACCCAAAATAAATTCGCGACCCCACCGTCAGTTACAGGTAAAAGTCCAGAAAAAAAAATACTTGAGTAAAAGTACTAGTAAAAGTGATGCCGTAAAAGTATCGGCATCAAACCAAAAGTAAAAGTAGCTATTACGCAGAATGTCACATTTAACAAGTTTTCAAATGTATAAAAAGCTTGTATAGGCTATTTTCAAATAGACAAAGTGTAAATAGGGCTGAAGTGGTTACTGTATGTTTTGTAATAATAATCCAAATCTATAAAGTAACTAGTAACTACAGTTTTCTAATAATTGTAGTGGAGTAACAAATACAATATTTTGGAAGTAAAAGTGTAAAAAAAATAAAAAAAAATAAAAAAATACTCCAGTAAAGTAAAAGTACCTCAAACCTGTACTTAAGTACAATACTTAAGTACATGTACTTAGTTACTTTCCACTACTGGTGACACTATAACTGACACCCCGCCCCCTTCTTGGACACAGGTGCATCAATCAGCCTTCTCTTCGCATCTCAATATCGACGAGGTAAGGTCAGCAAGGGCTAGCTAACAAACACAATGTATTCATTTGTATGCCCAATATGCACGACTTGGTGTCAAAATACTTCATGTAGATATCATATAATCCGCGACAGTGGGCTAATTAGGAGGGAGTTGACTCTTGAGAAATGTTTTTACGTATAAAACTTTATTGGTTGATGTGCTAGAAGCTAACTGCACCGCGTGGAAGACACAATGGCTGCTGCAACGCGTTTGCATAAAATTAACATTAGCCTACAATATTAAAAAAGAACATGCATTAAAGTATGTTTTGAGACAAAGGCACACCAATGTTGTAGGCTAGAGCAGTGGTTCTCAAACTTTTTCATGTCAAGGACCCCCATTGACACTTATTAGCCCGCGGACCCCCATTTCAAAAGATATGCTAGGGACCCCCATAAGAGAAGATTCTTTTTACGGCTCTAGCAGTGATTCTCAACCATTTTCATTTCAAGGATCACCAGTTTGACATGCATTAGGGCTACGGACCCCCATTTAATGGCATTTATTTCTATCACTTGGACCGCAATTTAATATTGTAAAATCTATGTCAATTTAACTCTGAGAGTGTACAAATGGAACCAAATGGACCCGTTAAAGGGTCCATTTGGTTCCATTTGTACACTCTCAGAGTTACAGACCCATAAGGGTCCATTTGGTGCCTAATCTATCTTTTAGCTGGGGACCCCCTGGAACTCCCTCAAGGACGGGAGTTCCAAGTCCGGGGACCCCCAGGGGTTTCATGTCCCCATCCCATGGACCCAAACTAGTGAAAATAGCAGCTCTACAAGCTCATAATGGAGCTTGTAGATCTGCTATTTTCACTACTTGAAAATGTTTTCCTTTTTTTTCAGTTCATGGAATTTCTTAGAATTTTCTTTAATTCAAAATGCTAGATTTTCTTTGTCATTTTTCTTACACAAGTGTGACTTTAATTACAATAATGACCAACTAGAAGTGACGACTCGCTGTATCTCTATGAAATGTATTTTTGTTGAGACTGCACCTTTCTACAAGTCAAATGAAATAATTGGACCTTCAAATAAAATATATTTAACTTTAAAAAATGTTTGGAAGTGAAATATCCCTTAAGCTCTCCTATGTGCAAAGGTCCTTCTCATTTAAACTGTAGCTACTGTGATCAACAGTGATGTGAAACATGTATTCATATTTAGTTTCATTATACTGCTACTCCAGGTCGTGTCTTGACTGCACTGTAGTTCCTGGGTCCAGTATGATCCTCATGTCCGGTGCAGGCCAGGGTTCCAGCACAATTATAAACGGTTTCATTTACCAATTATTTTGTTAGGTTTAAGTTGACCAAAATCACTCTATTGTTAATCTCTACATCTACAGTTATAGTATTCTGTACTCAATTTAATCAAACAGAAATGTTATAGGGGTCCCTGGCACATAAACATCTCAAATGGGGGTATTCAGCCACATTTTTTATCAGAATGGGAATCCTTGAAAATAAAAATGTTTGAGATCCACTGCTCTATAAATTACTGTTAGTAGTGTTTGTGTTAAATTTTGTTTTCTGTTTTCTTTAATTGCAGGCTATACACCTGTGTATATCTTCTCCAAGATCTCCAAAATCAGCTGACAATCATGGATGAGTGGGAGGAGGTAACTTAAAATGGAGAGAACTGAACTGACTTGATTAAAACATTCAGACTCAGTTGAAGTCACAGGTTTAATTTGTGTCCATGTTTACAGGGAACCAGCGCCGGTGGTGCACTCACCAGCCAGGCTTCAAGCAGCGGTGGGTTTACTCATAGCAACTACACAGCAAAATCACAGACTGTTCTATTAACTATGACAGTGTTCAAATGTACTCAGGGTTTGATTAACTCGCATGGTTTTACTGTGTTATGCCAAGTAGAATATTTCTAACTAACTATTGGAATACCCTCATGTATGTAACAGTAGGGGTAACCATTTACATTTTAACCTGTTAAATGTGCATATGGTTGATGGACTGGAGTTGTTTTTGTATCCAGGAAGCTCCTGGAAAGACGACGGAGGATTTGGAGGAGGAGATGACAGAAGGGGTAAGTGTTGGTTAAGGGAAATGTGATTCCTTAGATTTGTTCTTCACCACTGGATCAGGACCCGATATTTAGTGCCAGATAGATATTTGTCTGAATGGGCTCAAGTGAAACTTTGATAAAGGGACATCATGTAGTTGACTTTATGTGAAATGCAAAATGGGTGTCCCAAATTGTGAAAACAGTCGACCCACTGTCCTAATGGGCAAATTCCCATATACAACGGTATGCAGACAACACCGGGCCGGGGTACTGTAAGGCACTGAGTGATCCTTTCAAACAGTTAAAATTCTCAGAAGGAACACACTGTGCTGTTGGATCTGCTCCTGATTTGTATTCATTTGTGATCTCCGCCTGTATGTACAAGAATGAACATAAAGCAGTAGATGTCATTTACGTAATGGAGGTGGCATGTGTTTTCTACAGGTCGTGGAGGAAGAGGCCGGGGGGGACGAGGAGGAGGATTTAAGACTGAATTCTCTTCAGGTAAAAAAAACATTTGGGTTGTACACCATTGATATTTCTATAAAGGATCAATTTCATTTGCCAATAATCTGGTAACAAATCAAGCATACATGGCTATTGGTTAGGGGCACTGTGGCCTGTCGTTCTGGCGGCAGCATGGTATAATTTTAATGCAAAAAATTGCTAACCCCTTATGCACACTTAAGTTGTTTATTTCCCCAAGTGTTAAAAGAGGAAGGTGGATTTAAATGTTAATTCTCCTCTAGTAAGCAGACGATTACATACAAGAGCCAATCACAGCAGTTCTACTTTGGACATTCAGCAACATCTTTGCTACTCAAAATCATAAAACCCTTAAGCACACTAATACTTAATATATATTTTATTCTCTATGTGCTAATGATGTAATCAAATTGAGGATTGTGCCAATGTAGCGATATTCTGTATTTTTTTCCAATATCATGAAGCCCCCATACATGTGACATTACCATCGTTCCACAATGCATATAGTTTAAGTGTTCTTAAACTGTTGATATTTTGACCTTTTCTTTTTTGCAGGAGCTGATGAGAACGGGAATGGTAAGTACCAGTATTTTGGGGCGGGGGGTGGGAGTAGACTGATAGCACTAGGGTCCATATTATACAGTGTCTGAGTTGTGTATTTTGATTTGTTAAAATGAAGCGGGCAGCAGCTGGAACAGTGGAGGAGGAGAGCAAAGCTTCAGAGGACGAGGAGGCCGTGGTGAGACAGGCTTTGGCTGATAGTTCTATGTGTAATTCACACTGAAGCAGCGTTTTAATGAAATCTATGTAAAAAAAAAAAAGACATCCCTTGAAATCAGTGGTTCACACAGTAATATTGTTACCTCAGGGGGCAGCAGAGGAGGTAGGAGTGATGGGGATGATGGAGGATCCAGAGAAGGTAATGGATGAACTGGCAATGGTTGATGATTGTCCATAAATAAGTGTTTTTTACTATGAATGTGATTTAGCAAATTTTCCATAAAGAAATGTATTTTTATGTGAATGATAAAAAAAAAGTCTCCTTCTCAGGGTTTGGCGGAGGAAGAGGAGGCAGGGGGGGCTTCCGTCAAGGTATGCTATTACTAAAACAACACCAACTCGAATCCTCCTTATGTGCTAATGTGTGTTCTGAAGGTTGTTAAAGTGATATTCCAGAGCTCTTTCTGGAAAACTCCACAACAAGCTTTTGGCATTCCAAAAGGTTAAAATGGAACGTGTCAGAAAACAAGATCATCAAAGTACACATTTAGCATACCACGAAGATTTTTCCTACTGTACATTTACCACGGTGCATTGTGCCTGCAACAGACAGTCAACTGCTGTGTTTGCTAACTGTCATCTCCATCTGCACCGTTTTGTCTCAAATCAATATTCCTCCTCCTTTCCTCATAGTAAAATCTGAATGTAGTTGTAATCTTTCAAACGTATGTTTTTAAAGTAATGTGTATTCCTGAACTAATTCTATGCTAAGGAATTAAATGTAAAAAGTTGATAAGTGGTTGTCTAATGACACTTGTCTTTTAAGGTGGCGCAGAAGATGGAACAGAAGGTTCTGGAGGAGGTAAATGAACCATGATACATAACTATAAAGTGAAATACTGAATCATGTTCATGAGTGAATGTCAACTGATCCTCCTTGTGTGACACTGCAGGGTACCGTGGCAAAGATGAAGAAGTCTTCTCTAAAGGTAATATTGGTGTGAATCAGATTCCATGTTTGTGTTGGGTAACTTGGGACTTGGGGAACATGCTGCAGGTATAATTCTGTGCATCTGTGACAGGTCCAAGAGGAGACACGGAAGATGGAGGTGAAGAGAGTAAGTCATTGTTTCTATTGTGAACACACTGAAAGCTTGTCTTTTCTACTATGCCTTTGTTTAAAGTCAGTCTAACCTCGTCCCCTTCCCCAGGACCGAGGGTGACCTATATTCCTGAAGCTCTCCCTGAGGATGAAGCATCCATTTTTTCCCACTATGAATCTGGCATTAACTTTGACAAGTATGACCAGATCATGGTGGATGTTAGTGGCAACAACCCACCAAAGGCCATCATGGTATGGATCTGTTGGCAGCGTTTTCACCATCTGTTCAATAAGTATGGATGTTTTTTTCAGACTGCAATGAAACCCTGTCTGTTTTCATCTTCAGACTTTCGAGGAGGCACAATTCTGTGAGTCCCTGAAAAGGAACATAAGCAAGTCCGGCTATGTGAAGCCAACTCCAGTGCAGAAGCATGGCATCCCTATTATCACTGCGGGCAGAGACCTCATGGCATGTGCCCAGACTGGATCGGGCAAAACGGTGAGATTCAGCTGATGCCATTATCTGGAATGATTGAGCACGGGACACATTGTCCATTGTAGGGATTGAACATCTATGATTAAGTACATTATGTGGTCTAACAAAACAAACCACTACATTACAATAAAACAGTTTTTACCCAGCAGCAATCAGCCTGCTGAACAAAAACTAAGTTGGGTGACACTGCACAGACTGAACTGTGAAATGTGTTTAAAGGGACATTTTTATTAACACATTCATTACTTTTTATTTTTATGCACTCAGTCACATTATTGTATACAGTATGTAGATTAGTCATATTTTGCACTTAATGCCTCTCCTCTCTCTATGAGATGACTATCTATCCTTTTTAACTGCAATGATGAGCCTGCACAACCAATAATTTCACCCACCTTACTTGTAATGTGATGTGACAATAAAGATTGATTCTGGTTCTACATTCCCTCTGAAGATCATCAAGGAGTATATTGAACAAGTAGAGGTCAGAAATGTCACTTAACTAGTTTCTAGGCACTGGGAGGCAAACTCGAGTCAAAAGTAAGGTGGATAAGCATATGCAACGCTAAGATTGCAAGCATTGTCAAACAGTTGAGGAAAGTGCAAAGACTATTGAGGCACTATTGAGGTATCAAAAGAGCACAGTATGTTTCTGATTGGGCAGTTCCTACGCACTGGGATGCAAACTGGAGCCGATGGTGTCAGTGAGAGCGGGATGGACACGCATATGAATAAACGGCAACTTTGAATTATTACAAACTTTGTCAAATAATAGGTTCTTACATCTGGGAAATCGGTACATAATATTCTCTAACATGGTGTGCACATCAAAAAACTAGATCTGAATGTGCAATATGTATTTTGCTGAAATAATATCAAAAGTTTGCTTAAATAATATCAGAAACTCAAACATCGTATCTATAAACTTGTCCACCGGGCTCTCATCGACAATGCTTTCCATTAGACTTCCTGTTCCAGTTTGACTCCGTGACAGTGCATAGAATGCATTCTGTGTGACTTCTCCGCTTATCCGATATTTTCTGTTGCCTCTCACAATCTTCAAACGCTTCCGTCATACAGTCTGGAGCACAGAAGCTCTGACAATGATCAGAGGATAAAGCGGCTGTGACGTCTCCTTCCCGCTTCCGTTTCGTCCTTACAGTCACGCAAATTTGTCCTAATATAAATCAAAATAACAGAAGCATATATAGATTGCTGCTTACAAGAAATGGAAATTATAAAATAAAATATTTAGAAAATACATTTGCATGAACGGAAATGACAAACGGATGACTGCTTCCGTTGTCCGCTTTCGGGAAGTGTAGTCCCAGACTACTGTGTGTGTATATAGCATTCGGAAATAGTGGAATAGTAGTGTGGCTACGCGAAACTACTCAAGATCAGAAGTGGAGGTGAGCTTAGTTTCCTGTCTGATTGTAATGTGTCTTCCTCCCTACAGGCTGCCTTCCTGCTGCCAATGCTCCAGCAGCTGATGGCAGACGGTGTGGCTGCCAGTCAGTTCAGTGAGCAGCAGGAACCTGAGGTGGTGATTGTTGCTCCAACCAGAGAACTGATCAATCAGATCTACATGGAGGCTAGGAAGTTTGCCCATGGGTCTGTATTGTCACAATAATTTCATGTTCTGCAGTAGCACATGGTAAAAATGATCTGCACGCTCAGATGAAGTTTCGGGAGTCTTAACAAGAAAAACGTGTTTCGGCAGACGTAGGCCGTCCTCAGCGTTTCTATCTATTAAGCGGAAGTGACATGTATAGCTTATCATTTTAGATCGTACAGTGTCTCATTAGTGTTGTAGCACATGGAAAGTAATAATTTGTGTCTGTAAAAGTATATTGATAGACACATTTGTCTCGTCTGACCTGTGTAGGACATGTGTGCGTCCTGTTGTGGTGTACGGTGGAATCGCTACTGGGCACCAAATCAGAGACATCCTGAGGGGATGCAACGTGTTGTGCGGGACTCCAGGGAGGCTGTTGGATGTGATTCAAAGAGGAAAGGTAATGAAGCCCTCACCAGTAATTCAGTTTTGAGTGTAGTGTGAACCTTTCCAGCGGTTTCTTAGTTTAAAGCCTTAATCTATTTGTTGAGATGCATTGTGTATCTATATTCTGCTGACATGTTAAACAGCTGAAATTCATAAGTTAACTCTTGCTTTAATAACTGATGTGCCCTCAAGGTGGGTCTCGGCAAGATCCGTTATCTGGTGTTGGATGAAGCAGACAGGATGTTGGATATGGGCTTTGAACCTGACATGCGCAAGTTGGTGGGCTCTCCTGGCATGCCAACAAAAGAGGAGCGTCAGACCCTTATGTTTAGTGCCACCTTCCCTGAGGACATCCAAAGGTACACTGGGTTATGCGTCTACTACAGGTTTTTATGTGAAACCCCTCAATACTGATGCATTTGTCTGCATGGTTGTGTTTTTTACAGGCTGGCCGCTGACTTCCTGAAGACTGACTACTTGTTCCTGGCTGTGGGGGTGGTGGGCGGAGCCTGCAGTGATGTGGAGCAGAAGCTGATTGAGGTCACCAAGTTCTCAAAGAGAGATCAACTGCTTGATGTCCTCAAGACCACTGGTAAAGTATCTAACCTCACTGCATCCAAGTCTCTACTGTTTAGCCATTTGAAATGAACAACAACCTAAACAGGCTTGAAAAAGAAACGATGACAACTGTTAGGGGGAAAAATCTCAAGACTTACTTTTTTGGTTTCATGCAGGAACTGAGCGTACAATGGTGTTTGTGGAGACAAAGAGACAAGCTGATTTCATTGCCACATTCCTGTGCCAGGAGAAGGTTGCTACCACTAGTATCCATGGGTAAGTGGGAGCCTGCTAAAACATTTTTTTAATAGGTTAAACAGAGCAGCATTTGAACTCTATTGTATCTTGACAGCGACCGTGAGCAGCGTGAGCGAGAGCAGGCGCTACAGGACTTCCGCTCTGGGAAATGTCCTGTCCTGGTGGCTACCTCTGTGGCTGCCCGAGGTCTGGATATACCAGATGTGCAGCACGTGGTCAACTTTGACCTCCCCAAAGTCATTGACGAATACGTCCACCGCATCGGGAGGACCGGTCGTTGTGGCAACACTGGGAAAGCCATTTCCTTCTACGATCGTGAGAACGACAACCAAATGGCTCGCTCCCTGGTTAAAATTCTCTCTAGTGTAGGTGACCTCACTCCTCAACACACTGCTCTGACAATACCTTAAAAAGCACAGCACCAGCCCTAATGTTTCTTATTGGTTTGACTGTGATTGACAGGCTCAGCAGGAGGTGCCTGCATGGCTTGAGGATTCAGCGATGGGTGCCACTGGAACTACAGGCTTCAGCCCAGGAGGGTTTGCTTCCACAGACTCTAGGAAGGTAATAGTTGTGAATTAAGGAGACCTCTGCTGTGACCCTAAGAGCTCGCCATTCAATTGAATGGGAAGACCACTTTGACAACATGGTAATCACACAGCATGTTCTGAGTTTTATCAAGCACATAGAGAGAATATACATTTGCAAATGTCATGTACACGTGGCCTGAATATGATTCATGATGGATGGGTAAGCTGGAAAAGGCAGGACCGTAACAGACAGATGTGGTACAGACTGTGTATGCTGTTCATACAGCTACAGTATATAATTCAGCTAAAGAGAAATGTATACGTGAACACATGAATACATACGTGAACTCACGCACGTATAAGTGAACACATGAATACATGGTGAACTCAAGCACACATATACACACAACTTAAGAATGACATTTAGGAGATGATGTACAGATACCGAATGGATCATGCCTCAAATCTATTACTTGTACATGGCAAAGTGCAACAAAGCAAACTTGAGTCTTTCCTATGTGGGGACAAGTTTGACGAAATCAACGTTCTAACATGGCTTCTGTTTTTGCCCTCAGGGGGGAGCTTTCAACACTGCCAACTCTGCAACCAGCCAGCCACAAACGGCTGCCCAGAATGGAGATGATGAGTGGGAATAGATTGCCACTAGAGTTTCTTTCCTTTTTTTTTCTTAACATTTATTTGTCAAAACTTAAATGCATGCAGTTGTTTTAATGCATGAAGTGTGCTGTTTAGTTTTTCTTTTACATTGTGTGTGTTGTATTTGTTTAAATAATATTTAGAATGAGGCCATGGCTACTTTAGTTTGAAAACCTGTGTTCTTAAAAAAAGTAATACTTTAAGATAATCAAAGTTTTGTTATCTATTATAATTTTATTTTGTATTTAATGTTAAGCCTGCTGTGACAGCAATGGTACATTGTGGGATGTGTTACTGTCACTGACGTCAAGATGTGTGTAAACGGCAGAAAGAGGAAACATATCGGTTGCAAAAATGCCTTGAATGTAGTTTAATATTGAAAACCGTGACAACATATTGAACAGATGAGAGGAAGAGGGTTTTCATTAGATTAACATTAATCTTAACATTTTGTACTAGTGAAGTCACACACAGACGGTGTGAGTGTGACCCACCTAAACTCAATACCTGCTGTATCTAGGCATCTGACATCTAGTGGCGCTTTCGTGAAATGTGCAAGCTTTGTGAGAATCCTGCATTTCAGCCTGGGTGCAAGGTTAAAATAAAACGTATGAAAAATGTATTTGATTGGTCTTTATCAATAAGCTATCGGAATGATATGATAATGGTGCTCTGAAAAGAGCGCAGGGTAGATTAAAACGGTTAGCCGAATTTGTCACGTATTAAACATTACATCATCTTATTACTGTTTGGAGAGTGGAGTGGATTAAGGCAGATTGGCAGTGGTTCACAAACTTTAGCTTGTGACCCTAAAGAAAAATGAGACGTTTGCCTGGGACTAGTGAAAATAGATCTACTAGCTCACAACGCGTCGCTTCCCGATGTGAGCTTGTAGATCTGCTATTTTCACTGCTTACATTTTTTGTTTATTTATGGGAGTTTCTTGACTTAGATTTGTGACATTCTCCTTTTGAACAAACTAAAAAGGGGATGTTGTGACCCATAAAAATTGGTCCGACTCAAACATTGGTCTCGAGTCCGACCCAGTGTTTGGGAAACAGTGGAATATGGACATCTATTTCACAGTTCTAGAACTTCTAGTTCATTTCATCATAATGTACAGTAAGGATGCACATGACGCAACCACTGCGACGTGAACGAGGCAGGAGGACCTTGTGAATAGTTCCCCTCATACTTAAAATAGTTCTCTCATTGAGCCACATGTGTTTGTGAGCGGCATGCTCAGCGGAAGTGGTGGAAAAAGTACTCAAATGTTTTACTCAAGTAAAAGTATCAATACTTTAATGTAGAAATACTCTACAAGTAGAAGTCTGGATTATGCAGAATGGCCCATTTCACAACTTATGTATAAAAATACTTTGAAAATGGCAGATCTACAATGAGCATGCCATAAATAGCATGGCAACGAATTGTGAGCTTGCGTAGATTGTACTGTATATACAGTAGGGCTGATTTAAGTGGTTAATGTATGTTTTGTAATCAAAATCTAATTATTTTCAAATAATTGTAGTAAAAAAAAGTACAATATTTGCCTCTGAGATGTAGTGGAGTAGAAGTAAAAGTATTGGAATTGTACTCCACAACTCCAGTAAAGTAAAAATACCAAATCTTTTTACTTAAGTACAGTACGTGAGTAAATGTAGTTACTTTACGCCACTGCGCAGCGGTGTGCGCACCTGTCACATTCAGACGGTGGCCAATTGAGAGAAGAACTGCCTCTGCCTCCACACTGTGTGTGCGGTGCGCTGAGCTCCACTCATGTTCGGTTCTGCGGACATTGCAGGTGATTGAAGCTGGAGCAAGCAGTTGAGACCCCGCCACACTTCCACTGGGCTGGGCGGCCTGGGCCGGAGCGGCAACCACCACCACCCCTCTGGACCGATGTCCTGGCCGAGATGTCTCGACACATCTACATACGGAACAAGATCGGCGAAGGCATCCAAGCGCCCATCTTCCAGGTAGGTCATCATAACGCACAGGGAGATTCCTCTATTGATTTAGATTTTTTCTATTTTAATGTTGTTTTTGCTTTTCTTTTTTGCTTAATGTTGAATTATTATTGCTTTTTATGTAAAGCATGTATTTTTTAGCACTGTAAAGCACTTTCAGCTGCATTTATGTCATGAAAGGTGCTATACAAATATAAGTTGCACTTGGTGTGCCTACACGTTTTATGAAGTTTATGAGTTATTTTGGGATAGTGGCTCAAGCCTCAAGTAACAGATTCCTTTCAGTTTGTACATTTAAGGGTATGGAATCGCATGTGGGCAATGTCCATAAAAAGGTTTTCATTTTGTTATGATTTGCAAGTTCTCTGCACTTTGATGGTGTATGTTATTGATATATCATTTATTATTATTGTTGTTGTGGTGTGATAGCAATGAAAGAGCCTGCTGCTTGCTACTCTTTATTTTTATTTGAGGAAAGAGGTAAATCAGTCAAATCACAAATAATTTGTGTGGTGCACTAGGACTAAATAACATATGTAAAGCAAAATGAAATTGATCTATTTGAGAGATGTTGGACATCAAATACTCTATGTGGGAGGGTAGTCTGGCATTAGGAATCATAGTAGTCAGCTATCACATACAGGGCAGGCCTCTCAAATTTACCCACTTTTGCATTTTTACTGCATTCACTCATTTATTTATCTTTCATTTCTTCACTACTCACCAAAGTCCTTTCATTCTCTCTTTTTGTTCTTCATTCCTTAATTTCCATCCTTAGCTTTTGCGAAACGCTTCAATCCAAATATAGCAACAGCGGTTATCTCTAGAGAGACAAGTCAATTATCTAGCAGTGATTTGCCCCATTTCTGGTAAATTCTCCAGAGTTAGCGCCAATGTCACCGGCGCTGAAATGTCTGAACTTAGCCTACTTCCCCCAAATTGAATAAAACAGGGCCATCTAAACTGGGCCATATATCTGTAGGCTACTAAATCCTCCCTTGTGTGCTTGTGTTACCACGAGTTAACACAGCAAAGGCACTCACAAAGAAGTAGGTAGCCATAATCTTAACACTATTTTGGCTATACTACAGGTGACTATAGGTGTACAGGTTAGTATTGCCCTAATAAGACAGAGTTGGATTTTTGTTTGTCTTTTTTTCCTGAGTTACATGTGAATTATTGTAGGCATAGAGCTGACAGTACAATGTAAGAATAAGGGATGGAAGCCTGAGTTCTGGTCAGTTTGCTTATGATCAAAGTTTTTCCTCTTCTGTTTCTTACAATTTACAAAGAATAAATCTTACTCTGATTGGCTAAAGGGGGGCAAAGTCTTGTACACATACGGTATTTTCCTCACGAGGAACAACAGACATAGACAGAGCCAGGCACTCAATTTTTGGCCCATGAAAACTTTTGCATGCATTTATCTTTTTATTCATTTGAGCAAAAACACTATCGTTTTGTAATCTGAAGGGGACGCCCTGCGCTTTCCAATGATACCACATGTGTTGGACCATGCTGACAACTTTCAGGTTCTTCTGAAAACTACACACTGACCTCCAGTGGTCAGTGTCCCCTCAACCCTTCCACCACTACCCAAATATGGTGCTCCCTACCTGGCTACACTCCACCCGATACATCCATGCTCCTCCCACTCAGGGCTGTCATGATCATGACATTTTATTTGATGATTAATTCCCGTACGAATATATATATTGTTTTGGCATTGAACGTTGGAACAGAGCCAGACTCTACTCCTTCAAGGACCCCACTTTGAGAACAACAGGGCACATGTTAGCTTTTTTTATGTAAAGCATAAGTTAATTGAGTTAATCCTCATAACCCAGTTGTAGGGAAACTGCCAAATGGGTAATTTACAGAAAAAGTGAGTTGGTAAAATTTGCATGTGTGAAACTTGCGAGTGGCATATTGGTGCAATACATTTGTGCTTTTGTTTTATTACAATTATTTTATTGTGTTTCGGAGGTTTGCCAGGTTTTGCATCGTTTGAGTTTTAATTGATAGACTTTTCATGTACATTACTGAAATGGTAATGGTTGATTGCTGGCCCCGAGTGTTTGACTGCAAAGACCTGTTTGCCCCCTACAGGTGAACCGGGGGACTTACTCAAGGAGGAGCCGGTTGAAGAGGTCTGATGGAAGCACCACCTCCACCAGCTTCATCCTCAGACAGGTACACAGGTGCAACAATATTTCTAACTGTGGGGGTGGCAGTGAATTATAATAGTAAAAAAAAAAAAGTGTTCTATATGCATTTGAGGTGATGGAACACCTTGAGGTACTTGGAGCGCAGGAGGCAGGTGTCGGAGCCGAGTAAACTTATGTTCACATCTTTCAGTTCTGCTACAAACTTTTCTTTTTCACAACAGAGAGGAAGGGAACAGAGTGGGATTAGGATGTGAAAAACTGGTTTCCAGCTGGAATTGAACAAGGGACATTGTGGTTGACAACTTAGAGTATCACTTCCCGGTGTAGTCATCGTAAAAATGTTAACTTCTTCACCGTGAATTTCAGTACTATGATTGAAAGGTGAGTGAAATGTCTCAAAATGTCGTTACAAAATTCTCTCCTTTGCTAGCCAGAGACAAAACCCAATAAAGAAGGATTAAAAAAACTATGGAATGAGAAGCGAATGCCCATTCCTCCTTTAAAATAAAAGTGGAAAGTGGAGCTTGTGATCAGAAGATTGCCTGTTCCGATCCCTGGAGAGTGGACCAATGGGAAACCGGAATGAGTACTGCTGTCTAGGGCTGGGTGATGTGGACAAAATCAAGTATCACAATATTTTTTACCTAATACCTCAATATCGATATTGTGATGATAATATTTTTTTTTTTACTCAACACATTGAGAGCTTGTACTGTACATCGATATTTTTGATATTTTAGAAAATTAAAATGGGTATAAAATAAGGCTTAAATGATTAAAGGGATATTTCACTTTCAAATATGTTTGGGGTCATCAGTATTTATATATTTGATATTCATTTTTATCAGACATTCATTTTTTAGATTCATTGAAAACACCCGTCCTTGGTTCTGGTAAGTCAAGCTTGAATCAAGCAAATTAAAAACTGTCAGGTGCTCACAAAAGCCTGAAGTTAAAATGTCCCGAAACATGTTTGAAAGTGAAATATCCCTTTAAAACCAGGAAAAGTTGTGCCATATCACATAAATGAATATCTAAAATCCCAGACCATATCTAGTCTCATATCACGATACCGATATAAATATCGATACTTTTCCCAGTCTTACTACTCTCCCACCTAGCAGCACAACCACTCTCAGAGTGCCCTCAACCCCTCACCTGCTTCAGTGGAGCAGCACAGTGGCTGACGGCATAATAAGTTCAGCACGCAGGTGAATATTTTTCACTGTATAAAATGTCAGTAAGCAGCATGCTGCTGATCATGCATGCTGAATGAGAGCATAAATCTCGGCCATCCTGTCATAACGTTGCATACTGTAGATTAGTACAAAAGTGCAAAATAAATAAATAAATTAAAGCCCCTGGGTGAGACTTAGGGATCACATTTTCTGTCTGTCTGTATGATTCCAGGAAATGTCAAAGTTATCTGTCTTGGTGGCACTGAGATGCGAGATGTATCTGATGTTACACACTTCAGTCATATTATACTTTGTTGTACAACAAATAGCTAAAATAGCCAATATGCATGCTCACAATGTGTCACGTTGTGACTTGGCCTGGCACAATTGTTTAATCACAATTATTTGAGATAATCGCAATTATTTTTGCATAATTGTCATAATCAATCGATGCGACGTGTTTTGAGCTTATAGATCGACTATTTCCACTATTAAAGTATTAAAGGTAGGGTAAGTGATATTTTTGGGTTAAAACAAAAAGTATTTTTTTAAAAGGTTAAAGCACTATATTCTGATAGTAATCATTGCTATAGAGTGTTTGTTCAGTAACAAGAGTCTCCCCGTCTCTCCAGCTCTTTAATAAACAGAAAATACATTTTCTGGTAGGTGTCAAAATCTCAGCCAATCAGGAGAAAGTACCCATTTTAAGCTTCATTTTTATAGTGTTCCAGTTCTAATTTTGTCAGCTCATTTCTTAGTGTCATCACTTCCAATTCCACTTGTTTAATCTATATCCTGATTGAGTTCTCTATCCTGATTGGATAAAATTGGAAATTAAACTGAAACTGAAACGAAAATGCATTTTCTGTTTTATAAAGAGCTGGAGAGACAAGGAGACTCCTTATATGGACAGGACACTCTATAGTAACGAGCACTATCAGAACATAGACCCATTTTGCAATTATTTGAATAATTGCAAATCACTTACCCTACCTTTAAGTACTGTATAAAGTAATTCATTATGTGTCATTTGTCATGACAGAAAATACAGTCAAACTGAAATGTAATTTTTATTCATAACGTTCCAAAACACAATTAAATCGGTAATCGCAATTATTTGAGTGACAATTAATTAATTCATAAAATGTTTTAATTATGACAGCCCTAATTGTGACACATTGTGAGCTTGTAGATCTGCTATTTTTGTTACTTCTTTGAGGGAAAAATGGATGCCAGCGTTAATGTTGTTAATATAGTATATTGTACATACATACAGTATTTGTATACCGAATTGAACGGAACATATGAACATAAAATGAACAATAGAAGAGAACTATTGGTGTATATATTGCATGGTCATTATGTTCTGAAGTGTTTGAATGTATTCGTGCTCTGTTCCTTATTAGAACAGAGCCAGTGTACCAGTGCACTGCAAAAGCCTGAGTATTAATTTATCTCTGAGTGTGTAAAAATAGAACCGTACACCTTCTGAAATAAATTATCCCTCAGGATGTTGTACTGTGTGTTGAATGGTATATACAGATTTTTCTCTGCCTCTCAGCAATTCCACATCTGTGCATCTGTGCATGTATAGCCTCGGGTACCCATGCGTTGGTGCATATGTAACTGGAAAGAAAAGCTACTGTACAGATGATACACAACAACTAAAATCTCTTTTGCATCGGACCACGCCTACATAAGCATTCTGTGAGTCATGGGTTCCCAAACCTTTCCATGGCAAGGACCCCCACATAGCCATAGCCTCTGGCTGCAGCCCCCCTACTGTGCTTGTATTTTTGCTATTTTAGAAATGTTTGAAAATGTTTGACACATTTTTAAAGATTAAGTGACAAAATAGGGATGCCATAAGTGGTTAAACTGGCACATTCATTTTGTGAATTGAATTTGAATGAAAGTTTTGATTTTAAATTTTATATGTATTTTTAATTACCGGTATGCATTTTCCACTTCTTCCTAATGGCGCCCCCTGGTGGCCATAAGAAGAAAAGCAAGAGAAGCGTGTGAGACACAGAGCAGGCACCCTCATTTTTAACTGAAATCTTTGCTTCTGTGGATTCTACAAAATGTCTTCTAAATCCTACAGTTTTTTTTTAAAAACGTATGTTTCTATATCAGTGGTTCTCAAAGTTTTTCATGTCAAGGACCCCCAAAATGATATGTATTTTGCCACGGACCCCCATCTCAAAATATTTTGTGCCAGGAGCAAAGATTTGAGTCAAAAATGTTCCCTTCAAAAAAATATATATATTCAAATATTTGCACACATTTTCAAAAAATAGCAGATCTACAAGCTCATAGCGTGGCACTCGGAGCTTGTAGATCTGCTATTTTTGAATAGCCAAAGAAATATTAAAATGACACACCGATGCGTTCCCGGTCTGAATGGGTTAACTATATACAAGGTGTTGGTTGCCCTTATTTGGTGTACCCGGGTGCTTCCTGCCGTCACACACTGACGGAAAGGAATCATATCTTGGCTTGGTAGACAGATGTAGTACTCAGAGACCGGTCACATTTTGATGGTCTCTGTCTGGCCTCGGTCTCGTCTGCAGTTTTCTCTTAACAGAAGGATTTTCTTAAAGCTCATTTCTCCAAAGTTGGCTACTGCAACTTTAACTGTCAGTATACTATTTTGGTTTTGGTTCATTCTCATATTTATAATTGAATTGATTACTTAATTACTTGGCTAATTACTTAATTACGGTACTTGATAAATGTATGCATAACATACACTTCAAATAGATGTTTTTTAGTACCACTATGTTTTGGTGTAATCTAATTACACATGCTTTTTAATACAGACTGCAGTACTTATTATACCAAATTCTGAACTTTTCCAAAGTCAGTTCATTGTAATTGCAGTGTTTCCGATCAAAAGATTGCCTTCTATTATATAGTAACATGTATACATGGACATATTTGTATTTTACTTTAAATCTTTGGAAAAACTGAATTTGGTCACGTTCTCAATTAGGATGAAAAATATTCAGATTTTTCTTGTTCTCAACTCCCCTCAGTCTGAGTCTTGACTCGATCTTTCTCGACCCCCTTTTTGTGTCTGTCTTGACTCGGTCTCAACCCCCCTTTGGTTTCAGTCTTGACTCTGTCTTGACCCCCCTTTGCTCTCTGTCTTGACTCAGTCTCGCTTTAGGTGGTCTCGAATACAACCTAGATAGTTAAGGTAAGCCTAATTAAGCCGGACCCATATACACGCCAGTGGGGATTTGTCTTGGTGAACAAAATTATGATTAATTATTTATGATTATTAATTAAAGTATTGTATATGTGTATACACGTCACATTTATATGCTTATAAATAGGAGACAGACTGAAGAACTGATCTTCCTGTCACAATTATACTAAGAGCAGCGTTCAAAGAAAACAAGCAGAACATTCACCACAAAATGAACGTCGACAAGAAAAATACAAATTTGAAATGGTTGTATAATACACTGTAAAATTCTTACATAACAACAATTTTAATAAATGGAGGCGTGGAGGTGCCTGGTGGGCTCAAAACAGTTAGCAGCATTAGTGCACTGATCACATGTGACTTATAAGGGCCCAAGCTTGAATCCGATTCGATCGCATGTCTCCCCTGTGCTGTCTCCCTACACTCTCCTAAAGCAGTAAATGACCCAAAAAGTACATTTAAATCTACCACATTATTTATTTATATCACATTTATTTCTGAAACAACACATTGTTTGTGTGACAATTATCATTACCATGTCTCCTGCCAGACTGTGTGAGTCCCAATGACCCACACACTCCCAATGCTAAGACAAATGAGTCATCATTAATCATCATTCATTCATTTGATAATTGCTAAATTAGATAATTAATTAATTAATTAGAAATATGTCATTTGATCAGTCAGAGTTCATTAAGGTTTGTTCTCTTGACCCTTAAAAGATAATATGGCCCACTGTTTGAGAAACCCTGCCATATGTAACCATGGGCATTTGCCCATGGTTACATATGGCATTTGAATTTTCATGGCACACATAACAGTAAGGTACACCTCCTGCGATGCTGCTCCATGAGTCACACACAGTAATCTGCTGAAAGGAATGTGACGAGCTCCACGTCACACATCATCCGTACACTGCATGCTCACACGACACCTCAGATCTACAGTCTATGTATGTATGCCAAGCTGTCCGCTGATCATAATATTGTTTTTAATTCATTTCAGAAGCCAAAACACTTCACACACAAAATTACATTTTAATAAAATAAAAATCTCTATTGCCATTTCTCCAAAATCCACAAGACCTCGAACGCGTTCCTCCATAACAAAGATCCCATCCCTCTCTCTTTCTCTCTTTCTCTCTCTCTCTTTCTCTCTCCCCCCCTCTCTCTCTCTCTCTCTCTCACTCTCACCCTCTCTCGCTCGCTCGCTCGCTCCCACACACACTGTGGAGAGATAGACAGACGAGCTATACAGTAGAAAAGGAGAGACAGCCAGGGTGGGTGGGGGTGAGGGGCACTGCTGCTGTTTCCCAGCACACTCCCCTCCCCTCTCCAATCAAGGAGAGTGTGCACCCCAAGCTGAGTGTGGAGGTTCCAGCCAATCAGCTCCTTGCACACTGGCTCTGTCATCAGTTCTGGCATTGAGGAAGAATCCTCTCCTCTCTCCTCTCTCCTCTCTCCTCTATGCTTTGCCGCTATTGCTGCTGTGCTGCCTTTGCTGCTACCGCCGCTCTCGCCGTTAACTGCTGTTATATACGCCAGCAGCTCCCTGCGTGTGTTTTGTGTGCGTGCCCTTGGAAGCGGCAGACAGAACATGAGAATGCTGAGCTCAGGCCACCTCTGGGGAGCGAGTCTCGGTCGTATAATGTAAAAGCTAGCGGCGAGCCTGTTGTTGTGTTTTTTTTTTTTTTTTGGTTATTATTATTATTTTTTGGCTGGAGCGGGCGGGGGAGATACTCGGGGTGGGGGGAGACGTGAAAGCTATCCGTCGAACGGACGCCGGGCCTCGAGAAGGACCGGCGGGTGGACCGGAGGAGGTGGGAGGGGGCAGCATCTTGTCCAAAGCGTCTTCCAACCGGAGGGGAGAGAGCCATTTCTCTTATTCCTTTATTTATTTATTTATTTATATCCACCTCCTTCCTGCTCTCCTCTCCTCTCTTCTTCTTCTTCTTCTCTTTCTTCTGCTTCTCCATCTCCTCCTCATCGCCGTCTGTGCTGTGGAGAGAAGGGACCGTTGTCATCGACGCCCGTCCGAAAGCCCACCCCGCCCCCTTCCCCTCCTCCATCCCTCATCCATCCTTTTTTATTTTTTTCTGGTGGCTCCTACCCCCCCCAGCCCCCACTCTCCTCCCTCCTCCTCCTCTTCGCTCTCTCGTTTTTTTTCTCCCTCTCTCTCTCTCCTCCTCTCCCCTCCTCCATTCTTCTAGAGCTGCCGTTGGAATAGCAGACCTCCATGTATGACAATTTGTACCTGCATGGATTTGAAGACTCGGAGGCGGTGAGTGTGTGTGTGTGTGTGTGTGTGTGTGTGTGTGTGTGTGTGTGTGTGTGTGTGTGTGTGTGTGTGTGTGTGTGTGTGTGTGTGTGTTATGAAAGAGAGATACGGTGGTAATATGTGGTGAGGGGGGTACTGATTAAAAGCCTTCCTTGGTATGAGTATGTTTGTGCCATCTCTGTGTGTCTGTGAGTGAGTGTGTGTGTGTGTGTGTGTGTGTGTGTGTGTGTGTGTGTGTGTGTGTGTGTGTGTGTGTGTGTGTGTGTGTGTGTGTGTGTGTGTGTGTGTGTGTGTGTGTGTGTGTGTGTGTGTGTGTGTGGTTATTGATGGGAAGCTGTAATTCTCTCTCACACACACACACACACTCACACACACACACACACACACACACACACACACACACACACACACACACACACACACACACACACACACACACACATAGACCTACATGCAGGCCTTTAGTGGCTGTAACCATCATTACAGTGTAGCGTGAGACGAGGTGGGGGGCTGGTGCACACATTAGGGAGATGGCGGCTGATGTGTGACATGCACACCGTTACGTGTGTGTGTGGGTGTGTGGGTGCATGCGATCATCCGGCGATGCTGTATGCATGGCGTTAGTCCAATGGACCCTGAATTTGGCCGCATCTCGCCCACCACGAGCCCTCCCTCCCCCCTCACACTCTCTCTCGCTCTCTCTCGTTTATGTGTGGCTGTGTTCACACTGGAGAAGCCATTTAGTGTACATCACACATTGTAGCTCTCATCTGAAAAATAATGATAAAATTAAATAAATAAAAGGACCTGGACATTATTTTGTGAGCCAAAGATGTTCATTCTCACTGCCACCCACCTCCCTCCTCCCCGAGGCCCATTTTTTGCCGCCTTTGTGGGACCATGCAGGGTGGGAAGGACTGATCAATCTCCGCTCGTCACGTCGTCCCCCCGCTGCGTTTATCAGCCTTTGTTAAAGGTGCAGTCTGTTCTATTTCTGTTCTCTTCTTTGCCATTCCGTGTCGTGCCTTTTCCGCGAAAATGCATCAGGCATCCCGTAGGTAGTGATGTCATTTCGTGGACTCTGATGTCACATCATGAGTCACGTGAGTCACGAATGCCTCAAACATGGCTGATTGGATCATGTAGCGTATATCAGAGAGATGTGCCCACCAGGCTACCAGCTTTCGTAACACTCACTATAAAACGACATCCAGGGTTTGTTGTTGTGATGGTGGTGGGGTTACAGTGTGGGAGTATTTATTTAGATTGCAATCATAGATGATCTTAAATCTATGAATTTATTTAAAATGCTGCCTTCTTAATAACTGTTATAAGCCCATAGAGTGGACTATATATAGAATGTGCTTATTCTGTGAAAATATGCCAGACGCCAGAGAAACCTCACTGTATAGATTCCTGAGCTTGGCAATTTGTGCTTGGACACACACACACACACACACACACACACACACACACACACACACACACACACACACACACACACACACACACACACACACACACACACACACACACACACACACACACACACACACACACACACACACACACACACACACACACACACACTAGTTCAATTTAGTGGTGTGCTGAAGTAAGGCTCAGTCATGGCTTGCTTGTTGTAAAAGAAAAAAGTGCTTCGCCATGATGACTACAGAAGCTGCCGTGTCTTTCTGAAGCAAATGCTCTTCTTGCTTAATTAAATCATCATTAACTGCTGAACATTTAAGATGATCACAGCAGAAGGCTACACCGGTCATCATGTCCCACAAAAAAAGAAAACTGCTGCCCTCCTCACTGCATGGCATTGACAAGCTGGCGAAATGCAAAAACGCCCGTAGCTCTGCTACTGCTGCTGCTGCAAAACAAAGTGTGTAACGTATTGGGAAGGTGACGAGTTACTTTTTAGGGGATTTGTTGTAGGGCTTTTGTGCTCTGCTGGACAGTTTGGTGGGGAAAGGCAGAAGAGAGGGTTGTGAAGGACTCCTATTTGTAGATTTGCATTCCCACAAGATGTGACAGGACCCGTCTTGGAACATTCAGTCCCTACTTTGGGGAAAAGATATAAGAAGATTGAGACAGCATCAGGGTTGTGCTTTTAGATTGCGTCCGTCCCACACCAAAACCTGTAATGGCGATGTTTCTGCAAGTAGGCACGATTACTATTACGATGAATGTACTGTATGTAGTATGACTGTACAGTATTTAATAGTATCTAAATGACAACTTCATTCTACTTTAGCAGGTGTGCTCCGTTGTTGCTGTTATTATTATAGACCCTTTTTGGATATCCTTTCATTGAAGGCTCAAGGATCACTTGAAATAGTGACAGATATTTACCCAGGATATGTCTTTCTGTAATGACAAAGCTTGATCAAAATATATATTTCAGTTTGAGCTGTAATAATTAGTCTAGCTATTTAAATTGAAATTTTCATCAGACACAAAATTAAGCATGCATGCATTATGGTGATAGACAGTTGTAAGGTGTTAAGTAAAGGAATAAGAACGACACAAATAATGTGACAGACGAAATTCAGTGAAAGGCATTTCAATTAATTATGAATAATATGCATAGACCTAACCCTTCTCATTTCTGTATCAAATCATAAAAAACGAAATTGCTATCATATTTTCCTATTTTCTTCTTTTGAAATCTGTTTGATTATTTCTTTGTAGTATGCTTCTTGGCAATACCTTTTATACTGTTGGAAAGACTGTTTATTTCCCCTTAAATTGGGGCCCCATTTGTAAGGAACATGCATTTGTGGGATGAGCAACAAAGCATGGGTTGCGCCAAGGAAAAATGGGCAAATTGGCATACTATCTATGTATATATATAGCATTTCAATCTCTCTCTCTCATGCTGTGTGTCTAACGTATGTACTCTCGTACACTGCTTGTGTTGCTCATTGTGCAGGGCTCAGCTGATTCCTACACTAGCAGACCATCGGACTCGGATGTCTCTCTGGAGGAGGAGCGGGAGGTGCCGGCCCAGGTCCCGGGGCCGGGCCAGGGCCAGGGCCAGAGCCCCAGCCAAAGCCAGGGCCAGGCACCGGGACAGAGCCGACAGGAGAGGGAGCAGCAGGCCGCCATACAACTGGAGAGAGCCAAGGTACGCTCCCCGTGGAACACCACTGCCAAATTAACCCATTAAGACCGGGAACGCGTTTCTGTCATTTTAGATTTCTTTGGGCTATTCAAAAATAGCAGATATACAAGCTCATGAGCTTGTAGATCTGCTATTTTTTGAAAAATCGTGAAAATGTGTGCAAATCTTTGGATATATATTTTTTAAAGCAAACATTTGTAACTCAAATCTTTGCTTCTGGGGGGAGGGTCCCTAGAACAAAATATTTTACAAATGTTCGCTTTACAAAATATAGGATACATTTTCACGATTAAAAAGAAATAGCTGATCTACAAGCTCATAGCGTGGCACTCGGTGCCGCGCTATGAGCTTGTAGATCTGCTATTTTTGAATAGCCCAAAGAAATCTAAAAATGACAGAGATGCGTTCCCGGATTCAATGGGTGACTTCTGCTTAATGCAGTGATTCTCAAATATTTTCATGTCAAGGACCCCCGAATTGATATGTATTTCGCCACGGACCCCCATTTGAAATGTTTTTGTGGCAGGAACCCCAGACAATTTGAAGAACATTTCTCAACATTGTGAACACATTTTGTTCCAATTTCTTCACAAAGCTCAGAAGCTTTGAGCTTATACAGATGTGTAGATCAGCTGTTTTCAAATAGCCGACCCCCTCAAGAACCCCCTGGGTTTCCCCGGACCTTTGTGGATTCACACATGTAGCTAGAAAAACACTCTGTGTTAGTGTGTCCGAACTAAGTATAGCGAGTACTTCTGAATATATAAGCTGTGTGGCTTCCATTCTATTGTCTACCACTCTTCAGACTAAAGCCGTGGCCTTTGCGGTAAAGACCAATGTCAGCTACTGCGGTGCGTTGGACGAGGATGTGCCAGTGCCCGCCACTGCCATCTCCTTCGATGCCAGAGACTTCCTCCACATAAAAGAGGTACATGAGTGGGTCAGAAACATTATGAGGGTACAGTGCGTACTGTATGCCTATTGAAAAATCTTAACACACCCTATGGAACAACTCACAGTTGTGCAGTAGGCTGTTGTTGGCATACATACTCTTTTGTTTTGATTTAAAAACATCGTAATTTTGGAATAAAAAATAATGTGGGCTTGACTTCATCGATGTTTTCTTTTCCAGGTTTGTCATTGATTAATTGTAAGTTGCTGTGTAGTTCTCGTCGTAGTTAATAATCGTATAATGATTTAATAATGGTGTGTGTGTGTGTGTGTGTGTGTGTGTGTGTGTGTGTGTGTGTGTGTGTGTGTGTGTGTGTGTGTGTGTGTGTGTGTGTGTGTGTGTGTGTGTGTGTGTAAAACACTTCAATGATAGAATAATGCCTAAGAAAATAATCGATAGTTGCAGACCTACGGTAAAGTACTCTGCCAAAAGGTTTCGTTTTTTTCATGAGGAAGTGCACAGATTACTGGCATTTGTAACTCAGCGTAATTACTCCCCTTTTTTCCTTATCGTTGCCCTCCCTTGCAACCTCTTTAGAAGTTCAACAATGACTGGTGGATCGGCCGGCTGGTGAAGGAGGGCTGTGAGATCGGCTTCATCCCCAGCCCACTCAAGCTTGAGAACATCCGGCTGCAGCTGGAGCAGAAGAGAGGCCGCATGCAAGGGTAAGACACAGCCCACAGAAGAAAGAAAAGAAAAATACAAACGATGAAGGCTCATTTATATGACATCGCACCAGCCTTTCGTTCGATAAAGATAATTGTGTATTTTCAACTGAAAAAAGTGTTGCGTTGATACTTTTTTTCTAGTTGAAATCAATGTTTTTGTTTAGCGGCACATATTGAAAAGGTCATGCGAGTTGAAAACAACATTTTTCGTTGAGCCTCGCTTGTCGAAAAGGTTGTGCGACGAAGTATAGATTATGCCTAAGTCCTTTCAAAACCCAGTCCTCAACAACGGGTTCTGGATGAAGTCTACAATAAAAAGGAAATAAGAAAATAGAGCCTGCATATCTATCCAGAGAATTAACAAGTCAGTCATGCTAACAGGCATTGAACGAGAAACTGTTGCTTTGTTAAAATCAGTGTTAAATAACGATATATTCTTATAGTAATCAGTGCTATAGAGTGTTTGTTCAGTAACCGGGTCTTCCTGTCTCTCCAGCTCTTTAATAAACAGAAAATGCATTTTTTAGGTCAGGATACCAATTGCATCCAATCAGGAGAGAGAACTCATACAGGACAGGGGATAAACAAGTGAAATTGGAAGTGATGACACAAAGTAATGGAAAAACATAAAATTGAAGTTGATAAATGGGTGCTCTCTCCTGATTGGTTGAAAATGTGCAACCCACCTGAAAATGTATTATCTGTTTATTAAAGAGCTGGAGAGCTGGGGGGGGGGGGGGCTGTTACTGAACACACACTATAGCAATGAATACTATCAGAATATAATGCTTTAACAAATAAAGTGACAGAGATGCGTTGCCGGATTGAATGGGTTAACACCTGGCTAGTTTTTTCCCCGTTGCTTTACATCTTGGTTGCAGAATACAGTATGCAGGCTCTACTGTTTCTTAATAAGTCATAAAGTTCCCTCCACTGCTGACCCAGTGTGTGTCCATTGTCCTCCTGACCAGACTTGGGTTAATTTGGTTCTTTCCATATTAGCAGGCATAGAGGAATACATTCTATTTACGATAACGTCCTGTCAAGATGCAAATGGGGTTTGATATGGATTTGATTGACCTTTAAGGTGTATATTTCTTTCTTGGTTCCACTGTGTCTTGTCACATGCTTGAGGCTCGAGTCTGTATGTGCCAAGCCAAGTCAATCACCCTCTGAAATACATAGGCTATTAGGTACCGTATATGGATTTGCAACTGTATCCTGACCCAGGTCTGTTCTCGGCTCACCGTATACATTAACCCATTTCTCAACTGTTTTCTTCATGCACAATGTAGCAATGTGGCAATTTTTCAGAGCTGTATTTAGTAGTAATCCTTCCAACCTCCTACTGTAGCAGCCATGTCCATATAATCACTCTTGGATTTTCTGTCACCCAGGGTTTATGCCCTACACGCATCCATTCAAGCTGCACATGGAGCTCGGCTGCTGGGTTTAACGCTAATTCTGCATAATTGCACAGCTACTCTAGGTTAGGTTGGTTTTGTGTCTTTCCTAGACTCTCTCAGACAAAGGCATCTGATCATTAACCTGGGCTGGATTTGTGTTGGAATTAGAAAGTTTGAATTTGAGCCTCATGGGATTAAAGTCTGACCTTTTTCATTGCATGGTAGTCATCGCCCTGTTAAAAGAGGAACTAACCTCAGGTCCCTTTTGTGCCAAGTTTGTTATTTTGCTGCTATCTAAAGGTCAAAAATCAGGCTGTTACTTACACTGTGATTTAAGCAACACAACTGCTGATAATAAACTTAATAAGGTGTGCCAATGAGCAAGCATTGACAATACTAACTATTGACAATACTACCTGAATCTAACACACCCATTATTAGTTATATGTGAGCAACCAAGCTCAGCCTGGACCTTAAGATGCTTTTTACCTTTAGATGGAAGCAAAATAAAAACAAATATTTTAAAAACATTCCCTAAATCTAGCACCAGGTCTCAAAGGCTATTTCAAGATGTGCACACACTCACACACAAGTACTTGTGGGGTGTAGTCTATTTATGCCTGTTATTAATACAAAAGTATTAATCCCTAACATTTTACAGTGGAGATGGCAGATGTACAGTAATAAATATAATGTTCCAAAATACATGATGTGGAATGTGCGTTTGCTCAATAGCCCCCCCTTTAACCCTCTCCCAATAACTGTCCTTGATCAGCACCTTATCTCTGAGGTGTGTGATCGATTTTGATAACAATTGATATTAGCCCTGTATAATTTGATTAGATTTTTTGTTTTTGTTTAACTTTTTTCTTCACTTCTATTTTTTCCACATTAATGCCATGGTATGTTTGTGTCTTTCTTTATCCCCTGTTGTCTTTTCCAGTAAGTCTGGGGGGAACTCCTCTTCCAGTGTGGAGGATGAGGTGTCAGCCTCAATCCGACCCCTCATCTCCTCCGCAGGTGAGCGCATCAGACAAGGAGGGGGAGGAAGGCACAGCCGCTTAACTCGCCAGCCGCTAGCTTAGACAACCCAGCTTCCATCAACCAAGCCATCGTAGACAGAGAGAAGGAAAGAGTGTGAGAGAGAGAGAGAGAGAGAGAGACCCATGCTTAAAGCATTCCCATGCCTCTGCATAGAGCCTAAGTTCATGTTGTTATTGCTGCGTGCGTAGAGTTTGTAGAGTTGTTGGTACCTTTTCCCATGATCCTCCTCTTCCTCCAGTTGAGGACTGCAGGCGTTCTGAGCGTGGGGCTTACCACAGTGTGAAACCAACGACAAGGCTATGACACTCCCCCCCCCTTCCTGAACTGCACTCGTGTGACTTTGTGAATATCACAATAGGACAAATAGAGATTCTTCTTTTAAATTAAAACAATACATACTGTACATAATGATGCATATAACTTACATATTTTGATGTTAGTCATGCCCTTGATGGGTTTCAAGTGCTCAGACACATGTTGAAGTTTTCTTTGATGATAAAACGTTTCCCACAATGTCACGTGACTGACGATTATCTGTTCTCTCCCCCCCCCCCCCCCCCCCACAGGAAAACAGAAACAGAAAGTGGTAAGTTGGTGACGGTAACACCAGATCATTTGCCATCCACTAGAATCTTGTTATTGCCAGTAGAAAAGACAAAAAAACAACAACAATAGGAGTTAATAACAAGCAGTTAGGCCTGATTTATACTTAGTTGCGCGCCAGTGTCTTGCGCAGACAATAGCCGATCTATAAGCTCTGAATGCATTGCAGCATGATGTGATGTGGGCTTGTCGATCGGCTCTTTTCGGTGTGAGACACAATGTGCGACCACGTATAACTCAGGCTATAGGACTCCATGCCACATCTCAGGATGCATTGCACGCTACTACCACGCTACAAAAATCTGCAATACCAGTCCCTCACAATACTTGATAAAGGATTCAGTACTAAGTATTGTGGTCAAATGTTCAATTTATACACTATAACAGTATAAATTGTCCATACGGGGCAGCAGCTAGTGTTAGTTGCATTCAAAAATAAATTTAAAAATCCCTATAAATTAAAACATTTTAAACCATTGGAATGATGGTACAAAATACAAAAAAAAACTCATAAGCCTGCCTGTTTGCACTCTGCCTCTGTTCTAGTGGGTGTTCTAACCTTCCATGACATTCGACATATTACTAATTGGTTTTATAATAGTGCATGGTATTGTGATACAACATGGTATTGTGATACTACATGTTATCGTGATACTACATGGTATTGTAATATTACAGTTTATATATTACATGGTATTGTAGTATGACATGCTATTATAATAATCCTTGGTAATGGTATTGTGGTACTATATGGTATTGCACTATTACATAGTATTGTGCTACTTGGGCTAGTGTATTAATAATTTAGACGGTATAACCGTGGTATAATGAAAATTCTGCCACGTCAATGTAGCTAGCCATTGACAAAAAAAAAGTGTTGACATCCCATTCAACACAACACACTTCATTCCACCAGCCACTGTTCTAATTAAATATAACCAAATCTAACAACTTGCAATCATCCTCTCATGCTGATTCTTTTCATTGTGTTATATTAAGCAATGCTACCCTGTAGATCTTAAAGGACCATACCGGGTGTCTGGCATGTTTAGTCCATTGACTATGACTCATGGTATACTTGACATTACTGCTGCTGACCATTTTCCAAAGCATACTATGGTTTATTGGATTTTTCGAGGAAGCCAGTGGCTTCCATTCATTTCAGTATGGTATGAAAATCAACATGTAGAGAGTTGAAACTTGCTTGAGACAGGTAACCCAACACAGCGAACATTACATTATCGTGTGAATGAAAAGTCTAGCCGAAAATAGTTCATGGAGAAAAGATTGATTTACGAATGAAACGTCCACGACTCATTAACCACGCAATAACGTTAGCCAACATTTATTCAATTTATCAGGTTTTGCTCATGTTTTAATTACTATAGAGAAATAAAATAATAAAAAATAAATCTACAATAAAGCCATTAACAGGAAAATTGTCTCTGTTTATGTAATTTATATGGTTGAGGCTGTGAATAGACAATGACATGTATTGACGGTGGTATGTTCCTTTAAGCTGTGGGCTATTGGATGGCTAGATGTTACTGCTGATGTCCGTCTAGTTTGCCTAGAGTGAGTCCACTTGGTTGACTTCCCCTCTTCTCCCCACAGACAGAACACGTACCCCCATACGACGTGGTTCCCTCCATGAGGCCTGTGGTGCTGGTGGGACCCTCACTCAAGGGTTACGAGGTGAGCAGCTGTGAGCGGACATACTGTATAGCCCTCTTTCAGTCACGTGGTGCTCTGCCATCTGCTCTACTTCGAGGGTTAACGAGAAACCTCCTCCTCTCTCTCTGTCTGTCGTTACCTCTCTGTCTGTTTCTCCCTCTACACAGTGAAGTGTTAGTTAAACTGTTTTTCAAATAACGCAATAATGCATGTGACTAATAAAAACATACTAGGTACCAACCACATTCTAACAATACACATTTCAATTAAATATTTCAAAAAGTATAGGGAAAAAAAATCTTGGCGGTACGTCTTCAGCTTACTGGCAGTGTGCACAAGAAATGTGGTACTGAACAAACACACACAGACAGACAGACACACAGACCATCTTATAGACAGGTACTGTAGCCTCCAGCAGAGCCACAACGTGAATAATTATTTCTGCCAAGATGCAAGAAAAAAGACAAAGATTTGTGTACGACGTACAAGTATAAAATAGGGCTTAAGTGGTTAATCAGACTAATCGATTTAATTGATTATTAAAAAATAATTAATTAATTGTGTCGATTTGTTGATATAGAATTTAAAAACACATGTTTTAACAAACACGCTTCTCGATTATTCTAAAAGAATTCTTTAGGATCTGAATGATCTGCAGCTTCATTCACCCATCACCCTCACAATACCTCCTCTCTCTCTCCTTTCGCTCTCTCCTCTCCCTCTCTCCATCTCTATCTCCTCCTCCACCCTCCCTCCATCACTCTCCTCACCCCCCCAGTGTGCACTGTTGCCGCGGTAACAACCTTCTGGGTGCAAACGCATCAGCGTCAGAAGTAGAACAAGGTTTGAAATTAGAACGGGAGAGCAGAGAAGCCCCTGAATATGTGTGTGTGTGTGTGTGTGTGTGTGTGTGTGTGTGTGTGTGTGTGTGTGTGTGTGTGTGTGTGTGTGTGTGTGTGTGTGTGTGTGTGTGTGTGTGTGTGTGTGTGTGTGTGTGTGTGTGTGTGTGTGTGTGTGTGTGTGCGTGCGTGCGTGCGTGCGTGCGTGCGTGCGTGCGTGCGGGCGTGAGAATGTATGTAAATGTATGTGTTTTTCTCTCTCTCTTGGTCTCTTGGTCTCTTGTCTGTTAAGCATGCGGGTGTGACTGTCTGTGTTGGGATATTATTTCTTTAAGATCACATACTGTACATAAGCTTTGTCCCATACTTAACCAAACAATTAATTAAAAAATAAGAGATCCACGTGGTATAAATATAGTGATTAAAATCATTATATGACCTATTTATTTCTCATTTTTAAAAAACTTGCAAGCTCGACAAAACTTGTTGTGTTTTTGTCTAAATGACAACAATAACATGCCTGTCCCATTTCGACCATTATTAAAACGTCTTTGCTGGCACATGGCTGTGGAGATAGGCAGTGCTGTGGAGATAGGCAGTGCTGTGGAGATAGGCAGTGCTGTGGAGATAGGCAGTGCTTTGGAGATAGGCATTGCCGTGGAGATGGGCAATGCTGTGGAGATGGGCAGTGCTGTGGAGATAGGCAGTGCTGTGGAGATGGGCAGTGCTGTGGAGATAGGCAGTGCTTTGGAGATAGGCAATGCTGTGGAGATATAGTAGGCAATGCTGTGGAGATAGGAAGTGCTAGACTAGGCTGTTCAGTCAGTCAGTGGGTTCATTTGAATAGTCAAAATAATTATGTCGGGTGTTTTACTAATCACATTTATTTGACCTTGTTAGAAAGCGTGTTCAGGTCAAAGAAATATGTAGAGGATAATTCATAAGAGGAAAAGACTGCCACGGTGCGAAGAGAATCTGACTGCACTTACACTAGGCGATGTAATTATGTGATGGAACGTTACTGACGTGGGTCTGTCATGGTAAAACTACAATGTTTCAAAACCTTTCTAGGCACAGATGACATACATTTAACATACGTAGACGAGACATTTGCTATACATTACATTTTCTTGACTAATATCTAATAAGCATGTTCACACAAACACACAAATACGCACACAGAACCTAATTGGTTCAAACAATACTTTGCTCTGTGCATTCATTCTATGTAATATCATGTAGGTTATATAAACATGCCCATGCCTGAAAAATCTTACTTCATACCAGGAATTGAAAGAAATATGATGCCTACATACCCAGAGGTGCTGGTCATCGTGGTATAATAAAAGGTCATCTATGTTAAAGGCATTGTTCATCTTTATTATGTAAAACTGTGGAATAAAGATGTTTATCCTGCATCAGTCCAGCATGCACATTTTTCAAGTGCAAGGTTATTATTTCCTTTTAATCCGGAGGTTTATTATTGATATGTGAAACACATAGTTTGATTGTTTTAAAATAGTGTTATACAGTCATGAAAGAATGATAGGCTGATCTGATTACATCTGTGTTCAATCACCACATAACTCATAGCTGATTTATTTATTTATTTATTTAATGTATTTTTGCAATGTGCTTTATTGATAGGTACTGTACTGTGCAGCTCCTTTCCTTTGGTAAAGGATGATGCAGTGTTCCCTATAGGCCTACTAAAGGAGATAAGAAAGCATTGAAGCACCTTTCTTTAGCATTTAGAGATAAGACTGGCTCTTATTATGGCTGCCACTTACTGGGTGATTTCAATCATTTAGCCAAAAAGACTATTCAGATGCAGCCTTCACCCCCCCCCCCCCCCCCACCCCCCTCCAGAACAGAAAATAGCAAAATAGCCAATCTGCACACAATGCATCACAGCACGAGTCATTGTGAGCTTGTAGAGCGGCTATTTATTGCATGAGACACCTAAAAAGCAACAAACAAAGACAACAAATAAATGCCTATAAATATACAGAACAACTGTAGCCTTATTTCTTTACCAGTACGTTGACAGATCTTTCTTGTCCTGTCCTATAGGTAACAGATATGATGCAGAAAGCTCTGTTCGACTTCCTCAAGCACAGATTTGACGGCAGGTAAGCTGAACAAGCCCAGCGCTTCCTTTTAAAGCAGGACAGCAGTGATTGCATTATGTGTGTTTTAAATGTCAAGTGTCAGAGTTTCACGTCACTGAATCATACCTCAGGGGCTATGTTCAGACTGGCAGTCCAAACCTGATTATTTGGCCTATGCAGATTGGAATCAGATTGTTTATTAAGTCTGAACAGCAAAATACCACATGGAAACTGATTTGTGCTAATCAGATTTGAGCCACATTCCTAGTTAGTTTGAAATCTGATTAAAATCTGATTTCTAAAGATGTGTCTCAGTCCGTACACTTAGACACAGAAGCCTGATTTATAAAAAACAATTGCCAATCTACAAGCATTGCGATGCCTTGTGAGCTTGTAGATCTGCTATTTCCCGGAAGAGACATCGTGACAGAGCATTAATCATTTCTATGTAATTACATCGTTACCAGAGCAACCAATGCAGGTCGACAATGTCGGAATACACAGATCTGATCTCATCACCTGCAAAGAACAGTGTAAACAGTCAATCCTAAATCAGATTTTCTGAATAAAGCTACTAATGGTAACGCAATAAAAATAATTGTCTTTAGTCCTGTTCCAGGCTAGCCAGACTTTTGGTAGGAGAGAAAAGAGTGTGACATCATTTTCCCTCAGTTTCACTGCTCTTTGACTTTGTCGGGCAAAGCACACAGCTACCGTACCTACTGTGTCACCTTCTCTCTGGCTTTGATACGCTCAGAAGGCAACGCTTATTAGAGGCCTCCAGGCTGCCACAGGGGAGCTCACCTCATGGAATCATGCTAATAATAAACCTAGCAATTCTGTGTTCTGTAACAGCGGAATGTATGATTTTACAAAGTTGTTGTTGGTAAGTGGGATTTTCAGGTCAACTTTGTGAGGTTTTCACCCACAGGAGCAATTTTGAGCTTTCTCTTTTCTAGGATTTTTTTAAGTTTCCGACTGAGGTTTGCATTTGTTTTTTATTTCTAAATTTAGAGCAGACAATTCTTTTTTACCCCTTTTTCTCCCCAATTTAGTCGTTATGCCAATTAATTCCTCCCCACACACATTTCTGTGTTGTCACTGCTGTCGCACCCTACTAACTCACCTGCCAGTGAGGAGCCCCCACCTGGAGGACGTAGAGCCTTCGTCCTATACTCCTCCGCCCAACACTCACCGCTGACAGGTGCCGCCCAGCCCGTAGGAGTACGTGCAATGACCAATATCACCCTCCCCGTCCAGCTTCCCTCCCCGAACTCAGGCCAATTGTGTTTGTGTAGACACTCGACAAAGCCGGTTGCACCACGGTGGATTCGAACCCTCAACCTCCGTGGTGGTGGGCAGTGCATTTTGTTAAAGGGTTTCTCCTTTTCTGTTGCAGGATATCCATCACACGAGTGACAGCAGATATTTCGTTAGCCAAACGGTCCGTTCTGAATAATCCCAGTAAGAGGGCTATCATCGAGAGATCCAACACCCGCTCTAGCCTAGGTACAGTATGACACTCCGAAAGGCAATACAAGTAAATGTAGTCATTTACTTGTATAGCATTTAGTATCTACCCATGCCAGAAACTTGGTGAACTTTGTGAATGTTGAAGACATTGAGTCATTGCAATCAATATAAATACCCCATTTGGTTCTGCCCCCCTTTCTAGCGGAGGTGCAGAGTGAAATTGAGAGGATCTTCGAGCTTGCTCGTTCCCTCCAGCTGGTGGTCTTGGATGCTGACACGATAAACCACCCTGCCCAGCTTCTGAAAACCTCCCTGGCTCCCATCATTGTCCATGTGAAAGTCTCCTCGCCAAAGGTAAGGCATGGTAGAGGGGGTCATAGAAGTCATATATCCTTAAAAATAGCTGATTTACAGTATAAGCTTACAATGTGTCGCAGTGTAGATCGGCTATTTTGGCAAAGAGATTTTGTGTAGAGGGAAATAAGCAGGGGGCCAAGTACAGACGCCTACGGGACTTAAACCCTATACTAAGTATATAGGTTTTAAGTGATTAAGCGCAGTGTTCCTCAACTGTTGGGTCATGACAAACGGTGGGCTAGAAGGCATCCTCACAGGATCAAGGCTAAGATTGAATTGTGAGGAAATATGTGGAGGAACGACAGTGTCACTCACAGTATGAATTGAGCATATTGCATCACTCTGCTTTCAAGTGTATCCCATGTGTCAGCAGATGTGTCCTTAAAATTGATGTTGTTCCCCCTTGTACACGTTGCATGTCTTGGTGTTGGAATCCTTTCGAGTGAAACGTAGCCACAGTTTAGATGGTTTAACTTTAGGATTTTTTTTAACCGTGTTTAAGATATCAAGCTAACGGCAGCCTACATGCTGCTGTCAAAGCAAGTGTAATGTTGTTTACTAGTCGCACGTGGGGTGCGGAAAAAGGAGCGGATCTAGTATAGAGCCCTGGGGGTCTACACTATATGTCTTATTTTGAATAGGGTTTAAGTGGTTCAACCAGATATGAACCGATGTCTCGAAGGAATATAGCAAGTTTTTGAAAAATAAGCTCCTCTCAATAAGATCTCTAAGGTTGTAACATTCTGGCCTTCGCCTCTCTGTTGTAAGGTGTTGTACAGTAGCATCTATTTGTGACAATAACAAACTCATACTGTATCTCCTTTAAACCTTACAAAGGTAGCCAATTTCAATGACATTTATTTCTCCTCAGACCAGCAGTGTTTAGTGGGTCACACGGGCTCATCGTCTGGTCTTGCGTTGCGTCGGAAAACAGGTGACATAGGTGAAAAAAGGGGGAGCACTAATTGCATCTCTCAATTGTCCACTGCAGTTGTCACACAAAATGTCTCAATTGGAATTTATTGTTTGTGAATGTTGATAAACGCAAACTGCACGAACACTGTCAATATGAATTCCCTCCTGCTGAAAGCATCCATCTGTAGCACAGATGAAGACTGTCCCCTCCCTCACTCATGCAGTATCTTAGCCTATAAGCAATGTGATGCCTCAAAAATAGCCTCTATTATCTTCTTAACCTCATGCAGTGGGTATAGGTGTGGGCCCAAAATTGCGATATTACCGTGATATTGCGATATTCACGCAATATTGTGATATGTTTTATGTATCCATGTACATAAAACATTTGCTGTAGAACTGAAATAAATTATTGCATGTCACCATGCATGGAAAAGTGTGTGCACATCTGCTGCCCTTTTCTTTGAACACTAGGATGTATCCCCCTCATTTAAAAGGTCAAGTCAATTAACCACATGAACCCTAGTGTCCTTATTCTGGGGCAAACATTAGGTGAAAATGGCAGATCCACAAGCTCAAAACGTGACGCAACATGACACCTTGTGAGCTTGTAAATCTACTATTTTCGGCAAAGAGACTTAGTGTTGAGGGTAAAACATTTGAGGACCAAATAGGCCCTTGGTGAACTGCAGTCAATGAAGTATATTTTGTAGGGTTTAAGTGGTTTAATAGAACACCTTTTCTTCTACAGTAGAGAATGGGCTAATTGCCTTTATGGAGTAGTTGCACAGGCCTAGAGGTTTTGCACAGATTCACACTTACCTGCACAATATCCAGGACTATCAGGGTGTTGTACCAATGCATCCTCAAAGCTTGATTGAACACTACAGCGCTCTTATGTAAGGTTCTGGTTTAGTGCCATCAGAACCTAAATGTGTCCTGTCCTCCCATACTGTGCTTTGTAGGTTCTGCAAAGGCTGGTGAAGTCCAGAGGAAAGTCCCAGAGCAAACACCTTAACGTCCAGCTAGTGGCAGCTGACAAACTGGCCCAGTGTCCACCGGTGAGAACGGGACTCATTGATCATAACGATACCAAACTTTATTATTGATTTTTAGGTGGAGCCACACAGACACGATACAACTTTATTTGTGTGGTACCTTAATCCATTCAATCCGGGAACGCATCTCTGTCATTTTAGATTTCTTTGGCTATTCAAAAATAGCGGATGCGTTCCCGGATTGAATGGGTTGAAAACACAGAATTTATAAAGTGTTTTACAGGGAATATGTAAACCTGTTTTCTAGTGTGCATTTACTGTTAACATACCCAGCAGAACCCTCTTCTCACTCTTCATCCACTTGTCTCTGCTCCTAACAGGAGATGTTTGACATCATTCTGGATGAGAACCAGCTGGAAGACGCCTGCGAGCACTTAGCTGAGTATCTGGAGGCTTACTGGAAGGCCACCCACACCTCTCTGGCCACGCCCCTAAACCCCCTGCTGGGACGGAACCTGGGACCCACTGCCCTCTCTCCCTATCCAACCACCATCTCTGGACTGCAGGTACAAGCTCAGCGAATGTCATCCAATCTTTCCCATCTCTCTCTACTGTCCTCAAAGCAGGAGAATAAGAGCTTAAAGGAGTCGTTCACCCCAAAAAAAATATTTTCTATCAATTACACACCCCATGAAGTTTTGAATTCATGGAGATTTTTTTTGTTTTTATCGCATTCCTAAGACAATAATTTGATGACCGGCATAGTCTCAGGTACACCAGTGCACAAAATTCTGTTCCACTAGCTTACTGAAATCTAAAACTACTCTAGTTTAGCCTAATCTGAGTTCTCATTCACATAATTTTTTCCTCATTCTAACCTGTGTTCTAGCTCTCATTCTAACTTGTGTTCTCGTTCTAACCTGTTCTCGTTCTAACCTGTGTTCTCGTTCTCTTTCTAAACTGTGTTCTCACTGTAACCTGTGTTCTCGTTCTTATTCTAACCTGTGTTCACGGTCTCATTCTAACCTGTGTTCACGTTCTCATTGTAACCTGTGTTCTCGTTAACATTCTTGCGATTAGCAGAGCCAAAGAATGAAACAGAGCAACCACACGGGAGACCACTCCACCCCCAACGAACGCCGCAACCTGATGACATCGGACGAGAACTACCACAACGAACGTGCACACAAGGGACGCAACCGCATGTCGTCAGGCTCACAGCATAGCCGGGAGCAGCAGGACCCTTACCAGGACTACCAGGACCCCTATCAGGACGCCTACAAGCCCCACCGCAACCGCAGCTCGCCGGGTAGCTACAGCCATGATTCCCGGCACCGGCTCTGAGCACCCCCCTTTTTCCAGTTTTACTTATGGCCTGAACCGAACCCCCCCCCCCAACACCCTGCCCCCTTAAAAAAAACACTGCAACAGAACCAAGAGGCTCCCAAATTGTTCTTATTTTTTTTATGTTGATACTAATTTGTTGTCCTGTATTTTCTTTTCTCCTCTCTAACAAAGTCCAACAAGCTACAGTCATATTTTGTTCAGTCAGCCTGCCAGGGAAATCCTGTCGATCCAAAACTCTGATTAATCAGCATGAGAGAGAGCCACCATTAGCTAATTGCTGTGATCTCTGATTTATTTTAACTGTCCGTATTTTTTTCCTTTCTGGAACTTGTTGGGTTCGTTTGCACTACAGTACTCAATGGGGCACGCTCAGCGGACATGCAGTGCAGACTGACCCCGGCGATAACGTTTGGCGAGGTCCGCAGGGGAGTGCGGTTGGATGGTACACATGTACAGGCTTTATAAGTGCCTGGGAGGAGCCACCGGCTTGGATCGAACCCCGCTGCACATAGACACACAGCTGTCCCCGACCCCCACCGTGCTCAATGTAAATCCTCTTCACCACTTAGCTGTTTGCATGCTGACGGAGTATCAACCTCCACTCCAAGGAGGTTTTGTACCCGCCGTTTATGGGACTACTCTGCGATAAGGCGCTGACGCAGAGGCCCGGTTTTTCAATGACTACTGGTTTGCCTGCTGGTTTTGTCAACCAGCACTTTTTTCCACTTGCCAGATAATATACCGTTTGACATTCAGTTTGAGGTTGGCCAGCATTTTTCAGTAGCATAGCGTTTCCGATTTTCATTTTGAGGCGTGTAGAGATTGAAGACCCTCGTCAACGTGAGCTTAAGCATGTCTGATGGTGTTGGGATCAGATCTCGACGCAGTGGGGACTGTCGATGCTGGCTTTGTTCTCAACAGTTAGCACTTGGACATTTAGAAATCGGCAATAGATGACTGAGGTATGACAGTAAAAGCAAAACAAAAAAAATATATAGAAGATGAGTATATGAGATGTTATTTGATGTCGTCTGGGGACGTGCGCTCAGAGAGTGGAATAGATGCTGTCACGCTATAAGAGACAGCATAACATTTCTGGATATTCTCACTCGCCGGCTTCACTAAAACAATAGGAACTGGATGGTAGATGGATTGGTTTAAAAGAGCAACTCCTGCTAATCGATTGTTTTGCAATTGCAAACATTATGGTGAAAGTCACATCGAGGTAACAGTAGAGTTTTAAAAAAATGTAAAAGTCGACTACAGTAGGGTGGTCTGTTCACTGATCGGCCTCGTGTGATTGGTACATCACCATCTATGTGGCTTCCTGTTGGGTTTTTGTTTCTTTCCTAATCTGGAGGTTTTGAGAAGCTCTCAACTACTGTAAAGCTTAATTTATACTTAGTCGTGCAACCGTGTCACCCGACAAAAATGACCGGTTTCAAACGGAAAAACATGACGTGTCATCGTATGACGAAGTATAAATTATTTGTGTTAACATTGGGGATATCTCAACCCAGGTTCCCTTTGCATCATGTCCATTCTCCGTGTAGCTGGCATGTTGAGCATGATCCTTTCAATAGTAAAATAGAAACCCTAGTGTTATCAAGTGAAAGTTTTTAGGAAGATGTCGTGCACCCCCTCCCAAAAAAAAAGATGGCCCAAAATCGCAGATGAACAGTAATGCCTTGAACACTAGGCGTATAAGACATTGAAGTGGCTTACAAGACAACCCTCAGACTTTTGTTTTATTAGGTTTCCGAAATGCCTAAACCACGCGTTGGCAAAGTGCATGATTCAAATGAGGGTGGGTTTTTCTTCCATCATCGATTAATTCATACTCTCTATCTTGGCAGACATTACAATGAATCTATACATACATTTATTATTAAGTCCTAATTAGTCTGTAGAGTTAGTTCTCCACAGTAAAGGTTAAGGAGAGCAACATTCTGAATACTGCCCCAGCTTTTTTGTTCGTCTGGCACTTTGTATAGTTATGAATGGATGTTGTAGAGGTGATTAATTGGCCCCATGATCTGACACCCAACCGTTTCCTTTAAAAGGGATAATTTGGCCCTGCCATCCTCGGATGAAAGTTTCTGTTGAAACGTGGACTAAGGTTTTTTAATAAAACTATCATGGTGCTTTTACAGAGGTGCTGTAGTTGGGCAACCTCCCACAACAGTTAGAGAGAGAAAATCCAAGTGAGGGAAGTGATTTTGTTTGAGGTCTCTGTCTGATAGGAAAGATATGGTAGCAGCAGTGGTGGAAGAAGTACTCAGATTTTTTACTTAAGTAAAAGTAGCAATACCACAATACAGAAATACAAGTAAAAGGCCTGTTTTACCTGAGTAAAAGTATTGGCATCAAAATATACTTACTTATAGTACAAAAGTAAAAGTACTCAATTTGATCAAAAGTTTTCAAACTTTTTCACAGCTTTTTCCAATGGACCCTTACAGGTCTGTAACTCTGAGACTTTGTACACTCTCAGAGTTATGGGGGTCCGTGAAAAAAAAAGTATCCAAAGTAGCAGATCTGCAAGCTCCAAACGCGGCACGAAGCAATGTGTTTTGAGCTTGTAGATCTGCTACTTTTGCTATTTTTGAGTTTTAATCCTGAAAGGTGACCCGACATAGACGATATGCTACAAAACATTTTTAAATGACCCTTTTCTGATATAAATCTGTGTTGAGTACCCTTTTCTATCAATGAAAGTAAGGATATTCATGCGGGTAGCCAGGAGTCAAATAAATGTATTTGATTTAAAAAATAATTACAAATCTAATTAAGGGGAGAGATGGGGGGGGGAATGGTATCTTGTTTTCTATGTATTCAAACACATTCCAGCCCCCCCCCCCCCCCCCACCCCCCCAACCAATTATAATGGTTATAATGATAAGAATGATGAAAATAATGAAATAAGATAAGAATGATGATAATTACATGGTATGCAATAGTTGTGCCCCTGTGTTACTGTTACCCATTTGGAACAAGGAAGTCAATTACTTTTTTTATTTTATGGTATTGTAATTGTACACACCTTAATTTTGAAAGACCAGTTTGCATACATTGAATGATTCATTAATGATTTGTAATCATTTATATGAATGAATTATTATTCATTCTTTTGTCACAAGCATGAAACAATGTGCAGAGGTTCAGTGTAAAATACACACCCTAACAGGTACAATAGGTTCCATTTGTACCCTGGAGTTAAATTATCTTTAAGGATTTACTGTATGGTTGAAGATCCTGTTGATTCCTTTGCCAAATTATTTGTAAATGTACTACTTTGTTTTACATTGTAGACTGAAAATGTTTTCCAAAAAATAGAGCAGTATTAGAAGTACATATACAGTCATTTATGAGCAGACATCAGCTGTGTAATAGTGACCTATGGTGGAAATAATAATAATGATTTAACAGGGAAGCCCCCTCCTGTATACATTCACTAACTGTACACGCTAATGCCTCATTTATGCTCTGTTGTGCCAACAAAGTATAAAAGGCTTAAACCAGCCAAGTTTCAGCTTGGCTACTCACGACAATCAGAGGGGATTTTTATTTGTTTTCCTTCTTTGATCATCCTCTGTCACCTTTCCCCAGCCATGTGGTGCAGGTGGACGCGAGGTCTGGTTTTAGCACATTTCCAGTGAACAGGAAATGCCCCCCAACCAACCAACCAACCACCCTCACCACCAAATAAATCAAAAATTCTCCCAGGGGTATGGCTTTCCTCCTTGAAATTAACTTTGAGCTTATTCATCACTATGGAACTTTGCGGAAGTTAAAAGTAATTTAAATTAAATTAATTTCACTCCCACCTCTTTTCTCCATTGAATGCCACTCTAGGAAGATGAGCGATATTGTTCCTTGAAAAGTGTAGATATGTCAGTACAAACAATGTCATGCTCTTTCTGTTTAGAATTAAGCGGCCAACCCCCAATTCAACGTGTCTAAAGCTGAAGTTTCATCATGATCCTGTTTTATTTAACTGCATTGGGACAACAGTTGAGTTGAGCATACAACACAAGGAAGTTTTCTTTCTTTAGAAGAAAAAATGTAAGAAAAAGAAAAAAGAAAAAAAGAAACAACACCATAAGAAAGAAACGAAAACAAACATTTACCCCAATAGGAAAAAAGTAATAGATTAATATTTGCTGGTGATTATTTTTATAACAAAATTACATACATGTACATAATGTCTTTGAGAGATGCTATTTGCTGTATACTTGTGCTCGCATTGAAAATGAGTGGGACACTTAGAACAGCAGCAAGGTCCAGCATACAAAGTTTCAGTAATGTGCAATACAAAAAACGGCATGCTGTTTTAAAATGAGGAACGTCACGTACTGTACTATGCAACCGCAACCGTGTACATCGCTTCCTGCTGTGGCTTCACCAGTCCACCTTTTCCAAGCAGCTTTCATCTGAACTCTTAAGGGAAATTTTGTGTTAATATTTTCTTTTCTTTTTTTTCCTTTTCTTTTTTGTTCTGTGGGAGATGAAACCTTAACGGCTAATGCGGTATTGCATGCATAATATACCATTCTAATTTATAAAAATGAATTAAAAGAAAAAATATGTCAAACAGGAGATGATTGTGTCAAAAGGCAAAGTTTAAAGTGAAAAAAAAAAGCTTTTCTTTTTCAAAATAAAGAGTCGTTCTAAAGTTGCCTCCGGTGGTTTTGTCACAGTAATGTATGTTTATTGTACCATTTTCAACATATTTCATAATGAAGCAAATACTCTAAAGGCAATCAATTTGCATGATCATGCAGGCTGAAGGTTTTATGTCATCCACCCTAGGGGCAGTGATTCCCAACCTGTGGACCAGGGCCCACTGGTGGGCTGTGAGCAGCTTTCATCTGAGAATCTGAGAATTTCATCTGAGGTGGGCCCCCAAATAGTTGGCAAAACACTGGGTCAAGGTAAATTAATGGGGTTGAAATTTTGGCATCAGCATCACAGAAAGAAGTGCATATCTCTGCTTCTGAACATGTTACTTTCATGTCATTTATTGGTTTTAGGTGGCAGGAAAGCACCATAGATAACAGGGAAGCATCATAGAAGAGAACGCAGTTTGTGACTATTTATGAGCTCAAGGACTGCTTTCACAGTCCTTGGCTGGTTGTCAGGAGTCATTCAGGAGGCTCACTTGACACTGCTGCATACATCCTCTTTATCTCTTCTGTGTTACGGCTGAACTCCATAATAACAATAACATCTGTATTTATATAGCGCCTTTAGAAACAGGAGTTACAAAGTGCTGCACAGAAAATGTACACATAAAAACAAAGCAAGGACATGGCTCACAGTTTGCTCTTTATTGCATGTGTCACCGAGTCCATCTGGATGTTTTCCCATCTTTGCCAGGTTCCATGCCAGTCCACAGTGCCCCAGTCTTGTCATAGTTACAAAACGAGCCTTCCTTTTTTAATTGTTTCTCGTCACCAACGTAGGGGGATGTGTGTGAAAACGGATCATAAATACCAAACCCATGCTGTACAGGAATGTTGAATTCCTGTTTAGGTCCAGTTTAACCACTTAAACCATCTAGACTAGAGTAAACTGGACCTGAGTCTGTACTTGGGCCGCTTTTTTCTGTCTACATCAAATCTCTTTGCCCAAAATACCCGAGCTTGTAGATCAAAAGCAAGCTTGTAGATCAAAAGCAAAGATGGGTATTTTTTATTTTATTTACATTTTTGCCCGGCTGAAGAGAACACAAAAGCACTAATTGAATAAAGACCATGGTGTTGGTGGTATAGTGGTAAGATACAGAACTTGAGAAATAAAGACTGCAGAAGTAGTTGAATCAAATCCACCTTTGTAAGAGGCACAGAGTGCCGCGCTATTTGCTATTTTTGAAAAATCTTGAAAATGTGTGCATATCTTTGAAATATATATACATTTTTAAAGCGAACATTTTTAACTCAAATCTTTGCTTCTGGGGGTCCCTGGCACAAAACATTTTCAGATGGGGGTCCACGGCCAAATGTATATCAATTTAGGGGTCCTTGGCATGAAAAAGGTTGAAAACCACTGTTCTTAATGGCAGTGGTTCACAAACTTTTTAGCTCAAGAGTCTTGAGGCTTGGGTCCTGGCTCCCGGGGAGACATCAAATTTCTCTTTTGGGTCTTGAGTCTTGGGACTCAAGACCCAAAAGAGTCTTGAGTCAAGACCCAGGCTCCCAGAGAGCCATCAAATGTCTCTTTTGGGTCTTGAGTCCCAAGACTCAAGATTCAAAAGAGAAATTTGATGTCTCCCCGGGAGCCGGGGTCTTGACTCAAGACCCAAAAGAGAAATTTGATGTCTCCCACGAATCATACGAGGAAGTAAAATGTATATCCTATTATAGCCTATTATATGCGCCATGCATCCAACCAATATGTCTGTGCTCAGGAATGTGTCAAAAACAAAAAAATCTCCATGAATTCAAGGCTTCATGGAGTGTGTAATTGATAGAAAATAAGTATTTTTGGGGTGAACTATTCTTTTAAGTGTCTTATTCAGGGACACTTTTACACCTTGCTGTAGCCTGGGATCAAACCTGGATTTAATGGCTTCATAGGCTTGCTGGCAGGCTCTCTAACCATTCAATTATGGCCACATCATCAGCTACAGAGATTCTAAGGGATTTCTACTCTGTAACAGTAAAGGGGTTTCAGGGGAAACCAGCAAAATGAGGAATAATATAATAAAAGACTGTCTTGCTAATAAAGCGTCATGTCTCTCATTTTTTACAATGTTGATATTACCTTTATATTATTTAATAAATTATGCATTTCATCCTCTATTGTCCAGCAACCTTTATGATAAAGGCGAAAAAAGATAGTAGACCCGTGGGAGCCAGATTGCTCAGGCTCCTGTGCAGGGAATCGATCCCGGGATCTTGTGGTGTGAAGTCCCTGCCTTGTTGACATAATTATTTTAGCCTGCTTTACATGATGTTCTTTATGGTAGTTAGTTAATAACAATCATATTTGATTTACTGAAGTGAAGGAATATATTCAACTATTTCTTTATACATTTTGCAACGCACTACCCCCACTGTGTGCACAACCATATGACGTCCATACGAAAAGCATAATTCAATGTTGCACAAAAACGGCAATCTGGGAAGCCGTGTAAAAAAAAGGGGGGAAACAGCGCCCCCTGCGACGTCGTATGGACGTCCAAAACGGACGTCCGTACGACGTCCGAGTCGGACCTCAATCAGTAAAGCAAGCTACTTACTGAGTGAGGTCCTGACTCTCAGACGTCGTTTGGACGTCCGTTTTGGACGTCCATACGACGTCGCAGGGGGCGCTGTTTCCCCCTTTTTTTTTTGGGCAACGTTGAATTATGGGTTTCGTATTGAACTGTTAAGTGTTTACAACATGGCTTTTCCTAAGTAACTCATGAAGACTATTATCTTCTGTATCTGTCATGCCAAAAATAGGGTCATTACAGTGAGGTGACGCAATCCAGCCCTGAAAAAATGTAATCGATGCCAATGCAACAGTTATACAACAAATTATAAAGAACACTTAGTTGATTATTTATCTTATCTTTTGACATTGTGTAATCATACACTGACTGAGCTAGTGAGCCCAGACTTAACAGAGTGTGATTCAAATGCCAAATGAGCAAGCAAGCACACTACATATATGCTGGTTATTGGTTTAGTAAATAGATTTAGTGAGAAATTGTATTCTGTGGTGGCCAGTGGTTCTCAAAAGGGTTCTCAAACCCTATGCCTGACATTTTACAAAATCAAAACAATCAAGTCAATAGTTGGTCAATCAAAAGAAACCATCCATTGGCTTTTGTACAAGAGTAGAGCCCTGTGGCCTACTTTACAGCAGGGAGAGATAATTGAATTAGATGGTTTTGAATTTCTTTATGTAAAATAACTGTGATTTTAACACAAAAAATAAAGCCACGAACCCTGGAACAGCGCCCTCTACTGGCCATCTACTGGCAGTGGCGTCAGACTTCGGTGCTCTATATCCATTGCCATTGACAATGCATTGGGCGCTTAAAGTTAAATATCTCAAAAACAACAAAACATTTCAAAGTAAAAAGTTCAAGCATTTGTGTCCACAGTAAGATGAATTATAAAAAGTGTGAATGGAGTTTCTAGGTGAAAGCGTTGTTTGAGGTGCCAAAACTTTTAAAGGAGTAGGCTACATTTCTAAACCTATGACACATTTCAAAGATTCGTTTTCAGGCAAACATTGTTCACAGTAAGATGAACATTTTAAAGTTTGAATGGGGTTTCTAGGCGTAATGTAGGACTAGTAGCCTGCCAAAGTTTGTACTTTTTACCCTGAAATCTATAATATCGGCCTCCATTATAAATCTCTGAACATTTTAAAGTTTGAATGGGGGTTCTAGGCGTAAGCATATATGTAGGACTAGTAGCCTGCCAAAGTTTGTACTTTTTTCCCTTTAAATGTCCTAAAATAATTATGTCAACAAGGCAGGGATGTTTAGCTGGTATTATTATTATTATTATTAATATCACTGATATGCAGCCACAGCCATTCATGGCTAGTTCCTTGAGTTTTTGATATGCAAATCACAATGGCAGTATTTGATTGTTCTGTGATGTGGTTCTTTCTGAAAGATAATTTCTGAAAGATAATTCAAAAGTGCTGGAGTATTTCAACTTAACTGTACTAATTGAGGGCTAACATACAAATGAACGGTACAGTAGTTTACTAATCTGAGACACAATTATAACATGTGGCCGGGTGGTGTGGTGGTCTAAGCGTCAAACTCTCAGTGTCAGTGCAGAGATTCTATGTTCAAATCCCAATTCTCTTATAGGTCAGTGCTGGAGTATTTCAATTTACATTGACTGCTTTGAGGACAGTCAGGGTATGATTATACAATATCAACAGATAAGATAAATAATGAATGAAGTGTTCTTAACTATATACTTTATCGGGGAAAAAAGTAGTCTGTGGTTGTTTGAAAAAGTAATGTCTCAAGCGGGAGACGAACCCAAACTCCCAGAAGTAAAGGACTGGAAGGCTATTGATAAACGAGGTGCGCCACTGAGGCCGTCGCTAAGGAGCGGTATTTGGACTCTAGTAGAATGTGACACACACGCACACGCACACACATACGCACACGCACGCACGCGCGCGCGCGCACACACACACACACACACACACACACACACACACACACACACACACACACACACACACACACACACACACACACACACACACACACAACAGATCTACACCGTCCACGGTACTGCAGAGTGCAGACCGTCCGCGGCGGTAAAGGGTACACGTGTTTTTGGGACGAGCGTTCCGTAACGGTAGATTAAGCAAATTCAGAATCAGGCTAACAGCTAGCATGATTAACGGAGGGTGCGTTCGAAAATACAGCACTGAGCGCACTGGCCAATACAAACTAATAGGCGAGTGTGCTTTCAAATGTACATATTTTTTGATTTGATTGTATTGCTGTATTGTTGTATTGTGCTTTCTGCTTTGGCAATGTAAACGTATGTTTTCTCATGCCAATAAAGCCCTTTGAATTGAATTGTGTGCTCCGGTGCGTAATTTTCAAACGCACCCTTGACTGGAGCTGCTGGGGCTATCAGTCAAAGATGGTTCAATTGCAAGATACGCAACTCCAGCAAAGATTGTTAATATAGGAAGATACACTCTCCATTGGAGCCACTAGACCCACTACAAACATGTATTATTCAGTCTTATGCTAGATGTGCTCCTGTTTCTGTCAATATTAACCATATATAGAGATATATATCATTATAATTATAATCATATATATAATTTTATATCTATCTATCTATCTATCTATCTATCTATATATATATATATATATATATATATATATATATATATATATATATATATATATATATATATGTTAATTGATGGACTTTGAATTAAATTTAATTTAATTTCATAATTTGACTTTCTCCCTATATAATATATATGTTAATTGATGTACATCAATTAACCATCTTTGACTGATAGCATTACGCAGCTTCAGCGCGTGCAGCCTGTTAAATCAGGCTAGTTGTTAGCTTGATTCTCAGTTTGCTTACGGAACGCTCGTCCCAAAAACACACCCCTTACCGCTGCGGGTAACGGCGAACCCCGCGGACCCCATGTGGACGGTACAGCAGATATATAAATAGATGGATTCCATGTAATCTCAACATTGCATGCATGGCGCATTTAATAGTATTGTAGATTCACACTCTGTTAATACTGGGCTCAGTAGCCTGTGCTTGGATTCGATCTTATGACCTTGTGGTCTGAAGTCAACAGCTCTTCTTCCAACAGAGCTAACCAAGCACACTGTCCCAAGACTCGAACCAATTACTCCTGCGGAGACATCAAATTTCTCTTTTGGCCCTGGAGTCCCAAGACTCAAGGCCCAAAAGAGAAATTTAATGTCTCCGTGGGAGTAATTGGTTCGACTCAAGACCCAAAAGAGAAATTTGATGTCTCCCTGGAATCATACGAGGAAGTAAAATGTATATTAAGCAAGAAAGGAAACATGGCCGCAATAAATGGATCCAGGGAGAAAGCGTGGCAAAGTATTGCCGACAAATTAAATGCACAAGTCTTCCAAAAATATGTACAATCTATATACAAGTCCATAAATATATAATTCAGTTAGGCTTAAACATGAGGAGTGTATAGTGAATATTGGAATTATCGCCTACTAATCTACAATGCGATAGCCTACATGCGCCATGCATCCAACCAATATGTCTGAGTCTGTGCTCAGGAATGTGTCAAAAACAAAAAAATCTCCATGAATTCAAGGCTTCATGGAGTGTGTAATTGATAGAAAATAAGTATTTTTTGGGTGAACTATTCTTTTAAGTGTCTTGTTCAGGGACACTTTGACACATTGCTGAGACCTGGGACTGAACCTGGGATTCATGGCTTAACAGACAGGCTCTCTAACCATTCAGCTATGGCCACATCATCAGCAGTGAGTCTAAGGCAGTTTTTGGGTGAACTCCCCCTTTAACACTTATTTTAACCAAAGAAAATCACTTACCCTAGCTTTGACTTTTACTTAACGGTCAAATTACAAGATATATAATTCTACCGTTTTTAATTCATGGTTGTTTGAAATGCTCACATCCAAGGCAGTAAACACAAATTAAAAAAGACAGAAAATTATCAGAACTTTATTAAATAGGCTATGTGATTTTACATTTAAAAAAAGCACACACATGACAATTCAACAATGGCTTTTAGTTAAGTCAATTAAGCTTTTCTTTGATCGTTTATGTTTTTACTGAACACAAGTCTGGATTTGAACCCCCAAAAAAAGCCAAAGGTGAGATGAGAGGTATATTTCAAGAAGCAGAATCAGACAGATGGCTAGCTACAGTCAAAATAATATTCACCAGAATACTACTCTATGGAATAAACCTCCTGGTCCTCACCTTCCTATGCATTGTTTACAACTGTGTTGTATGAGATTCAAAATAAAACATAGAAATAAGGCGGATCATGAAATTCCTTTAGGGCCCAGCGCACACTACAAATTACAATTAAAACTACACAACCATTTTTGTACTGGGAGACTGTATTGTGGCTTAGGTGGTAGAGTGTGTAGCAGCCGATAATGTAATACCTGGTTCAATCCATGTAACCTCCTGGCTCCATGTTAAAGTGTCCTTGATCAAGACACTGAAACCCTACCTGCTCCCGGTGCGTAGGTTGGTGCTTTGCATGGTTGACTCCACCCTCGGTGCGTGAACAGGTGAATGTAATCATATTGTAAAGCACAAGAAATACAGACCATTTCACATTTATTATTACAGTTGAACCTGGCTGTCAATATGTTAGCTTTGCTACATGCTAGGTGTTGAACATGTAGCTCACTGTGAATTACAGGACAGCATTTAACCCATTGAGACCTGAAGCCGATTCTACATGTCTCCTAAATCTCAACAGTTTTCTGAAAAACGTATGTTTCTGTATCAGTGGTGCTAAATGTTTTTCATGTCAAGGACCCCCAAAATTATATATATTTGGCCGCCGACCCCATCAAAATATGTTGTTCCAGGGACCCCCCAGAAGCAAAGATTTGAGTTAAAAATGTTCGCTTTAAAATATATCTATTCAAAGATTTGAACACATTTTCACGATTTTTCAAAAATAGCAGATCTACAAGCTCGTAGTGCGGCACTCGGTGCCGCGCTATGAGCTTGTATATCTGCTATTCTTGAATAGCCCAAAGTGTAAAATAATGCTTATTAGCTCAAATCTAAAAATGACACAGTTCCAGGTCTTAATGGGTTAATATACAGACTGAGAGTTCGACGACTGACTGACTTCCGGCAAAAACAACCATAACATCGAGATTATCACTGTTGGCATGCTTACAAATATAAAAGAAATATCTTCTGATCACAAAGACGTTTTTTTTAAGGAGAAATTGAGCCAGGCATGGACTGGCTCCTATCAACCATTCCCCCTTTGTCACCAAGTCACAAATGTTCATGACCTGGCTTCCACCGCCAGTGTCCACAGTCTCACTTCTTTTTCTTGTCTTGTGTGGAGGTAAACCACTGGTCCAGCAGCCTCTTGCTGTAGTAGAGCTGCCAGCCGTGCACCTGCACTGCAATAACGATCACCAGGTACATGACGGACACGGCAGAGAAGCCAAAGATGAAGCGGTAGGCCTTGCCGTGGCGGTAGAGCTGCTGCGCCACAGGGAACATCTCCATGGATCCGTAGAGGAGCGGAGACACGCAGAAGAGGCCAGCACTGATCATGGAGATGACCAGGTAGCTGATGTTGTTACGTGGCAGGGCCATGAAGCTGAACACGGTTGGAATGATGCTCAGGAGGTACGGGTACTCCCACTGGTACGGAGTGGCCACCACCTTGTGGGACACCAGGCTCAGCTGGCTGACGGTCACCTGCAGAGCAAAACAAAACCAATGTGAAAATGAGAACTGGTATTCCAAACGTCCTCCTTATTCATTTCAACCAGTAGCTGTTGTCTTTCTTGTAATGTCACACAGAATGAGTAGACGGTGAACCCACAATGTATTTACATTTTTAAGATGTTATCTGGATTGCGACAGCCGTGTTTACCACTCATTTACACTTAATTGAAAAAATGTATAATAAAGTAAAATGTAAGATATCTATCTATAAAAGGAGACCTTCTTCCAAAATCAATAATCACAATATAGGTTAACGTATGTAAAATCACATGATCATTTGCCTAGTTGATGTTCCATCACATTGGACTGCATGGCAATGGGAAGCCAAACTACTGTCAACAAAACTCTAGGCCGGGATCGTTAAGTAAGTTTGGCCTCTGTCCAATTTTTTCCTTGCCATTAGGTGACGGGCCAATATAAAGGCTAATTTAACAAATGAATAGTTAAAAATGTTACTGGGACTCCATAACAGACTACCTTATAAGACATACATTTGTGAGAGAAGTAGAGAATAGATCAAAATAAACGAGCCAAGCACAAGGAATTGTTTTAGACAGCACCACGAGACAAAGCATGGTAAGGATAAGGATAATTCCTTTTAACAGGTCGTTCATGAAAGTCCTTGCGGTCTTGTTTCCAATGAGAACCTGTGAGCAATTAGGGGTTAAGAGTCTTGCTCAGGGACAAATTTCATTTCATCGACACATATGCTGACCTGGCCTGGAATCGAACCTGGGCAACCAGGGCCTCTGGCTCCCTAGGCGGGCTCACTAACCATTCAGCTATGGCCGCCCCCTTCGAAGTGGTCTTTCCACACAATACAGACGGACGAAAGTGAAAGATTAAAGCACTGACAGCAGGTTATGCACACAGCAGCAGGACAGCACCAGACGTGGTCCACTGACTTTTTACACAGCGTTCAGCACCATATTTCACTCCTGTGCTTGATTGTCTGTGCCTGGTATTCACTCTCAACATGGATAAGTATAACAAGCATTCTTCAGGTGAGGATAGCTTCTCTATTTGCACATTATAGCTATATGTTTGACAGTGAGCGTCGGACCGACCGATATTGTAAAATAAAAAGAAATGAATGATTTTTTTAAATTTTCAAAATAATCTGACAGGCCAGAAATGATTGCTAATTACTGGCCAATTACGGCTCTAGGCTGCATTTCAATTTGCGATATGAAAAGAATCCTACAACACGATGACAATGATAAATGCCAAATATCGACGTATCGCCCAACTGTATGTTACATAATAGGACCCACTTCCAAAAATGGCAAAAAATAAATAAATGTGTTTTCTACATACAGACTTTACGGTTTTAAAACAAAGGGCTGCAGAAGATCAAATGTTTGGCTGTTACCTGAGCTGCCATCAGCACCCAGATCAGGACATGGACAATGTTAAGTTTACGGATCTCAGACTTCAAGGCAACACTGTAGAAAACAAAAAACAAAACAAAAAAACAGAGTTGGTAAATGGTGGGCAGTGTCTCAAAGAACAGTTTCCACAACTGATTATTACATTACAAAATATAACATTGCTATGCATTTTATCAAACACTTTGTCATTTCTGTTCATTCTTGTTATGGAGGTCAAATCTGGTGCTCTCTAGGTCAGTGGTTCCCAAACGTTTTAGCTCGAGACCCAAAAGAGAAACTGTCTCCCCGTGACCCAAACTAGTGCAAATAGCAGATCTACTAGCTCGCGACGCGTTGTGAGCTTGTAGATCGGCTACTTCTTCTTAAACATTTGTTTTAGAAAGTATTGCATTTCTTTGATTTTTTTTCTTTGCATTTATTTATGAAATTATTTTTGAAACATTTCTCAATTTGTAGAGTCTAGGTATTAGTGCTGTATTTAGTGCAAAAACTAAGACCAAACCTCATCTGGTAGTGTGAGGCAACCCTCTCGCGGTGCTGGAAATCACTGCCATCTGTGCCCTCTGCTCTGGGGCCATCTCGCGAAGCCATGACTGATGCTCCTTCTGTTCTACCCTGGAAGGAAAACACATCAAGTATGAAATGAAGGGACAGGCACACTCTCTCTGTGCACTCTTCCTATTTAAGTTCAGTGAATTAGTCCAACACTATTCTGATGGCTAGTTGCCGGTAGGATTGGTCTTACAGGAGTGTGAAGGAGTGTGAGGAAGTCCTTCTTCACATGTTTAGATGAAAACAAATGGGGTCTGGGTGTGGTGTGCCGTATTTTGTAGCCCTGAGCAGGTTGAGGTCACCACTAGAGGTTATTCATAAACTTTCTGAAAGGACAGCAGGTCATTTTGAAGTCTGAAATCATTGATATTTCAGACTTCCCATCCCATCACCCACTGTACAAAAAAAGAAGAAAAACAACTTGGTCTTGCACCCAGGTGAAGCAGTAAAACCACAGAACCATTATGTCCACATTAACAGGAGGAAGGCACGATTCAAAAGCATAAAAGACTGGTTTGAGTTGATCACAGTTAAATACATTATTATTTATTGAAAGACTGTAAATGTTAAACCATTCATTCAGAGACCCAATGCAGATGTTTTGTGGCAGAACTATTTTATTTTATTGTTTGGCTGTGGACTCTGGTTGCTGCTGCTTAGCCACAAGCAACTTTTAGATACTATCAGCATTTATGCTGCTTGGCTAGTTGTTGCTATTACACTGCCATTTCTCCTCAGGAATGAATAAAGTTTGATCTTTTCTTATCTTAATCCAGATGATTGTAGCCAACAGAACTGAGAACTGTGACCAAGGCCTGTGGTCAAGAACTGTGACCTGTGAGAATTGTTTAAGACAAACCATTGTGTATTTTTTGTTTGTTTTTCTTCTTTTATTTTGTCAACACTGAACCAGATTGGAAACTCTTAATTCTACATTAAAATTTATTTCACCTTCTGAGAGAAATCAGATAATAAAGAACCCCATATATAGCTTTGTGTCCTGTGTCATCCATATGACCAGGTTACACGATAATAAAGTAATTTAACTTGTTGTATCAGACTTTAGGTGGTGGTGGAGAATGGAGTGTTGCCATTTTTATTTCCCCTACTATAAGTGGAAGTGTAGATAAAGCAAGCAATGGTGTAGCTCCGACGGAACCTCTCCCTCCGCTGTATAGCTACAGCGGAGGGAGAGGTTCCGTAGGGGCTAGCAATGGTGCTACTATTTGAACTGTAGATCGATTTGACCCAGCTCGGTTAGCCAGGTATAAGTTGATGCTGCTTAGCAATGGTGTAAAGTAACTAAGTCATTAAGTACTGTACTTAATCAAGTACAATTTCGAGGTATTTTTTACTTTAATGGAGTATTTCCAATTTGCAATACTTTTACTTCTACTTCACTACATCTAAGAGGCAAATATTGTACTTTTACTCCACTACAATTATTTTAAAACTTTAGTTACTAGTTGCAGATACAGATTTAAGTTCATTTTGATCAGATGCCAATACTTTTGTACTTTTACTCAAGTGACATTTTGAACACAGGCCTTTTACTTGTAAGAGAGTATTTCTACATTGTGGTATTTATTGCTACTTTTACTTAAGTCATGTATCCGAGTACCTCTTCCACCACTGCTGCTTTAGATACTGTAAAGATGAAGACCCACATCAGATCATTCATTCATGCACCACATGATGTAATTGCAGCAACAGCATCGGCACCAGCTGCCATTTCTGAGCAGCTAAAACGCTAACAAGTTTAAAAAGCTCGTGTCTGAGGCAACAGAATAAGCGTTTTAGCCAGCAGTACCTTTTGATTAAACACCACAAAACAACATCACGGGTTACAACGGTTCATTGTGGTCACTTACTTTAGATCCGATGTAGTTTATTAATGTCCTTTAAGAGATAAAAGTCCAACAACAACCAGGCACCACCTCCTACTCCCTGCAGCCAGCCGCAAGGATGTGACCGTGACGTCAGGAAGAACACCGGAAGTATTACATATCAATCTGTGTTGCCAGGTTTTGGGAGAGAAACAAGCACCCATTTTTATGAAAACAAGGCCAAAAGAAGCGACAAGAAGGCCACATGAGCACTTTAAACCTTTGCGACGACGCGTTGTGAGCTTGTAGATCTGCTATTTTCTAAATAAATCTTGGGAAAAACAGTGAAAAATGTATAATATTTTTGAAACACAAATCTTGCATGCATGGGGGTCCCTGGCACAAAATATTTTCAGATGGTTTAAACAACGCTCTTACGTTTTCTTTATGCTACTGTGATAATTTATCTTAAATGGTAATAAGGGAATTAAGCTTCGGCTTCAGCCCATACTTTAGGCCAAATAGTCATTTTGTTGACTAGTAAGTTGTACTGTATGTATGTTCAACTGTTTTGTTTAAAAAAAAATCATGACCGAAATAAATAAAATAACTAACTAACTAACTAACTAATAACTAACTAAGGAAACAGCCAAAATAAGCAACTACACCATCGAAAAAAGCCCCCCAAAACGCAACTACCTACCAATTACTGTTTACTGTACATATTTTTCTTTTTGATTACTACTGGTTTATGTGATGTTTTTGCATAGTATTCTGTCTGTTATGTTTCGATGAATTTAATACACATGGACGGTGGACCCCCAATGGAAAAAAGCCATAGCGCTTTCTTGGGTTCAATCCTCTTAGCAGTATTGAACTGTACTTCCCTGTGATTCTTTTTTTTGCAAACTGCTAATAAAGTATTCAATCAATCAAAACATATACTTACAAGCAACTTTACAGAAAAATAAGCCCAATGTGGCTTATAATAATAAGCAGACCTGGCAACACTGATGTGAGTGTGACGTGCGCAAGAACACAGGAAGTATGACGTCACAATCTGTGATTGGATAAATGGATGGCCAATGAAAACTGTACCCGGATCATCATGGGAGTAAATTATTACAGTTAACAATATCATAACGGATCTGTAGAACAACCTTTTCATGTCAAGGACACCCAAATTAATATATATTTGGTCACAGACCCCCATCTGAAAAGACGTTGTGCCAGGGACCCCCAGAAGCAAAGATTTGTGTTAAAAATGTTCGCTTAAAAAATTAAGTATTCAAAAACTTTCACTTATGTTGAAGATTTTTGAAAAATAGCAGATCTACAAGCTCATGGCGCGGCACAAAGTGATGAGCTTGTAGATCTGCTATTTTTGAATAGCCAAACTATAAAAGGTTAAAGTGGTTGAAATGATTGTGATGCTATATTAACCCCCCCCCCCCCACACCCCACACACACACACACACACACACACACACACACACACACACACACACACACACACACACACACACACACACACACACACACACACACACACACACACACACACACACACACACACACACACACACACACACACACACAGAGAGAGAGTTGTAGGCCTAGTCAAATTTAGTGGGGTATTTATTACATTGACCTAGTAGGCTTTTCTAATGACATGCCATTTCATATTGATATAAAGCAATAACTTGTATTTAAATTCAACAGTAACATTCAGCATGAAATAATTAATCCAGACTGGACAAGACACATATCAGTTTATTGGTTCATCTTTATACAAAAAAGAAAAAGGAAGAAAATTGAGGAAAAAAGCGTTTCTTGTTTGCCTATGCTGTGCACCATTGTCCAGAGTACAATTACATTTACTATATATCAACAAAAAATATTTACATTTGAGGAGTTTCATTCCAAAATTAGATATCCACCATTGAAAGTAAACTTATGAGAAGTGACAGATACTGATTATTGGTTACAACATAACCAATATTCTTTAATATTAATCTCTTAAGACTTGCTCATAATTTCTTAACAATATAGTTGGATCATGTGTAGTGCTTATGAAACTTTAGTTTGAATAGATATACAGTAGTGGCACTTTCATTTTGAAATAAAACCCCTCATTCACTGTTCAACACGACATAACAATTCCAGGTAATCAGTAGTCATACAAAATAAATTAGATAAAGGAATACTGACAAATAGACAAGGAGCAATTATTGCTCAGGTTACAAAACATTAATTTGTAAAGCAAATGTTCAAATGGCTCAAAAAGTTTTAACCACTTGAACCCCAGCATCCCTATTTTGGGGGGAACTTTCGTGGAAAATAGCAGATCTACAAGCAACGCATCGCGTTGTTTGATGAGACTCTGGGGAAGCCAGCCAGGAGTAATTGTCTTGGACAATGGCCATAGAATGATTTAGAAGCAGCTCAGTAACTGGGCAGTGTACAGGCTCTTTAATTCAGTGGTTCTCAAGTGGTTCTTTTCAGGTCTATGTATTTGGCCTCGGACCACCATTTGAAAATATGTTTTTCAAAAACTTGAAAATGCCTAACTACAAGCTCACATAGATCGGATATTTTCGAATGGATAAAGTATACAAATAGCCCTATTTTACATGTGGTTAAACTGATTCTTTTTTTTATAATAGCTCATTTTGCTAGGGATCCACTGGAACCTCATCAAGGACCCCTGGGGGTCTCCGCCTCCCCGGACCCACTTTCAGAACCACTGCTTTAATTCAACAGGAAAAACAGCAAATTTGCAAGTGATCATCATGGATATGCCTGGATAATATGCCTGTCCGGATCCGGTCTTTTGCGGTATCAACAGTGTCATACTACTTTCGTGTTGGGAGGAAAACAAGCCGTGTTCTGCTTTGGAGACTTACTAGGATGATTACCAGACCAGTAGACTGCTCATAATATGTTCAAAGCTGATTCACTCAAAAGAGCAGTTTGAGGGAAAATAGAGAGAAGAACAATGAGGACACCTACGCTGGTGTTATCAGAAACAGGCAAGTCTGTGACTCGTCACACGTGAAGCAAGATGAGGAGAATTTTCTCCTTGATCTCATTGCTGTGAAGTTTGAGGAGAGCTTCACAGCAGTGGTCATCATAGGAGAGCAGCCAGACCACAAAACTTTAGGACTTTGATATCGGTATGGGAGAACTAACCCACATATTGTATCACTTTTACAAATCATGGCGTGTAGATCAGCTATGTTCTGCGAAGAGGTTTGGTGTAGAGCGGAAGAAAAGAGTGCACCAAGTACAGAGGCAACTTATATCCAGTTTGCTAAGTATAGAGGGTTTAAGCGGTTAAAACAGTTCAGCTTCTGAGTTTTGGGGAAAATATTACTAGCTGATAACTGTATGTTTTGTTGCCGATAGTGGGCAACTTGATATGATATGGGAATTTATCTGATCTGGGCCACCTACTTAAAATATACAAAAGACACATTAATTTTATAATGTATATATACAAAAATGTTTCATAACATAAAACAGTTATGTTTGTTTCATAACATAAAACAGTTGAAATGAAAAACATTGATTCTTTGATGTTTTGTAACCTAAACAATAATCTACATGATGGCCCCTACTGAAAAGATGGAGAAAATGAATATAAACCAACCATATATTGTCAGATATTGTTATAAACTGAGTAAATGTATTGTACAGTGAACACCAATAAGGTCTTATGTGCCAAAATATGTAAGTATAGTGTGAGTTAATGCAAGCAGATTTTCATTGCTCAGGGCAATCTCCAGAAAAGTATTCTGCACTGATATGAATAAAACATTAATGCATGGCTTAAACAATATGAATCTAGGTATGCAGTGCACAATTATGTTTTTTCAATAAAACAACAAATCCATGATTCAAACAATAGAAGTCTCAAGGAAAAATAACATGAATGATTGAGATACGTACATCGGCAGCTGAAAATGAGATTAACAATAGCACTGTTTGTGGCATAGATTATATTTATTAATTAAAACATATTTCCTGTGAAACTGATGCATCCTCGTATCATCATCTCACAAACTCTTCCAAGCTTTCAGTATTCTTTTATCAGCTACTCAACTCTCTAAAAAGCTGATACAGGCCTTTGACAGCACACCTATTCATCAGAATGTCTATATACAGATTCTACCATAATACCATTTGTGCCTCTCCTGTGCCTCTAACATTAATTTCAGAGGTGATACTGTACAATCTGTCATAAGTGTTGCTTAAAAATTGACTACCCATCCAAATCAATCACATTGCTTCTACATAGTACATTTGGACGTGTGGTAGATTTCATCAGCATCATAGTGTTGTCACAATGGGTAATTATTCTGTCTCACTTACAGTGGGTACAATAAATATCCAGAGAACGTCGAGTGGACATACTGACCAGCATAAAGTCCCGCTGCCTGGTCAGATGGCAGCTGCACGTGCACCGTGTCCCCTTGGTGCAACGGGAGCACAGCACTCCCCGATGCTTGGTCCAGAGAGCCCTTTTTATACTCATCGTACGTGTACATTACTGGCTCATTGTTCCTCATCAGAGCCACCCACACGTTCCCTCCTTTGCAGTGGACATGGTACGCAAAATAGTAGATCCCGGGTACGCTACAGGTGAATAGGCCATTTTGGGGATTATAGTTCTGATTGCCGTTGTGCAGGAGCTTATCGAAGACGATGGGAGAGCCGACGGGAGGGAAGGGGTTCGCGAGCAAGGCGGTGAACGCCGGCATCTCCAGGCCGCTTCCGCCCAGATCGCCACCATTCTTTGGCTTTGTGTAACCTTGCTTTTGGCCGTTGTAAGGGCCCGTCGCGGGGAGAATATGTCCCAGGTCAGGAGACACGGCAGAGGGTCCCGGGGGTCCCGGGGGTCCAGGCACGCCTGATTGTCCAGGAAGGCCAGGGGGCCCGTCGGGGCCAGTCTTACCCTGAGGGCCGTTGTGGCCAGGGAGTCCCGGTTTCCCTTCACCGGGATATCCAGGTTTACCAGGTGGACCGATTTCACCTTTTGGCCCCGGATGCCCAGGAGGACCGATCGGTCCCCCTGGTCCAGCAAATCCTGGTATGCCCTTGGGTCCCTGGGGGCCTTTCTCTGCCGGTTGTCCCGCCTCGCCTCTCTGTCCTGGTAATCCCGGGTTACCAGGGAGCCCGGGTAAACCCTTGTGACCAGGCTCTCCTTTAGGGCCCAAGGGCCCTGGTAACCCTCTATGTCCTGGCTGTCCACCCGCTCCTGGTAAACCTGGCTGACCTGGAAGTCCCGGAGGCCCTAGGTCACCCTTTCCACCTGGTGGCCCTTTATATCCTCCGGCCCCCCCTTCCCCTTTTGGCCCTGGGAAACCAAGACCTCCAGGGAGCCCTATTGGACCCGGTGGACCAGGTGCTCCGCCGGGCCCGTGAGGGCCACCCATCCCTGGAGGACCTCCTTGACCTTTGTCACCTTTTGGACCTGGAAGCCCAGGAAAGCCGGCATGTCCCTTGTGGCCTTTAGGGCCTGCAAAACCTGGCTTGCCATAACCTGGCATGCCAGGCCCCCCAGGTAAACCAGGTGGGCCGAGTTCTCCTTTCCCACCCGGGACCCCAGGTTGTCCTGGTAAACCATTTAATCCAGGTTTTCCTAATCCTGGCAAGCCTGGTGGTCCTGGTGCACCACCGTCGCCTGGTGGCCCCGCCGGTCCCGAATCTCCAAGAGGACCAGGTTTTCCTAGTCCCCCTGGCTGCCCAGGGAGTCCATTCAGACCAGTTTTACCAATTCCAGGGAGGCCCCCTTGACCAGGGGGCCCTGGTGGGCCGCTGGGCCCTTTCATGCCTGGCAAACCAGGCAGATCGTGTCCTTTGTCCCCCTTAGGCCCTGGGGGACCGGGAAGTCCATGCATACCCTTATGGCCAGGTTCCCCTCGAGGTCCAAGCTGTCCTGGGAGTCCCTGACCCCCTGGTTTCCCAATACCTGGCAGACCAGGAGGACCTGGTAGCCCTGGAGGCCCAGATAGTCCTATGGGCCCTCCACCCCCACTAGGCCCAAGATTGCCCTTTGGTCCAGGCATTCCGCCTGGTCCAGGTTTTCCTGGCATTCCTGGAATTCCAGGTTTTCCGATTCCTGGATAACCTTGGGGGCCAGGAGGGCCTAGCTTTCCTGGTGGGCCTGGCATCGCATGGCCTGGCAACCCAGGGGGACCTTGTGGCCCTGGAGGTCCCGAAATTCCTGGAGGCCCCTCTCGTAGACCCTCTCCACCAGGACCAGGGGGAGGTGGGCCTTTAGCTCCTCTGGGGAAGGTCTGTCCTGTAAATGAGAAGAGAAAGGTCAGGATTGACCTACAGGATGGTAGTCAGGATTGACCCTAGAATTACATTTATATTGGCCCGGACAGTTGGTGTAACCGTCTGGGCACCTAAGCTGGTAATCCAAGCCTGACAGCGTGTCGCGGGTTCGACTCATGATCCCGACGGCCTTTGCTGCGTGTCACTCCCCATCTCTCTCCCCATTTCCTGTCAGCCTACTGTCCTACAGTATCAATAAAAGCCAAAAAATGAATCATTAACACATTCCACGCCAGAGTGTAATATCATAATGTACTCACCAGTGCCAGCGATTTATTGTTGTTTTTTTGTTTTTTTCACGTCACCACAGACCTCGCTAAATACCTTAAGATCACGCGTTAAACTGTTTGTAGACACACAGGGTAGCTGTGTGAGTGGCCCAGAGAAGACCGTTTCAATCGGCGACATTCCATTTCGCAGTAGTCGCGGTTTATGTTAAACAGTGTTCAGCGAGGAGAAAAAAACTCAGAGATAATGGCGAAAATCTCCGGATACGGATATTTCCATATCCGGGTGTGCTACAATGAAATGTGTCACTGCGAGGGAGGCCTACAATGAAATGTGAACCTGCGAAAAAAAAAAAAAAAAAGACCAATCGCGTAGATCTACGCGATTGGCACGCAATGTGTTAAAAAAAAAAGAATTACATATATATTCAATATTTCAATAGTTATTCAACATAAAATTCTCTTTCTCTAAACCCCTTAAGACCTGAGGCCGTGGAGGCCATCTCAAAAATCTTTGTTCCAGGGACCCCCAGATTGAAGCAAAGATTTGAGTTACAAATATTTGCTTAAAAAATAAATATATTCAAAGATTTGCACACATTTTCACTATTTTTCAAAAATAGCAGATATACAAGCTCGTAGCACGGCACTCGGTGCCGCGCTACGAGCTGATCCAATCCTACTGTCATGCTTATATCCCATATTATCTCCGCCAACAGCAGGAGAACGGAGAACGGAAAACTAGGGCAGAGAATGTTGTTTTCACCCCTGTCCGTCTGTCTGTTAAGTCCATCTACAGCTAATCCTGTAGACTACTTCACAAATTTCTTGCGCACGCTGCCAGCAGCCAATACCTGAATATGTTTACATCGGTCACGGACACCTGTCTGTCAAGTATATTCAATTTACTTCTAGCAAGAGAGTGTGCATACAACACCAATGTTTTACATTTAGTCAGAGACAGAAAGAGAGAGAAACAGACAGCATGCGTGCATGCCTGCGTGCGTGCATGCACGCACACACACGGGACTGGCAGTATTCAATTAAAGATCAAATCTAACAGAGACACAATAGAGACACAGAGGGAGAGGGTCAATTACATTTTACGTTTTCTCAGAGACAGGGTCTAGGGTCCCTCCCCTTTGAGAGACAGGTTTGGTATGACTCGATTGGGAAATCTGGTGGCATCACACACTACAGGATAATCTCATAAGAGTCTCTGATCGTATTATCTTGATCATCCACACACTACATGATTTTTAAATAATGGTGCATAACACACTGCATGATTTTATTACGATTATTGTGCTTGCAGAAGCAATACAAACGAACGCAGCAGCACCTAACCTGATTACATGCGAAGCAGTAGCAGTAGCAGTAGCGGTTAAACCTGCAGTGGTGATGGACAAATGGTTGTGATAAACAGTACCAGGTAAGACATGTTATAGACAGTCGTGTTCTTGCCACATATCTAAAAGTCTCAGCTGTCCAACTCACCACAGGTTGTTTTGACCAGTTACGTGCCAACATTCCATTCATTCACTTCACATCTCCTTGTAGACTGTCTTTCGCTCGGTCACGTGCGACTCTGAACCGCTCACACTACAGGATAATATTGGCCGATCTTCGCTCCCGATCTATGTGACTGGTACCGTTGTTTTTGGGTCGGAAACAACTCTCCCGAGTATCAGGGGAGTGTTCCGTACCCCAGCTTAGATAGTGAGCGAGTGTCGGGTATGATTATCCTCTAGTGTGAGCGTTTCAAAGATCCAATCTTAAGCCTCCAGATTTGCATTTGTTTGTGGTGGCCATCCCAACAATTTTCAAACATGTTTGATATTTATCTGGATCGCTACTGTGGAACAATACGGGCATCGTGCATGACCGAGAGAAAGAGAGAAAGGAGACAGATGTGAAATTAATGAGTGGACATTTGGCAGCAGTCCAAACAACCTGTGGTGAGTTGGACAGCTGGGGCTTGTAGATACTGTATGTGGCAAGAACACTGTCTATAACGTGTCTTCTCAGACATATCACTACCGCTCGTCACCACTGCAAGTTCAAGCGGCTGTGCGGTTTGTTGTTTAAATCTATGCTACTGCTACTGCTTCCACATGTGATCGTGTGAGATGAAATGACACGAGGTGCTGCTTTCGAGCAAGCCCGAGAATCTGAATAGAATCCGTGTGTGATGCCTCATTGTTTTAAAATCTTGTAGTGTGTGCATGTTTAAGATAATAACTATAAGAAAATAGGATTCCCCTGTAGTGTCAGATGCTCGAATATTTCCAAATCGTTTAACATTTAAAAAATCCTATAGTGTGAGTCCAGCTTTAATAAAAATAAATTGAATTTCACATATATTTTTCATCGATACTGAATGTAATTACTGGAGGCCACACTCACAGCGTTCACATCACCACGCCACAGTTTTATGCCGGCGTTATAAACTTGCCCAGCATTGCTTGCTCTACCTTAAAAAGAGCAAATAATGGTTCACTCTCACCTTTGCCCTCACTCAGAGGCCTCTCTTTGCCCTTGTGCATAGGCAGCTGTGGCAGTTCTTTTACATACTGAGGCTGAATGGGCATCTCATTCCCCAGGTACTGTTGCTGGGGGAAGCCGTCATTGTACTGCGGCAAGGGCTGGTGCTGCTGAAGGGGCTGCTTGTGTCCGTAATACGCCCCGCCGTGGACAGAGGACCACGTGCACAGCTGGAAGGCCACCATGCAGAGATGGACAGGTCGGATGGTCATGGTTTCTGCAGCAGAGTAGAAAGGGGACAGTCAGAGGGGAGACATATCAGATAGTAAAGATTAGAAAAGCCGGTTTGTCCCTCGGCTCACCCAGTGTATGTGTCGAAGTGTCTGAGCAAGACACTTAACCCCTAACTGCTCCCCGGGTGCCTTATTAATGGCATCCACTGCTCCTAATAATAAAAAGATGCAATAATAATAAAAACTAAATAATTAGGAAGGGTAAATGCAGAGGAAGAATTTCAGGTATGTACAAATGTACTTGACAAATACCCTAACAACAATTACACAATTATCTTTTGTGTTATTATTATTCATTATGAATGTTCTCCGCTTTATCCCCTATTTTAAGTTGATGTTTCAGTTTGCATTTACAACATGAACACAATGGGCATTCAGGAGCAGTTCAGTCTTCTTTCCCCAAATCAATATTAACAATAATTGACATAACGTCCTATTACTTCTCACAATGAATGAATTGCCTATTGTAATAATAGAATATTATACTGCCATATACAGTGTATTGTAATTATGTGTCACATAAATCATTTAATAAAGTTAGACCAATGTTGCCAAGATGTAGGCATGAATGAATATTATAGTTAATAGCCTAATTAAAATATTGCACGCCGAAGTGCAAACATAGCATTGTGTAGCTTGATTTTCACACTTGAATAAGGAGAGTAACTGGATGCACAGCGTGGTATAATTATGTTTACCATAATTACATACTGTAGGAGCTCACTAGAAGATACTGAAGTGTGTCTTGAACAGATGCCTCATGGCCCAAAGTATCGTAGTATTACGTTTTTTATCAACAAACAGTTGAACAAAAATTACACACACGTGCGCGCGCGCACACGCACGCACACACACACACACACACACACACACACACACACACACACACACACACACACACACACACACACACACACACACACACACACACACACACACACACACACACACACACACACACACACACACACATGCTTGTCATGTTCTGAGGTGGTTTTAAACAAACATCGCCAAGCATTGATATTCTCACTTGTCAATTTGTGAAATGCGGTTAGTCAAGCATAGGCTTTTAGACCAAAGTGGGGTCCGGGGACCCCCAGGGGTCATTGAGGGTGCAGATTGAGCAACAGTTTAAACACTTAAGCCCTTTCGGCTAATCGAAAATAACCCATCTACAAGCTTGTCGTGATGCGAAACGTTGTGAGCTTGTAGATCTGCTATTTTTGAAAATGTTTGACAAATCTTCTCTTATGGGGTCCGCAGCCAAATACATATTATAAATTTGGCGTCATTGACGTGGAAATGTTTGAGGACCACTGTTTTAGACTGTTTTAGACGTCTACGTCTAGAGCCTATGCATTTGATGTACTGCCTCGTGTTTTCCTTGCTTACTGTAAATCGCTCTGGATTAAGAGCGTGGACCTGCTAAATGCCTAAATTGCAAATTCAGCCTTTGAACCCTTGTGTATGCACATGCGAGCTGGTAACATTTCAAGAGCAACAATACACTTTCCTCAACTCCTCAGACCTGTGTGTGTGTGTGTGTGTGTGTGTGTGTGTGTGTGTGTGTGTGTGTGTGTGTGTGTGTGTGTGTGTGTGTGTGTGTGTGTGTGTGCGTGCGTGCGTGCGTGCGTGCGTGTGATCCAAGAGGCTTATTTGTAGGGATGTCCGATATTATCGGCCTCCCGATATTATCGGCCGATATTAGCATAAAAATTGATATCGGGAAAATATCGGTATCGGTTTTTGAAAAAAAAAAACTTTTTTTTTTTTTTTTTTTTTGCTTTATAAATAAGTTACAGGAGTTCTTACTGTATATGGTGTGTGTGATATGAAATTTGAGCTTACCCTAATCACAATAATCCCCGCATATATCGGTATCGGTTGATATCGGTATCGGTAATTAAGAGTTGGACAATATCGGTATATCGGTTATCGGTAAAAAAGCCAATATCGGACAACCCTACTTATTTGTGACTCATCCATACAGGTACAAGCAGGGAATCTTGGTGTGGCAAGCTCTGTGCTAACAATTACAAAATAACAAAAGATAATTATTGGAACACAGGTTATTTTTTTCCATTTCCAATGGTTTTGGACATAATGAGGTTACATAATATACAGTATGTACAGTGTGTGCAAAACTACAACAAGGGGTATTTACAAATTGAATGCTTTATTTGTGTGTGTGTGTGTGTGTGTGTGTGTGTGTGTGTGTGTGTGTGTGTGTGTGTGTGCGTGCGTGCGTGCGTGCGTGCGTGCGTGCGTGCGCGCGCGCGCGCACACATGCGTGCGTAGTACACCACTACTGGTTGCATATCTGCTGCACGGCTGCATGCACCAAATATGTGCCATGCTTAAAGGGCCATACCAGAGGTCTGCCATGTTTAGTCCATTGACTATGACTCATAGTAGTGTATACTTGACATTACAGATGACCATTTTCCAAAGCAGCCTGTCGTTTGTTTGATTCTGGAGGAAGCCTATCAGACTATCAAGTCTGATGTAGTATTATTATTATTATTATTATTATAAGCCACTGTATTGATTCCATTCATTTCAGTACAGTATGAAACTGTAGGCTCTGTAATAGTTTGCCCCTACATATTTGTGCTGCTCAGTCACTGGCTAGAGGCTATTAAATCATTATTAAACACTTACTTTTTCTCCTTGGCCTTCAACTCTAACCACTTTCATCCTAGTCACTGGTGTCCCTATTTTGGGCATGTCATTAATGGGCGATCTACAATTATGAGCCAATCTACAATCTCACAATGGGTTGCAACACGCCGCGAGTTTGTAGATCAGCTATTTTTGAGAAGTTTTAAATAGGGCTTAAGTAAATAAAGCCACAGAGTGGCTAACATCAATGGAAGGTATTGCAGGTCCATTCACTTGTTTATTTTTAATCACAAATTGAAATCAATTGGCCAAATTGTTTTATACTAACTGTTTTTATCATCATGCTGCAAAGAAAATGTCATATTTCAAAATACATTATTCCATAGTGTAAAATTGTGTTTTTGTTTCATCAATGGTCTTAGAGATGCTGGTAGATTACCTGTGGAACAGTTCAGTCAGTCAGTGTCAGCATCAGGCAGGGTCACTGCTGTTCAAAGCAAAGAACTTGGGTTGCCTTGCTCTGTCAAACCTCCAGTGGAAAATAAAGGATGGGAATAAGAGACAAAACAAAAAAACACAACAATAAATAAAGGCAAAAACCTGACAGCTGAAGCTCCTTCGACAAGTCTGACAATAAACGATTCCTTCATGGCAAAAAATATCCAATGCATGCCGTCGCCTATCGTGCAGATCTTTTATTATTCAGTTTTGTAGTTTCTAGTGTTTTAGGTATAACTCATCATGTGGATACTTATACGGTTTGTGGTGTTCATAGAGCGCACCTGTCTTCCCAGTAAAGCTGGAAATGTGGGTGTCATGCAACCGGCAGAAAAGAATAGCAGATATACAAGCTCACACAGCGTTGCACCTTGACATGTTGTGAGCTTGTAGATTTGCTAATTTCGCACAACATCATATATCATGCCCAGATATTACTGTAGCTCTATGTACCAAACCTTTAACCCTGTGTCTAACATCTTCAATATTCAATGTATTATAAACTCTGCAGTTTATTTATTATTATCCAGATTACCCTGGACGTGTCGTTTAGTCTGACAGGTTATTAACCTGAAATAGTATGTGTTTAATTACAAAGTCTAATTACAATTTTATTTTGGCTGTAAATTACTATGGTCGCAGTTCCAAGAGAAATTACTTGCTAAATCAAAACGATACTTGAGTTCTGCACAAATATAACATCAACTTTTTCGATTAATTGAGTACAAAGAATGGAAACAAGCCATAGTGCTTTCTTGGGTTTAAAATCCTCTTAACAGACCTTGTATTGAACTGTACTTCCCTGTGCTTGTCTTTGCAAACTGTTAATAAAGTATTCAATCAATCAATCAATCAACTGAAAGGCACTTGCAGCAGAAAATGCTCATCATTTTGAAAGAACATTGAGCGACATCTAGAGACAGCTAAACAGAATGCATTCTGTCTGAACCACATTGTCTACACTACTGGATAGTGTAATCTGAGTTCCCAGAAGTTTTCGCCAGCTCTCGCATACAAACGGGAGGGGCGAGGAAACTTCTGGGCCAGAGCCCTGGTATTTGTGCACGGAATGTAACTTACGCTCAGAATCTGAGCGGACACGCCTCTTACCGGTCTGAGAGCTGTGCAACTCGTCTAAGCAGTCCGACGAGAGGCAAACAGCAGTACACAACAATGGCGGCCGCAATTTCTCAAGGAGAAATTGCTTCCCGTCGCTCCTATTTAGGCTCGTTTCCATTGTGGTAACGGATTTACAATGGAACTGAAACACTATCGAAATTAATCTGATAAATGGGTACTCTCTCCTGATTGGCTGGAATTGTGTAACTTTATTAATGAACATGACCAACGACATGTATGCTATCACAGGTTATGTTTTTTAAATAATTCGCTTGGCCGTTTGCAATATTCATAGGGAAACATAACTAGCATTGTGCCTAGGTCTGCACTGGCTTGGGGGGCATGCAGTAAGACAAACCGTAACATTCTCACCTCCCTCAATAACTTTAATCAAGCAAGGCCATTAATCCACAGTTGCTACAGTTGTTTAGTGATAAAACATTGAAAGACTAATGCTGGTTACAAGTCTAGGGACCAAAATGCGCCGTGTGCCACTGTGCCTACATACTGGTTGTAACTACAGGATGTAAGGACAACAAAAGCCATGTCATTCATGAACTATGATAAACTATTCATTTTTAGAAAAGGTTCTTTCGACCTTCCTCAGAGTCCTTCATGACTCTGAGGAAGGTCGAAAGACCGAAACATCTGTCAACTTTTTACTTGCACTGTAACAATAAAAGGCTTAAATTGTCCGTGTTGCTCCAGCGTTCATCTCTTCTGTATCTATTGTCCCTACCCTTGTGACGCACCGGACTGGCCGTTTAAGGCTGAGGCGCAACAGTAGAATCCCTTTGTTTAATCACCCTGTCTGTAGATTGAATGGAGCACAAGTGTATTCAACAGCCTGTCAAAGTAATTGTATCCATCTACAGCAAGTCCCTGATATAAAGAGTGACAGTACTAGCCGACTAAATATTTAGACTCCATGTGCAGTGGTGGAAAAAGTACTCAAATGTTTTACTTAAGTAAAAGTGGCAATACTGCAATGTAGAAAAACTCTGTTGCAAGTAAGTTCAGAAATTCAAAATCTACTTGAGTAAAAGTACAAAAGTATCGGTATAAAAATGTACTTAAAGTACCAAAAGTAGAAAGTACCCATTATGCAGAATGTCCCATTTCACAAGTTTTCAAATGCATACAAATCTTTAGAAAATAGCAGATCTACAAGCTCACAATGTGTTGCATCGCGACGCATTGTGAGCTTGTAGATCGGCTATTTTCAAATGGCCAAAATGTATAGGGCTGAAGTGGCTTGTGTATGTTTTGTAATAAAAATCCAAATCTACAAAGTAACTAGAAACTAAAGTTTTCCTATAATTGTAGTGGAGTAAAAGTACAATATTCCCCTCTGAGATGTAGTGGAGTAGAAGTTAAAGTATTGAAAATTGGAAATACTCCAGAATACATCAAAATGGTACTTAAGTAGTACTTCATGAGTAAATGTACTTCATTACTTTCCACCTCTGTCCATGTGTGATAACAGTGTTGAGTACATACAGTCACAGAATGCACAGACATACAGCGCAGTGCATTTGAATTGACTCAGCTAGATTCAGGGACGTGCACAGACTCTAGGTGGTGCTAGAGCACCTGCCCTTTGCCCTCTTGACCAGAAGTGCCCTTTTGAAAAAAAGAAAGTTTAAAGCAGGGGTCTTCAACAGGGGGTCCTCAGAGTTACTACAGGGGGTCCGCCAATTCTTTATGTGATATGATTTTTCTTTTTACCATAACCACTCGAAACCTAGCATCCCTTTTCTGAGGAGAACTTTAGCCAAAAATAGCAGATCTACAAGCCCACAACCCCTCGCGCTGCGAGGCGTTGTGTTAGGGAGGGGGAACCGCCAGGTGCGGGAGGCCGGTCTTCGTTGAATTGGTTTGAAGAACCTATTGGGGGAGTCCTGTAATGATGGGCTTAATTACCGGAGTTATGCTAGAATGGTGGAATCCAGTAGAGGATGAATCTTACTACTAGAGTTAGGGGTTTAATAGCTTGCAACCAAAGGTTAATCAAAGATTAACTAAGATTGTAAGAAGGTCAGCTTAGTCGATTGTTAAAGAGAATATATGAATTTATAATCGAACGCTGAAGACTGAAGTCGATGGACAGTTATAGAGCAGTAGGATGACGTCATAGTGGGTTCGTCGTTGGAGATGACGTAACGGTTATGTGACCGTTACGTCACCCTTTCATGGACTCCCCTGGGTGGGGAGTCCATGAAAGGAGTGGGGGAGTCCCGACGAATGGGGATGGCCGGGAGTTGGTCTGGGTGGGGAGTCCATGACTGGAGGTAGGGGGCCCATCGGAATTCATTCAGATTAGGACGGGGCACGCAGGTACAGCAGACTAACCCTAACCCTAACCCTAACCCTAACCCAGGTACAGCAGAGTCCATAAAGGCAGTGAACCTAAGGGTCAGAGTACGGAGGTCCGCCCGAGCAGCGGCACACTCAGTCCTTACATTCGTACACTCAGCTCTAGAAGCGGCCAGTTCGCGGTCATAAGCGACGAGCCGCTCGGAGAGGACCCGAACCTGGAGGGCAGTGTCGGCCAATTTGTCCTGGTGGGCGGCCGTCAAACGAACAATGTCCCCCCGGTCAGAGAATCTGGCGTGAATGGGTGTTGGAGTGAGGGGGGGGGGGGGAGGAGGTCGGTGTCCTCGACTTTGACCCGAGAAAAAGGCTCAGAAAAATTTTGAGGCTCAGCCTTGATGACAAGGGGGGAGCTCGAACCAACATCAACATCGGTCATGGGGGAAACCTCTTCTTTAGGGATTTTGGAAGAATCCATCTGGAAATCTGCTAAAAAAATCAAACGTGGTTCGATTATAATGTTAGGGAGGGGGAACCGCCAGGTGCGGCAGGCCGGTCTTCGTTGAATTGGTTTGAAGAACCTATTGGGGGAGTCCTGTAATGATGGGCTTAATTACCGGAGTTATGCTAGAATGGTGGAATCCAGTAGAGGATGAATCTTACTACTAGAGTTAGGGGTTTAATAGCTTGCAACCAAAGGTTAATCAAAGATTAACTAAGATTGTAAGAAGGTCAACTTAGTCGACAGTTAAAGAGAATATATGAATTTATAATCGAACACTGAAGACTGAAGTCGATGGACAGTTATAGAGCAGTAGGATGACGTCATAGTGGGTTCGTCGTTGGAGATGACGTAACGGTTATGTGACCATTACGTCACCCTTAACACGTTGTGGGCTTGTAGATCGGCTATTTTTGGCAAAGCGGTATAGGTGTAGAGGAAAAAAAGAGCAGACCAAGTCAACAAAAAAAGTATAATTTACTTGAGCACCTGCCCCTCAAAATGTCTGTGCACGCCACTGGTTTCTACAGTCTGTAGTGTAGGGGGAAGAGGAATTCAACGTCTGGCAATATAAAGTAAATATAATATCACAGCTGACGGACAGTATGACAACCTGCTAATGTTTGTAGAATTGGCAAGTATTCAGTTTGAGAGAAATTATCTCTTTTTATGCAGACGGAGTCCAATAACGGCATGTCTTTAATCTGGATCTCTGACTTCATGTCATGTTGATGACTTCAGCCCAAATATGTTACTTATCATGCATACAGTACTGGGCCTACAGTATTGTTGCTGTCAGGCAGAAACATTGTATCACCATATTTCAACTTTTTCAATGTTCTTCCATAAATGAATACCCTACCCTAAAAAACAATGTGTCGCAATGTACAGTATTGTGAGCTTGTAGATCTGCTGTTTTTGAAACATTTTGAGAGTGAAAGTGGTTCAGTGTGTCTGTGGGTTTTATTAATATTTAACCAATGAATGAATGATATTAGAGCTTGTGACCAAAAATAGCTATATTGGGTCCATTGGAACACAGGTGTTTTTCTCCATTTCCTGAAAAGTAACAGTTTTGGACAATGGACATACATGGTTTCCCCCCGACAGCGACTATACTCTCCCACTGTGGCAACTCTCAAACCCTCAGTATGTTGATACCGTGGTTGACTCTTTCTTTAGAGTTGAAGTTCAACACATTCCTATCCCTAAAGGGACATTAAGTTTGCAGCTGTCATCATGCAACACAGTAAAAGCAATAAAGAAAATATAGAGTGCAGGGAATTGCACGTTGAAATGAGACATAATGCGCAGTAGATTTAATCGCCAGATTGTTGTGTTTAGGTGTGTGTGTCTGTGTGTGTGTGTGCGAGCGCGCGCGCGCGTGTGTGTGTGTGTACTTGCACTGCTATTTGTGTGAGAACTAAACGTCCTTTCAAGGATAGAAAGATGATTAAAATGACAGAAAGTGAGAACATTTTGTAGCTGGTTGCATCACTGGGGAGCTGTGTCCTCCATCCAGGACACATACGACGAATATCAATATCACAATGAATTAAAACTTTTGCCTCCATTATGATTAATGAACAAAAGCAAAGTGAAAATCTACAAGCTCGCGTGACAGCAATCTTTGCTATTTTTGGAGACCCCCGCGACACAACACCAGCTTCTCGATTATTCGATTAAATGCAAAAAAATCTAAGAAAATTCACCTGGGAGTGCAGACTGAGTGAGTGCAGATTGTTTCTATAGACTGTTCACTGAGAGTCTGCACCCGTCTGTCCTTCTCTTAATCAATTGACAGTAGGGCACGCTCAGCTCGGGACTTCTGTCCCATAGTATTTGAATATGATTATGCGATTAACCTACATGAGCAATATATATATATATATATATATATATATATATATATATATATATATATATATATATATATTTTTTTTTTTTTTTTATATATATATTTTTTTCTAAATATATATATTTTGGATAATTACACAGCCCTATGTTGAGTGAACACAGCCTGTACTGTAGGCTTATCAGACACGCCGTGTGACAAGTGGCTACATAGCCACAAAGCCACTGGCAATAGCTACAGTAAGAAGCTACTTCCCACAATCAGGCTTATATTATGAACGAACAGACTTGGGAAAAACGTAACATGCAGCAAGTTTTAACCCTGACGCATGTGCGTTGAATACATACATATAGAGATACATGCATATAGATATTTATACATACATATTGCGCAATGCACACATACACATAGGGTTAACATCTAGATGTAGGAAGTAGGAACCAAGCACACAGCACCTACAAGTACCTCAACGATGCTGTGACCAATGTGACCTACGGTATATTACTATTATTATATATGCAAGACAGTGTAGCTCAAAAGACAGCACACATCTCTCATAGAAGAAGTTGCCCAACTATCACTACTACTACCACCACCACAGTTTCTCTCTCTCTTTCTCTCTCTCTCTCTCTCGCTCTCTCTCTCTCTCTCTCTCTCTCTCTCTCTCTCTCTCTCTCTCTCTCTCTCTCTCTCTCTCTCTCTCTCTCTCTCTCTCTCTCTCTCTCTCATATCTACCCATCTACAGGTTTCTGTCTCTGACTCACAACTTGCCTTTGACTTTAATTAAAGGTGTAGGACCCTTTTTAAGCTGTTAATTGATAGTTGTTGCTTGTGATAAGACAAGTTCTTCATATTATTGTGCATTTGTGGACTGCTACTTTTTTTGGATAAATCTGCTTGTTCCATTAGGCAATTTTGATATGGGATAAATATTACTGTGACATCATCTCTGTTTGGTATGTATAGACAATAATAATGTGGCATCATGTCTGTTTGTGTGGACAGGTGATATCATTGATACATCTGTACCATGTGTGGTGTGGGGGTGTACTGTATAGGGCATCGCAGTTACCGCCCACTTCCTGGTTCCACTGCAAAATACTCAATGCATTTTTCCCATTGACATTTCCAAAAATATTTATATCAATTAATTTAAGCCTAGAATCAAGCTATCCAGGGTCCTGGTGAATCATGACCATAAAACGTTTGATTCTGTGAAAACGTCTTTTTGAAAACGGCAAAACAAAGGGTATTTATTAAATATAGTATATCATATAATTAAATATAAAATAAAAAAAATCACAGAAAAAAATGTTTAATGGTCATGATTCACCAGGACCCTGGATGGCTTGATTCTAGGCTTAAATTAATTGATATAAATATTTTTGGAAATGTCAATGGGAAAAATGCATTGAGTATTTTGCAATGGAACCCGGAAGTGGCCGCAACTGCGATGCCCTATTACTGTGTCAGTGTTCATCCAACACTGGAGGACACTGATTTCCTTTCCAGCCAGAACTAGTCAAGCTGAAATCTGTAGCACAATACTTCCACCACAAGGGGGCACACGCGCATCACGCAAAGTTGCCAGCCATGATGACAAGCTCTCAAGGATAGTTCCAAAAAAACAACCAGTAGTTCACAGTGGCCATACAAAAATATTTTGCAGTCTCCATCTCCCAGTCTTCCATTTTGAGTTGAGAATTCATCAGGAAATGTTTGCTCTATTTCATGTTGTCTCACTCTCTCCACCTCTCTTCTTACTTAAGACAGCAGCCTTATGCTGACTTTATAGCCTCAGCCTGCTAGCTGTCTGATGATATGCCAGATATGGTCATACACTGTGGTGGAAAAAGTACTAAAATGTTTTACTTAAGTAAAAGTACAAATACTGCAATATAGAAATACTCTGTTACAAGTAAATGTCCGGAATTAAAAATGTACTTGAGTAAAAGTACAAAAGTATTGGTATGAAAATGTACTTAAAGTACCAAAAGTAGAAAGTAATCATTATGCAGAATGTCCCATTTCAGGTTTTCAAGTGTATAACAATCTTTTGAAAATAGCAGATCTACAAGCTCACAATGCGTGGCATCTCGACGCATTGTGAGCTTGTAGATCGGCTATTTTCAAATGCCAGAAATATTTATAGGGCTGAAGTGGTTAATGTAAGTTTTGTAATAATAATCCAAATCTTCAAAGTAACTAGTTACTAAAGTTTTAAAATAATTGTTGTGGAGTAAAAGTACAATATTTGCTCTGAGATGTAGTGAAGTAGAAGTAAAAGTACTGAAAATTGGAAATACTCCAGTAAAGTTGAAAATCCAGTACAGTAAAAGTACAGTACTTGAGTAAATGTACTTTACACGTCATACATTAGGCCAAATCACACAAGCCCCTCCTTTAACGTCAGGAGTCAAGCCCACAGAAGAAAGAAAAAAAGAATGAACGTCGCCTACATTCCTCATCTCCATTGCCTCATTCACACATCCATTCAAACAGCAATCGAAAGGCCTTGTGGTCACGTTTCCTTGGGAGTTATACATTAGAGCCCATGCCGCTAAATGAGATGTAACAATTGTACGACGTCGCACAACTGTGTCGCGTGCCAGGAAAAAGCAGATCTACAAGCTCACAACGTGTTGCGGATGCGACATGCTGTGAGCTTGTAGATCTGTTATTTTCGGTGCGCGACACTGTCGTACCGCGGATCATAAATGAACAATTAGGGGCCCCGGAGAGTGCCGCCGTTTGGTTTAGACCGCAGAGTGCTCTTGCAGGGCGCCTTAATCCTTTAAACATGTCGGTGCTAAAGAGGCTGGCAAACCGCTGCCAAGAGCATGGTGTGAAAATAAACGCTGATGGTTGAATGTATGTTTTCCTCTGCTGTGGTATTTGTTGCTCTAAAACGGAAAAAAGATGCCAAAGAGATCAAATATAAAATTCTGATTGAGAGTTGGAAGTACAACCCCAGAAAACAAGTGATAGCCTTGTTTTTCTTTCTTTCTGAATTAGTAATAAAGTAAACACTATTATGTCTTATAATTGCCATCAGAAGGTTTTACCCTTGTATGATCAAAACCACTAATTATACAGGTGGTGTAAAACTGGCTATAAAGACTGTATATATAAGAAGATTCTCAACCTAAGCTAAAATCTAGCAAATGGGAAATTAGTTGCTGAGACACAGTAGGAATATAAAAATATATATTGGCTACTAGAGTGTTGTTGAATGATCTAATTGATAAAGAAAAATCTTGACCCAATCCCAATGCACAATAACAAGACGAGGTTACACCTACAGTACAATTGCAATTTGTTCACACCAGCCCACTAATGGCTGCGACACGTCAATTAACAAGGCGGTACCTCTCAAATAGCAAAAAGACACTTAATCACCTTAGAGGCCTTTCCTCGCTGCAAGCTTGAAGGCCTCTGCCCTCTGCGGTTCCCTTGTCTAGTTCGATGAGCCAAGCCTGTCTTGGCTTGCCTCTGGGGTTTTGGCCTCCTCTATTTCGCCTGGCGTTGGGTCGCTGCTCTGGGACTTGCTCGAGGCATGAGCGAGGGCTCTGACACCGCACAGGGGATCCAGCCAGGCACTCGCTGCTGTCCAGCAGTCCCTGTGCAAAGAAGAAAAGGAAAAGCCAGGCTGAATGGCAGGCAGTGAGGCTCCATGGCGTTTCTCAGGAGGCTGGGGTTTGTAACACCGAGTTGCCATCCCCAACCAGACAGAACTTGGCCTTGATACAGTTTCCCTAAGACACACGTCTACTTGTTTTGTGTGTGTGTGTGGGCGGGGGGGGTGCTTGTATTACTATACTTGTGAGGGCCAAATATCGCCATTCGCCGCAGTTTAGCAGAATTTGAGAAAGTGTCGAGTTCGACTTACATAGGAAAAGATTCAGGTTGGGGCTAGGGTTAGAATTAGGCATTTGTGGGTTAAGGTTAGAGTTATGCCTGATTTATATTTAATTACACGTCAGTGTTGCGTCGCAAGCTTTAGATCAGCTACTTTCAGTGCAAAACTCCGGCATGCAACTGAGTATAAGTCAGGCTTTAGGGTTAAGGTTGAAAATGGCAAAAAGATAGAAATGGCAATTATAAAATTGCTGTTCAAATTTTTTTAAGAGCTCATAAAAAATGTAGGGGGGGGGGGGGCTGAACAGTAGACAAGAAGGTTCACAGATGCCGCCAGTAAAAAATATTTTACACATGGCAAAATCCTATTATTTTATACTGAGTGTGTCCCTTCTTGGAAGGGAGTCTGATAGTGTTGGAGGCCACAGGTGGCTTGTAAAGATGAGAATGGAAAGTGTTTCTGTCCTTCAAACTGTGACTTTGCGCAGGCACTTTTACTTCAAAACAGCATTTGCTTAAAAAAGAAATGGTCTGATATTTAAGAGCAATTTAGATACTCAAGTTTAAATGACCTACAGTATTCCTAAAAACATTCCTTTTAAGACAACTCATTAAAGGCCATTTAGACAAATTGTGGAAATCATAAAAAATAAATTTAAAAAAGAAAGGTTTTAGTCGATTAGTCAACCCAAGGTTCCAATTCTAGGATACAGTAAATATACTGTAGCTGTACTGTAAGAATGCCACATACACAAAAACTAATTATAGCCTATATACACTCAATCTACTTTTCATACTGTATATCACGTGGTCAAGTACAACATTCAAAACCATTAATCTCTAATTGGTATTCTAAATTGATTATCACACTTCGAACAATTTAAAACAAGGTCCCTTCAACCAAACATGTTATACTGCATTAGCTCTACTACTAGACACAGGCAGCTAAGAAAATTTGACTTTTCGTGTTGCCAACACCCAGTGCCCACTGCTGTTTCTGAAAACATCATATCAATGAGACCCGACACCCTCCAATCTCCAAGATCCACTACATGCGCTGACATTAACTGAAACAGACATAACGGCCATGTCATACAATGTTTTACTCAAAGTCAAATTGGACTTCGCTGCAGTCAGAAATCCCTTGCATTCTCACGACGGCACTGAAAAATCAAAGCATTATGCTTGGCAGGGACATCAGGCGCTCTTGATAACGGCAACGAGCCGAGACAGACAAACAAGGAGGCCGAATCGGCGCTTTGAAAGGCTTGCGTGTTCTTTCCCGTCCCGTCCTCCAAGGATACGTCAGACTTGTACCTAATTTATGCGCCATCATAGGATGGAAAATAGCAGATCGATAAGCTCACGACGTGTCACTGAAGCGCCACGTTGCGAGCTTGTAGATCTGCTATTTTCAGTCCACGACGCCGTCCTACGACAAAGTATAAATCGGGCTTTCTGCTTCAGCTTGCTGAGAGAAACCAGACAAAAACACATCCTATTTCATTTACCAGACAAGACCCCGCCGTGAATCACACAGCTCATTTAAAAAGCTGGACAGAACGTTTGGCAGTGTTCTCGCACTGTTCTATGTATGTACTGGGAGCTGGAAACAGGTGCCTAAGCTTCACTACTTATACATAGAACCTTGTCAGTCTGAAGGCATCAATGCATTGCCGTAAACAGAAACAGGAAACAGCAATTAAAGCAAAACAAGTGTGCCATTGTAAATGAAGAGACAAGAACATTACAATAACCAGTGGTGCATGATAATGTTAATGCTGTTAGTTTCATACAGTAGTTGATATATACCCTTTTCATATTCAGATTTCCATAAGTGATCCCATTGGTACCAATTGAAAAACAAATGATCATGTGTGTTGGATATTTAACTCTCTGTGAATGCATTCTCCCCCTCGTGCTTTTAGTATCAACAAGTATGGACATTTATGTATATACTATAATTAACTATAGTTGTGCAAAACATTACTCATCACGCATTCTGTGTGACTGACAGCTCTCACCAGACAGGTCTCACCATCTGAAATGCTGTGATGCTATAGTGAAAGGTGAACCTAAAGCTCTATATTTTGATAGCAATCATTGCTGTAAAGCCCAATGAATGCTACATTAGGAGAGCAGAAAAAGCTTCGGTTTGGGAGGGCTCCCCGAACCGAATTTAGTTTGGCTCTAAAAGTGTAGTATGCATTGGCCTTAACAATCATGGGTGGCACAGGGGTAAAGTACCTGCCTCCCACTGTGGAGTCTAGTGGTTCAAATCCACAGCACAGTGTCTATAGTATAGACAAGAGGGAGGGAAAAACAGCAATTGTGGTGTTCGTTCAGTATCCCAGGTGTCCCTATCTCTGCAGCTCTTTAGTAAACAGAAAATACATGTTCAGGTGGGTTACAAATTTCATCCAATCAGGAGAGAGAATCCCACAAACATTTATCTGCTTAAGTTCCAGTTTGAATTTTGTCTGCTAATTTATTTCATTACTTCCAATTTTACTTCCTTTTACTATCCTGTTTAAAGTTCTATCTCCTGATTGGATGAAAATGGTATCCCATACTGAAAATTAGCATTTTCTGTTTACTGAAGAGCTGGAGAGGTGGGGAGCCCCCTGTTACTGAAAAAAAAACACTCTTTAGCAATGATTGCTATGGAAATATAGAGCTATTTAACAATTAGGTAAAAGAAAATATCACTTACAGCACCTTAAGTCCTATTTTATGCTTCAGTTCATAGAAATGTTATTTTCAAATAATTTTCTTTTGAAACTTATCTGTATTGACATGCCCAAAATATTGATGCCAGGGTTAATGTGGATAAATAAACTCTGTTAAGTAATGGGTCTCACTGGCCCACCAGTTGGAGAAACGACATGAAGTACACGATGTAAACATCACATTGTCTTTATTTATCTCTAGGGCCTGGCCTTAGACAAATATGGTGGTCTGTCCAAGTTCTTATATAAATAATACGCTTCATAAAATCAAGGCGAGACGATTATCAAACCGATAATCCACGATGCTGTCTAGAAACAGAGAGCTCATGCACTTGGAAGGATTTGAAGACCAACTTTGTGAACTCAAACGAGCAGGGAAAAAAAACCCTCCACATCCCGTAACAATCAACCTCTGTGTGTGTGTCCAGACAGTCTCTTATGCCTAATTTATAATCTGTCATACAACGGTGTCGCGTGCCGAAAATAGCGGACCCGCAAGCTCACAACGCGTTGCGGATGGGACGCGGTGTGAGCTTGTGGGTCAGCTATAGTTTTTTGGACGCGTGACACCACCATGCGATGAAGGATAAATCGGGCTTTATTCATTAATATCTCTCCAGCAGCCCAGCACGTCTCTGAATGACATCATTAGTCTAAAGAGTCTCAGACTTATTGTTTCCAGCTTTGACTTATTGTATGTTCCCTTCTCCTCCTATCATCATCAACGGGTCCTCTCCCACACACAGTTTCGCAGATGAGGTTTGTGCCACGAAATACAGATTTTCTTCTTTATTTATATATATTTTTGAATGCAAACTCTGGCACAAAACCTTGCCAAAATCAGCAGCCTCTGTTCCCATGGTGATAACCCTAAAAATGTAAAACAGAGGAATCACTAAATAGCTTGTCAACCATGTTGCTTATTAACCACTTAAACCATAATTTGTTGACCGGGGTCCCCCAGGGCTCTATACTTGGTGTGCTCCTTTTTTCCCTCTTGGTGAAGAGGCGCCCATAGTCTGTTAGCCCCAGACTAGGGGTGCTAGGGTTAACGAGGTTAATCTATGCATTACAGATGAGATTAGTAAAAAGAAAAAGCTGTCTAATGTATAAAACAATGTATTTCACATATTGATTCAAACCATGCTCTGTATGGGTGATTTTGGGCTTCTGGGCAAGGCCACTCCGCTACTATACATAAGCATGTACATTACATGTCATGCAGCACTTGTGAAACAGAGCGACTTCTCTTTTAGGGTTACTTCAGATTTGTATTGACACCGTTGTGCGAGAAAGTAATTGGGCTTAAACCGGTTTTGTCTCGTCATCTCGTAAATCATGTCTCGTCATCTCGTAAAGCCTAGTTCTTTGGTCTGAACTAGGCTTTACATCAGTGGTTCCCCATATGTTTTTTTTCCCGGAGGGGGCTCCCCAGTGAAGTGACAATTTAAGGACTACTACATCAAAAGTAATCAACAAATTATACTATAAAAACTGGTCAAACATTGGCCAAATTGTCTATAAGAAAGAAGAAAGAAAGAGGCAAAAAACATAGCTGGAAAATAGCTGATCTACAAGCTCACAACGCCTCGCAGTTGCAACGCGAGGCATTGTGAGCTTGTACTGTAGATCGGCTATTTTCCTTATATTTATATGTGGAACCGAGTCAAACTAAATGTAATGTCTCAACTCCCTACAATTCCCCAGTTCAAATTATGATTATCTTGGGGGGTCTCGGCCTGAAAGGGTTGAGAACCACTGCTTTTACATGACGATAATCCCCCTCCTTTGACCAAGGCTACCCGCCCCACAGCGGATGCCTGTTCAGCTGCATGTCTTTGCCAACATTTACAACCACAGACGGCCCTGCTTGGTGATGAGCCACAAGTCTTCTATCACTCCGTGCACAGCTTTGAAAAAATAATCACATTTCCATTTCTCCTCAGTAGTGTGTGTTTTTTTCCCCTCCCTGACCGGTTCCAGATGGGCAACTCTAGAGCTCGATAAACAAACCGTGTTTGAGAGAAGAGGCATGCGAGGTACGGACCATGTCATTTGCTTACAGATATGGGTGCCAGTCTTAATTGCCGGTGGTCAGGTCTAGATTTTGTTTTTCGAAGAGCGGTTTTGAAGTTCACCCTTCCCAAATGGGTATGGACACCGGACTGTGCACAGTCAAAGAAAAGTTCTGATAAAAGCAAGGTTTTATTAACTCCCAATGGGAGATTTCATGTGTACTACCAATTACAAAATTGGGTGAATGAGGGAAAGACAGATGGGTGGATTAAAAAGGCAGTCCAAATTATTCAGAGGTACTGTACTGTTGTAGTAACAGAAGTAAAACAATAAAAATCACACACACATGCACACACACAGTGTACTTAATATTTAGAGACTTTTTTTTAACCGTTTGGTTTTTGTTATGATAGGACTGGCACTATCTCCCCCCCCCCCCCCCCCACACACACACACACACACACAATGCTGTGTGTCATACGTTGGCCCATGTTGACATGACTTAGTGTTTAGTGACATCCATCTGGCTTGTGTCCAGGTGATTTAACTCAGCTCAAACATCTCCAAATACCACCCTGCAAAGGTCACATCTCAGACAACACTGTGTCCTTGGTACAGGAACACACCAATTAATGCAAAAACTAACGTACAATTATTTTTGTTTAGAACCTTTCGTACAAATCTTTCCTTAACTAATATCTTATTATCTAATTATCTCAATGACATTCAGCAAACATTTTGATTTCTATCCCAGACCCTTCATTTATACGCAGTAAATCCTCAGTGTTGATTTAAATTGAGTGTAAATATCGACCCCAGTTTAACACTCCAAAGAATTATATCAACCACATGAATCCTACTGTAGCGTCCGTCTTCTAGGCATGTCATAACAGGCAAACATTCAGCGAACATAGCCGATCTACAAGCTCACAACACGTCACGTTGCGGCAGGTTGTGAACTTGGAGTTTGCCTATTTTCGGAGAAGAGATTTGGTGTAGAGGGGAAAAAAGGAGTACAGACCCCTGGGGGAACCCCAGTCAACTAAGTGTGGTTTAAGTGGTTAACACTGGACCAAACTTGGACCATATTGGGTCAGTTTTTGCACTCTCAATGTTAAATGAACACTGAGGATTTTACTGTGTAAACTAGCGTGGGTTCAAGCCCCTTTTGGAAACCATCCTGCCTTTAAATAAAAAAACGGGTGGAAACCGATCGTTGTTGTTCCGTTTGCTCCTCTCATGTCAAAAACAAAGAAAACATTACATTGATCCCGCTCCGCCCGACCCAGTTCCTCTCCCAACCTGTGAGTGTGTGTGTGTGTGTGTGTGTGTGCACGCACGTGTTTTCCGTTTCCAACATTCCTTCACACCTACTCGATCTCTTTACAGAGTGAGGTCCGGGGGCGTCCTGGTGGAGATCCGCGGGTATCGATTATGAGGCAGAATGGAGGTCAGTGAAGGCGGGGAGGAGGAGTTTTTATGGTGGCCCTCGCATTTTTAACACTTGTTCCAAATTACAGGCTGACCACAAAGCATGTTGAGGGAGGGGAGGGGGTGATGGGGGAGCGAGCGCTGCGCCCTTGCAGTGTTTGCATATATACTGTCCTCCTGACCTCTGACTTGCATTATACAAGCGTACACGCACGCGCGCACACACACACACACACACACACACACACACACACACACACACACACACACACACACACACACACACACACACACACACACACACACACACACACACACACACACACACACACACACACACACACACACACACACACACACACACACACACACACACACACACTCTGACCTCTTCACCCACCTCATTGACAGATTTCCCCTCCACTGCATTTAGGGGGAACCACAAGTCACCGACGCTCAGACCACAATTTTGATTTCATGCAGAGAGCAGACTGGGAGCAGAATTATTTTCCTATTAGCCTTGAGTTCTGTCAAAACAGAGTATCTTGTATCGGGGTTGGACAGTTAATGGCAATTCAGAGCTGAGAACTACTTGGGGATTTTGCATCCGAAAGCCAGCAGTTATTCTTATGTTTAGGAAAAGGCCCAGGGGGCGTGGGGTTCCACAGGAGTTTACCAGGGACAGGAAGGATGTATACCGGTGAATCCAACCATCCAACAACCATTTATTTTACATGACATGCGTTGTTTCCACATCCGTAGCGGTTCCACGGTCTGGGCGAGTGACAAACAAACAAACAAGGGGCTTCACAATCTTTTCCAAGCTTTTGGTTTTGACTCGTATATCTCTGGCTGTTGTCTGGGAGCAGAACCGTGACTTTCCGACCAACGCGCTCGTTGCCAGTTAAAGTATGCAGCACTTTCCTCTACAGAGATGGAGGTATGCTGGGAATTTTGTTGGAAATGTTGCAAAAAGTCCTGCATACTTACGCCTACAGTGAGTATCCTCGCTATAGGGCGGAGACCTTGCATGAATGTATGTCCATATTTCATCTGATGTTTTTTCATTAATTGCATCCTTCTACAAATTGAATACGCAATGTAAAAGGATGTGCTAATGGGACATTAGATGAGCCTAGACAGCATAGCTTCCCACAATGAACAGCAAATACAATTATGAGATACTTTTATTTACGCAAGTATTTCCATTATTTTATACAATATAATTTGTCTCGCCTACATCTCAAAAGCAAACATTGTACTTTTTACTCCACTACAATTATTTGACAGCTTTATTTACTAGTTACTTTACAGATTTAGGTTATTAATATAAAACACACATTAACGGATAAATGATATTATTGATAGGTTAAGTTACCCATCAGAACATAAAGTCCCCCATCTTAAGCAGCTGCGATATTAAAGTGTTACTACTAAACATTACTACTGAAATTAGAGTACAATCCTAGTATAATAGCAGACTGAATGCTTCAGTCCATTCGAGTGGAGTGGGTGGAGTCTAAGGTCTGGAACCAGGCAAGTACAATCCAAAAATATGATTGTGAAATGGGCCATTCTGCACGATCACTTTGGTACTAAAAGTATGTTTTGATGCCAATACTTTCGCACTTTTACTGTAACCATGTCTACATTGTGGTATTGCTACTTTTACTTCAGAGTACTTTTTCCACCATGATGAACAACGATGATAGTAATGGGCTGTGATCACTGCCCTGGGATAGGTTAGGCTAATGTGTTATACAGCTACACTGTAAAATATGCCATTCAAAGAAATATATGGTCTCCATTCCGTACAGTCCAGATGGTTTTAGCACCGGAGTGTAATTCCTGAAGGATAGTGTGGATAATTAGTGCCACTGCAAATATGACTCCTGTTGACAAAGATATGACAGGATACGATTATTCTGTCATTATTAACCTCTGATTAAGACATAGTATTGGGAATGTATAGACTTCATCCATTACTAACTCTCTGCAATTATTGTTGACATTTGGCAGGTGAAAAACTGCAACATGTGTGACCCCCCTCCAACATACAGAGGGGGGTCAAGAACTATCTTTTAATTAATTAACCACTTTCAATCTAGCATCCCTATTTTGAGCATGTCGTTATAGGCCAACATTTTTACGATAAAAAAATAAAAGTATTATTTTTTTTTTACTTCTACAGTACATAGTGAAAATAGCATATCTAAAAGCTCACAAGGCAATCGCAATGCGAGGCGTTGTGAGCTTGTGGATGGGCTATTTTCACTATTCGGCGTACGACAACGGCCTAAGACGTTAGTTAAATAACTTATTCTGCCAGGCGGGAACCTTTGAACGCTTCCTACTTAGTGGATGAGAAGTGGGAGAGAAAGAAAGGCAGCTGGAGACATACAGTATGAGGTATGAGCTGGTCTATCAAAACAACGTTTATTGTAACACATCCCTCAGAGGCATTGCAGTCCATATTTTATATGCTGGTTGAATACTTTAACACAAGCACACGTACTGTGTGTACCCCTGCAGCTAGATCATGACAGGGTCATGACACTTTTCGCTCTCGGGACCACCGCTCGCTCACTGACACTGAAAAAAATCACACCTTCATCACATTCAAACATGAGAAAACAGACGCAGGCAATATGATTTAATGCAGTGTTAGGGTAGGGTCACCTAGCCGTGATTTGGCCTGTTTGCAATTATCACTACTAAGAGCTGCAAAGTGAATCTACGAGGATGCTGATGGATGGCAGATGCCATTGACCATATTCATATGGTGGCCATTTTGCTCTTACAGTAAGTCATACTCCCACCTCCTTAAGTATAAAATAAGACCACAGTGCTGTAAAAAAAAGTGGTTGCATCCTATCAGGAATCTCCATGCTGAAGATAAGGGACCCTGGTCAACTCTCATCAACCCAATTAGCCCAAGTAGATGATGCTACTTAGTGCTGCTGCTTGAGAACTGCTTTGCAAAAAAACACAGACTATTAAGAACCTCCAGTGGAGCAGTCAGGGTTTAAATGCCTTGTTCAGGACATGTTTGTTCAGGACACAATGTGGAGATTCAAACCTCCAGTCAGTTCAGTTCCTAAACTAAGACAACACAAGTAACAACAAACACAACGTTATCCACCTAAAATGTAATTGTAAACCTTTGATAATCGTCCAGGAGGATCCAAGTGCAATTCATTCCTGATAGAATTCAAGGTGCCACCTGTAACAAGTATACCCTACCCTCTCAAGAAATTGTTCATTTCTTTGCTGCAATACATTACCAGAGCTCTGAAAACATTACATTCCTGCACATCCACCTGAGATCCTTCTCACTGAGCCTGATTTTGATTCTGCTATTTTAGGCACGAGACACCGGCATAAGACACTGGCGCCGGGACACCAGCCCCGGTGTCCCGGCGCCGGTATCCATCAGGCTTGAGTTTGTGAGTTATTGCAGTTTTATCCTGGTCTGTTCAAAGCAGCTGATTGCAAGCACCTGACTGTCCTTTAGAATACAAAGCACACCAACATTCCAATATTTCTTCTTCGAGCTTCCTAAACGGTTTGGATAAAAACAAAATAATATAATAAAATAGAATAAGAAGACAGAATAAAAACTGGATCTCGGACATCATGTGGCCAGTCCATATCATCAGTCATCTATGAATTGTGTCCGGACTGTGACATCAGTCATCTCCATATTTGGGCATAGTTTAAGACCAATTCGACCTCCTTTGACTTCCAGTATAAAATGTTAGTTTTAAAATGTAAAAAAAAAAGAAAAAGTAAAAATACTCAGGGATTTACTTTTGCACTGGTTGGTCCAGTGGTTTGTAAGATTAGTCCCGACCTACACACACTGACAGACAGGTCCTGATGTAGACCTATTAGGTCGACACGCGTAGCTCATACTGTTGCCTTGCTCAAAAGAAATCACTAAATATTTTTTCATCAAAGATGGAGTGCCTTGGATTTATTGTCTTTGCAAGTCTGCAGTCCACACCACTTGGGAGTCAAGCAGTACTTCTTTGAAAAACGTTTTGGACACAGACAGACCCTCTTCTAGACGGTTCAACCCCTACAGCTCCACACAGTAAAAGCATGATATACAAGTTACAGAATGCTTATGGCCACTGTCCTTCTCCTGTGCTAACACAGTGCACCCCAGTACATCCACATGTCCAATCCTAAATAGTTTATGTATACTAAATGAAACTGCTAGCTTACAGATAGCTGTGTTACAGTATGTACAGTATGAAAGAAGCATACACGGTGCATTACACAGCTAGAATCATCATCAGGACTAATTAATAACACATTGAATAAATGACTAGCAATTAAAAACATGTACTTTACGCCACAGAGACGCATGTTATCAAATATCTACAGTATAAGAGGTTTATCCTTTCAGTTTCAATGGACGTAACACCCGGACTTAACCCATTAAAACCGGGAAAGCATCCGTGTCATTTTAGATTTTTGCATTGGCTATTAAAAAATAGCAGATATACAAGCTCACAGCCCATCACTTTGTGCCTCACCTCACACACATCTGCTATAAAAATACATGGGGAAAAAAATCTTGAAAGTGTTTTTGAAGTAATATTTGATCATTTTTAACACAAATCTTCTCTTTTGGGGGTCTCTGGCACAAAACATTTTCAGATGGGGGGTCCGCGGCCAAATATATATCAATTTGGGGGTCCTTGGCACGACGAAGTTTGAGAACTACTGATTCAGAAGGCATTTGTAGAATCTTAATGGGTTAACAACGCTATTGAGTGAATCATTTGAGAGCACAGTAAAGCTTACAAGGCCCTTTAATGGCTGAACGACGCAACACAGCCCCAGAGCTTGGGGAAGCCCCGAAATACTGTACGAAATGTGATTTCAAAAGCTGCCAGTCTGAACGCAACGCTGATGTAATTGCTCTCCAACAAGTGGATCGGTGCTTTTAGAAGATGCCAGGATTTTCATCTGATAACAGGGTTACGGTGAGGACTTGGCGGGGTACAGCTGATCCGAAGCCAGTTATTATAGCCCAGACTCCCTCTCCCGCAGTGCTGGGAGAAAGGGAGGATACAGCTGCAACTCAAGGCCTTGGATCAGTCCGTCCACACATACATTCACGCACACATGCACGCACACGCACACACGCACGCACGCACGCACGCACGCACGCACGCGCGCGCACACACACACACACACACACACACACACCATAGACAACGGGGAATCTGTTAAGTTGGGGCTTCCTGAGTCTTTATAACTGTAGAAATATGATGGGTCATCATCTCATGTCTTCCAAAGCTACCAGACACACATCAAGTGTAACACTACACAGAGGATGACAAAACCCGGAGCTGCACTCCAGGATCCCGGGGGTCTGTGAGCTCGACTCCTCACATCTGCTACGTTGTGCTTTTTTTCAGAGTGCTGCAGCTGCTGTGCAGTGACTGTGTATACAGTAACACTGTAAAAGGGGAGGGAGTAAGTAATGATGGCCTTTTGGTAATGCAGAAAAATTAAGGAAAGGAAGTATCCATACCGTATGACCCAAGCAGATTTCAGTTCTGTTTAACTTATGGTAATGGTCTCATCCAATCTAAATTCCAACTTACTTACAAATTCATTCATTTTACATTACATGTAATACTTTGTGTTCCCAAAGTGCTTGTCCATATTCTACAGTACATGGAGTTGTGGCCTGAAAGATGTCGCTGAAAACATATTTTGATTACATGGTCGTGTGAGCACTAGTCTGTTAAAAATCGTATTTTCTATATCTTCTCTTCTTCTGTGTCACCCTCTACTCATACATTTCAAAACGTAATTCTCCTCCAAACTGTCCATCTGAATTATATTTTAAAGTGAAGCCAACACTTCACTTTATTGCAATTTCAAGTCTTATTTTACTCTTTGAGTTTGTGACTGATTTCAGTCATAATTTAGGGTGTGGGACAGGCTTTCATGGTAAGCCATATGACATTGTGGTCAGATAATTTGTGATAAGCAAATGCAAAGAAATTGTGTTTTACAATGTACCAAGCACAGACAAAAAAGGTTAAAGCTGCAATCAGGAACTTATTTTAATGAATATGTACAAATGATATTGTATTTAACATACTCTAGAGTATTTTAAATACAATATAACTATTACATTTGCAATGGTTGGAGGTGGTCTCCCTACGCTTCCATTGAGAAGTGTACATCCTGGTGTATCTAGGACACACACTGATTGACAATTAGCCCTTCCTGAAGCTCATAAGTGCAACATCTCCTCTGGACAAGCAGAGATTGCCTCTTGACCTAGTGGTAGGAATTTGGCCTCTCATGCAGGAGACTGAGGTTTGAATCCCAGGTAAGTTACGGATAGCAGCTTTAAATGCTGCATGGTTTTCCCAACGCCTACTCTGAACAGGAATGTTTCTACAAAACCTACAGTATGTTCATATCCGAGGACTCCACATGGGATCCCAACCGCAAGTTTGGAAAAGCTTTTTATAGGACATAACTTTAAAGATCGCCAACTATTCAATGGAGCCCATCCCACCCTGCAAAAAAATATGGAAAAAAAGAAAAAATATACAGGGGAAAATATATACATATAGAATTCATTTTATATAAATATATTGAAATACATTTTCACAAATACGTTTTAGATATGGGGCAATTAAGATACATTTAATCTCATATTGTAAGTGAGAGTATGTGCAACATATACAGTATATATATTTTCTATATAATACAGTATAAGTATTTATCTTGCTATGTGGTAAGGATACCTCCACACTACAAAATACAATTTTGAAGATTTCCTGAAATTTCTAGACCAAAGTTTCCATTCCTGCCAAGGGATTTCAACTCAGGCTGTTGCCAGGAAGCCCTGACAAAACTATGATGCTGCCTTTCAGCACGGATTTGTTTTAGGCTTGTTAGACAAAAGGATGTTGTGAATTACAGCTGTTTACATGTCACTTGATGTGGGAGAGTCCTCATCAAACCACGGGACCACCGCTACTACTGTCCTACAGACAAATGTACAAACGTTTTCCCCCTCACAAGTGCCAGATGAAAACAGACAGGAAAGAAAGCTACATTACCTATACATACATAAACCTTTGGCTGATTCTTTGCAGGTGTGGATGCACTGGGTTTCCCTTGGCCCACTGTCAAATGTCAAATATTATCAGATGAGATTTTGGATGCAGTATCCCAAGCAGTGGGCTCTGTGAAACTTGCATGGTTCATCAACACTTTTTCGAGAACAAGAGAGAAAAGGAGGGAGAGAGTGAGACAGAGAGAGAGAGAGAGAGAGAGAGAGAGAGAGAGAGAGAGAATGGAAAATCTCCTCTGCAATCTCGTCTCTCTCTTCAATCCACAGTGTCTGTGTGAGTCACAGGTGCGTGGTTGACCCTTCGAAAACAAAACGCGCCTCACGCCAAAAGGCACCTCCTGCCAAAACACACTCTCCCCCTCTGCCAACAGAAGAGAGTCCTTCCAACACAACCCGTTCCAGTCCAGACCCCGGTGGATCCCACAGATACTGTGACACTAAGCAACAACACGCCTACAAGTGCGTGCGCTAAACCCACACATAACCGAATCCAGAGCAGACACATTATCATCAACAGCCCTCAGAGTCATCATCCAATTTGATGAGGGCAGCTTACACCTTGCCGGTGTTGTGAGTGGCGTGCCACTTACCTTTCGTTGGTGTGTGTGTTGTGTGTGTCTGTGTGTGGGTGTGTGTGAGTGCGGTGGTCGCACGTTGGAAATATCACAGGCGTCAGAGAAGTGTGGGACAGGCAGCAGAATAGAAGAACCACGGTCCAGGATAGGCTTTTATCTGCAGGTGGGCGGAGCCGCCTAGGCTCTGTGAGAAGGTGGACTGAAGGAGGAGTGGGAAACGCTGGATCTGTGTGTGCGTGTGCGTGTGTGTGTGAGTGTGTGTGTGTGTGAAAGAGGAGAGAAGGCCACCGAGTCATACCCGGAGGAGGGGAGTGACACAGTGACGGAGCAGGCGACCTGCAAGAGACACACACACAGAGAGAGAGAGAGAGAGAGAGAGAGAGAGAGAGAGAGAGAGAGAGAGAGAGAGAGAGAGAGAGAGAGAGAGAGAGAGAGAGAGAGAGGAGTTTTCAAAACTTTTAGCAACTTGCACAACAATACAGCAGATCCAAGTCATTTGACTTGGAGCTGGGAGTGCATTCTTCGCACGCTCGTAGCTTAAAGGCAGGGTCTGTTCTCTTGGCCGTGGCTGAGAAATCTCAGAGAAAATCTCGAGGTTTTCATCAGCTCAGCAGCGGCGCAGCCGTATGGGTTGTGCTGGACAGCTTAGCGTGTTATGTGTTGTATGTACATAACCCATGCCCACCCCCAGTTGCAGTACATGTAACTACTTCCACAAGCCATGTGTGTAAACAGAATCGTCTGGCTTAATAATGGCTCAGAATCTTTTCTTCTGTCCAAAATTCTTCGCTGGAGCTGCAGAGAAATCTAAGGGGGACCCTAAGAGGGACGGTTCAGTGTTGTTCTCGTTCACAACAGCTGGTTTGTATTTTATGAAGTATTGAGTGTGTTGTGTTTTTTTTTGTTATCCTGCTCTTTTTCACTTTATAACATGTTCTATCCATGATGGCGTTGTTTATGAAGAAAACATTTTGATAGTTAGCCACCCTCGATTAGTCTTCACTGTTGGGGGGTAATTGCTGGTTGTTAAAGTAATTTGCCATGCAAATACTACACACTGGTCACTTTGACACTGTTATAACTCCCAGCCACCTGCCTTGCATTCAACTATCGTGAAAGGAGTCGGCACACACTTGTCGAGTGATGTAGAACTTTGATAGAACCTTGTATAGCTGCCTGGCCATGATATACATCTAAATATTGTCCATTACCTTTATCCGTTACTGTTGTTGTGAGCGAGGAACCAGAAGCAGAGTGTACATTTACTGAATACTACCTTTACTGTCATGGCGAAAAAGGTCTCAAAATCACAAATTTAGCACATACCGGTAATCAAATGCAAACAAAGTGTATTCTGCTAATAAATATAAAAACTATATTTATTAGCTATACTATAAAAAAACTATATTTATCACCAATTTCAATTCGTCATTATAACCGCTTACATAACATAAGATAAACACAGCCATTTTACTTTCCCAAAATTAATTATCAGCACAAATTTACAGTATATTTAGTTTTTGTACTAAACGTGTGACTTTGAGAGTGAATTGAATCACTACCTCCACTTCCTCGATCACAGAGCACAGAAGCAACAGATAAGGATGACGTACTAATATCTGGATTCATGTCGTGCCCAGGTAGCGATACAAACCCAAGGTTCTACCAAAGTTCAACATGGCTTTGAGTGGGCGGCGGTCCAATCCCCCTTGGTATTTTATCTAGCCGAGTGCAGAGGAAAGCCGATAGGTGGGTTCAGCACGCGGTGGGGAAAGTTTTCTGGTAGGATCTGATCCTGGGGCTGGCGAGGGCTTTGTGAGGTTCAGGAGGCAAGCATCTGAACCGCTATACCACCAACATGTCGTGACGTCCCCATAGAGGCCCGGTCTGTTTTTCTGCAGCAGAGCACGGCAGAGAGAACAACGAGGGGACAGCTGTGTGGAAACACTGACCTCATACCTGCCTGTGAGCAGGCCTCCACTCTGCGTTATTAACCTGCCCGCTCAGATCTCAAGGCCAAGTCACTGCGCTTAATGTCAAACGCACACAGAACCTTGGCGAGGCTCGTTATTAATTGCCGTTTCCTGTTGTCCAATCAGCGTCCTTTTAATCTTGAGGTCGGCAGCTAGCTATTGGTCATCGGTAACACGGTCAGGTGCATGGACTGCTCGCACCGTGTGCACTAAACAGACTGCCTAAACACACAGTTTTGGTGCATACGTGTCGAGTACCCACATGCATACTCACACACAACCAAACATGCTCGGGAACGAATCAGCGCTCCAACGTGCATTTAAGCTGATATATATTGATTACTTGGAATAAACAATGAAAATGTTGTACAATCATACAAAGTGGGTCCAAAAAAAATACACGCACACACACACAAAAAAAAACATCCCAGTTGCTTCTGGACCTTGTCCAACTTGTGTTAACTTGACGTTAATTTTCCTAACAACTTGAGGGAACCCAGAGTGACCATGATGACAGGCTGAGCAGGCATCCAAAATGCAGTACTGTAAATCCAATCATTGTAAATGTAATCAAATTATATGGCGGAGAGAGAGAAAACGTTGCCAACTGCCCCCCCCCCCACCCTCGAGTCCCGACACAAAAAAGAATGCTACAAAACTCATAAAACCACCATATTAAACTGCAATAGCCTGAAGTGAAAACACATCCTCCAGAACACTAAACTACGAATCCAGTGAAAACAAAGGAACAGACACTGTGATACCAGCCGCCATGTTTTGAACCTTTGAAATGTTTTTTTTTATTGTGGTCGAATCAATACCCTTTATGGATCACCAGCGATGACTGAGGTCAGTAGCCATGCCCCGCGTTTGCCCCCGGGGCCCATGTGTTCCCCGTTTCCTGTTGGAAGGAGGTGATGCTTCAGAGTGCATCGGTCCAAACTGGGGCCCGTGGGCCAAATTTGATTTCCCACAAATGTATTTTGGCCTCTGCCCCAAAGAAGGGTTAAATGGCCAAGGAGTGAGTGCGGAGGGATTTATTATTTGCTTGTTACGCACAAGGCATGTCATCAAGCGCTTTCATAATGCAAGACCTCCGAACGCGGCGGCACATATATTTATAAAACGTCGACGACAGTATTTGTTGGCTGGAAGCCTACCGCCCACGTTACACCTAGGTCCAAAACCAACTGTGAGTTTAAGCAAAAATGCTTGCCCTGTAGGACCGGCAGCACTGAGAGATGTTTCAGCGGGAAAGCATCTCTCGTTCAGGTACTGTTCCTCTTTTTTCTTTTGGACTGAAACCTGACATGGACCAGAGTGATCTTTACAGCTTTCTATAACCCGTACACTGGCACCCAAGGCTGGGGTTACAGAACCCTGGCACCCAGGGTTTCCATTCTATTTGAGCGATATACTGCCTGCATGCTGTTAAGAACATTAAAAGTTTCCAGTTACTCATATTGATTTGTGGCCAAGAGAGATTATGAAAGGAAGTAAGTAAAGGAAGGAAGGAAGGACAGAAGGAAGGAAAGAAAATGAAAGGAAAGAAGGAAGGAAGAATGGATGGAAGTAACAACAAAGTTAGATATGGCTCTGTCACAGCAGGGGTATAAAGCACAGCTGTTGGTTTTGGCTGCTGAGGGACCCTGCGTGTTCGCCCGGTAGACTTTCATAAAGTCAGAGTCACATGCCTCCCTCAGAAAAATGCAGATGGTCCCTTATTCCAGAGCTCAAGTTAGTCGAATGACCGCGGTCGCTGATCCAGCCAATTTTGTGACCGAGTTTGAAAGTAAAAGCCTCATGTTTTATAGGCCCTCAGAGCTGCTCTTGGTTAGTCAGCTGATGAAGGACACTGGAATAAATCGCGTTTGGACAGGATGCGATGAGGACCGTTTGACTGCTCAAATGTTGCACGGTAGCTTGAAAACTGCAATGTGCGCCCACACTCCACCACCTTGAGAGCCAGTGTACTGACTGATATCCTATTCAAAGATATAATTCATGATCACTTGGGGGGAAGAAATTATGCACTCGGGTGGCACAGTCGTAAAGCACCTGACCACCACCACAGAGTCTGGGGGTTTGAATCCACCACGGTGCATCTGGCTTTGTAGAGCATCTATACGAACACAATTGGCCCGTGTTCTGGGGATGGAAGCCGGGCTGGGCCGGCGTGTTGGGGCGGGAGGAGTAAAACCGAGGCGCTACGTCCTCCCGGTGGGGACTCCTCACTAGCAGGTGAACCAGTAGGATACAACAGCAGTGACGACACACAGAAATGTGTGTGGGGAGGAATTAACTTGTATGACGACTAAATTGGGGGGGGGAAAAACGAAACAAAAAAAAAACATACATGAGCCATTGCATTGCTGCAGTCATTACAGTGCATATGCATTCTGTCAGATGTATGAGGACATTGCAGAGCGTACGTTAAGTATGTTGCCACTGTCTGGTGGAAACCTTGTATGTCCAAAATTAATACTTTGCAGAAAATGTAAAAAATAATCTGTGTTCCAATGGATTGTAATTATTTAGTCACAAGCTCTTGTTAATACTTTTCATTGTTTCAATATTTATAAAACCCAAAGACAGACTTAACCAGTTTGACTTTCACTTCACGATACAACACGTTGTGAGCTTGCAGATCGATAATTTCCTAAATACTTCTACGCGACGCTCTTCTATGAGGAAGTATCATTTACAAACAAAACATAAAAAGTTGAAATATGGATATTCAAGGTTTCCGCCCGACAGCAACAATATTTAAGTCTGATGAGTTTGTTTTGAAAGTACCTGTTAGTCTGAACAGAATACGACAAAGCTTTATAGCTGGCAAATGTCGAGGGACATTTATCCTGAGAACCTGGCAGACACAGTCGCAAACTGAACGGTGATGACAGATCTATACCTCTGTGTCCACCCATTAGTCAAAAAGGCCCCCTATTAATCATAAGCACATTTTTGGACTTAAAGCCTTATGGAGAGATTTGTGAACTCTGACTTCCTGCTGCCCTGACGTTCATTTTTAAACGCATTCATATGTCAGGCTTGAAAAATGTGAAACCGCGTCCATTTTACCAGTCTACTGCAACCAGTGGGCCGTGAGGATGTTGGAAGTTGGACCCCAATAATTGGCAAAACATTAAGATTTTATTGTTAATATAACAATTGAAAAAATATTGATCATTAAAATAGACATGCTCTGAAAATACATGTGGCCCAAGCTTGTGACTAAATAATAACTCCATTGGATCCATTGGAATATACACGGTTTTGGACAAGGTTTCTGCCCAACAGCGACAATATACATGCGTAGATACAAACAGGTTAGATTTTTCGTGCATGTGGGCTTGTAGATTGGTGTGTCTATGCCCTTGTTTCAACTTCCCACTGATCTGAAAATGGTTCACAGAGTTTCTAGTTTCTCCCTGGGTCTGGTTCACTTCTAAGCTCGTGCTATGTGGAAAATATTTCAGGATAATTTTGGTTGAAAATAATAATTCAATCATGAGTGGATGTGGGTCTTGACTGTAATTACATGATGTCATTTACATCAAATGATGTGGGCAAAAGTACCGCTTACAGCCGCAGAGCGAGAGGGCCATTACTCAAAGCGCAGCGAGGCATAACTGTGTACACAATCAGTGTAACCAAATCGGTAACGGCTATTCACACTATGTAGCGCGTGTAATGTAAATGTCATGCATCGGTCATTGCTGTCGTCAGCCGCTCCACTCAGCGAAACGGTAAAAAAATGATGATGCTGACAGTCCGTCTTTGATGCGGTCTGAAGTCGGCGCGCTTGTTGTTTGGTCACACTTCTGACCACCTTCTACCGGGCCGTGAGTTAGAATAGGCTGTCTGGCTGTTTAATCCTGTCTACTCTGAATACAACCCGATATGCTGCTCTTCACGTTGGATGGACAGTTTTGGGAACCTTGGCAGAGGAGGGGACATCGTGTGCAAAGAAAGTAGACTGAGCAGCTCTGTGTGTGCGTGTGCGTGTGCGTGTGCGTGTACGTGTGCGTGCGTGTACAAATCAGTTGTGGTTGTATGTGAAATTAGAGATAATTTTATAACCTACTGCACCAGGAAAATTAGGAGATCCCCAGCTAACTGTCACAAAACTGTTAAGTATAGATCCCTCAGAAGGTGCAATGCAGACATTTTCAAAGATACTGTATGCTTGAGAACATAGACGGTCTAATGTCTTGACAAGTAGGGATGCTGAGATTGCATGGTCGCACTTTCAGGGAAACTTTCTTGAGGTTTTAGCACAAGAGCTTCATCACAGGAGGATCAAACAGAGAACTCAGCCATGGATGAATAAAGCTATTCTAGATGCTATCTATTTAAGGGACAAAGTAATAAAGGAGTTTAGGAGAAATAAAGTGCCAGTAAATATACAAATCTCAGCAATAAAGTGCAAAGAATGGTAGAAGAAGACAAGAAGCTTTTCTTTAAGAATAAGATAGAAGAACATAAAAGTGACCCAAAAAAAGCTTTGGGCAACCCTTAAGTCATTAGGGATCAAGGAAAAGCCCAAAGACAAAAGATAATAGGTCTTTAATATCAATGGGTCCTTAACCTTTGATAAAGCTAGTGTCGCAGTGGTTCAGAAACTCCCAGTCAGCTCAGGTGAATATGGAGAATCTCAGGGAAATAAATACTATGAGGCTAAAGAGATTAGGAAAGAGCAGTTCTCTTTTACACAGCTATCAATTGAAACAATCACAAAAAAATGCTCAAGAGGACTGGATACCAACAAAGCCACAGTCTTGGATGCCATCCCTGCCAAGTTTTTGTGTGATGCTGCAGAGGTTATTGCCCCCTATGTAACACATATTGTGAATCTTTCAATCTCTCAAAAGTTACTCAGGTTTATATAAAGGCAGGGAGGATTATTTAAGTAATTACAGGTGTTCTTGTTATTTTTTTTTAAAGAGCTATGATCAGATATTTAATTATGTTAACCGGTTTAATATTTTAAATTACTTATTTTTTTAACAGTCACTCTACTGAGTCCTGTTTGCTATACAACCGACTGATCAAAAAGGAAGTTAACAAAGGCAAGTACGGCAGAATGGCCATGACCACTATGTTTCCACCATATAGTAGTAGGGGTGCCACAGGTAATCTAAGTTATCGATTTAAGAGGTAGAGATAGATCCAGACCCAGTGTTAGTCATCCTGGGGGTATCAGAAGGGATGAAGAAACTACAACTACCTCAACAGCGCCTTCTTTCATACGGCCTTATTGCTGCAAAAAAATTGATACTCTTATTTTGGAAGAAGAAAGAGACCCCCACAATCAAACTCTGGCTCAACGAGATGACAGAGTCCTTACATTTAGAAAGAATCAGATTTATACTCAAAGATAAACTGAAAGATTTTGAAAAGATTTGGAAGCCTTTAGTCTTGAAAGGCTAATCCTTGTGGATGACCCGTGTCACACGTAATCTGGGGCAGCACTTCTGGGGAGGGGGAAGGGAGGCGGGAGGGTCCCTTGGTTTTTTGCTTAAGTTTGAGGTTTTTTTTTTCATGTTACCTGTCTGTTTTGTGTTTATGTCTGTTTGTTTTTTGTTTAAAAAAAGGAAGCTATCCATGTCTGAACAGAAATGTATAAACATAACCTGTGCTTCACAATAAAAAAGATTTGAAACAAGTTATCGATTTAATCGATTATAAGAAATTATCAATTTTAATTAAATAATTTTCAATAATACAGAAAATAGCTGACCTACAAGCTCACATCGCGTTGCACCATGATCTGAGCTTGTAGAACAGCTATTTTTGCACATCATCATTGTACAATGAAGTATAATTTGGGCTTGAGTGGTTAATCAGAATCAATGGATTCATTGATAGAATTAAAACTATCAAAAATAATTGCTAAGAAGATAATTGATAGTTGCATTCCTAGTAGCTATGGAAAAATATGCCATAATTGTGTCAGAATGGGTACCACGTGCATGCTTACCCGTATGCAGCGGAAAAATCATACCAGAGCTACATTCAAAACCACTACCACAGCCTTTTGAAGATGAGAATGTGTGACTCAGGGCTTTCAAAGAGGCCTGCTCTTCTAAGATCGCTGGGTGTGGAAAATTAATATTTGGACATCACATCTCGTCTTTGTGGCCTTAAAACATAACTTATAACCTTCAAAGACTTTACAGCAAATTATTTGAAGGTCACACTTGGTTATTCATTATTTCCAAGCAATGTACAGTATGTACTACCAAAGTATAAACAGCTTGTACATACTGCAGTGCTAGTTTGTTCATGACCATCACCTGGACTTTTAAAACAAAATAAACTTTGTCACCACAAGTTTTCCTTGGGTGAAGGCAGGATAATTGCGGCGCAAACCTAAACACAGCAGTTCCGTGTGAGGTCACAGGAAACCGACTATTACCCCTTTTCTTGACATTTCCTGTGGCCAGTGGGTCTGTGGTAAAGACAGGGGTTCTGTGAACAGTGAACAAACTGCCCCATTGCCATTTTTACAAGTTGTGATATGTGAAGCACCCCCCCCCCCCCCATCTTCACTGGTCTGCATCACAGCTTTGGTTGCATATGCACTTTGAGCAATCATGGGTGACACTAAAGTTATGGATGGAAACAGCCATGCAATCTTGTACTTTCCTGCTCCTATATCTTGCTGAATGCAGTAACATCTAGATTTTATAAAGTCCAGAAATAATTTATCACCCTCTCCTCTATGGTAATAAGAGCCTGCTTACCATACCAGTGGCCTGGCATGTTTAGTCCATTCACTATGACTCACGGTATACTTGACATTACTGCCAACCATTTTCCAAAGCAAACCTGTAGTTTATTTGATTGTCGAGGAACCCATTGGATTCCATTCATTTCTGTACTTATGTAAATCAACATGCAGAGACTTGAAACCTTGAGATACAGTGCAGTAGGTAATCCAAGACACTTCATTGTGCACTTTCATTGTGCTGTTATTTGTTTTGGTCAAAGTTATGTTATTGTTGTGTTTTAAGGCATTTTTCAATCACGGACTGATTTGAAAAGTCTAGCCGAAAATAGTAAAAAAAAAAAAAAGATTAATTGAATTTCAAATGTTTAACCGCACAATGTTTAACCAACATTGACCAAATTACCCTGGTAAGTTCAGTAAAACAATCTAAAAATAAAGCCATTTCCAGGAAAATGGCTTATAATTATGTGTGGTACACGGCCAAAGTTGTGAATAGACAATGACATACAGTATATTGACATGATATAGTCCTTTAAGGCTGTGTGGGCAGTGGGCACTGTGAAAGCCATAAATGAAATGATAGCTAGGTACAAACTGCTTGCACAAAACACTACCACCAAACAAACACCAATATGTACTAAGAACAATAGTGGGCATCTGTCTTTAAATCAATAATACAAAAGGAAACAGCAAACTGGGAGAAAATACTTTACAATGCAGTGTGATTACATTGTGGGCAGAACATGAACTGCTAACAATCTGCTCTATATGCTTGCTTGATCACTGCTATTTTACATGTGCTTTTAGCTAGTGCGATACGCTCGACTCAACATCTCAAGGTTTTATTTTTAAATTGAATTACATTGTCCGGATAATCTGTGCCAGCATATAATGACATCAGTAGTTTTCTTTTCCTTTTCTTTTTTATTGTCAAAATTTTTTTTGAGGGACAATTGAGCATAGGGACTCGGAACACTGATTGTGCCAACAACTGTTTGTGGGCTTTGGACATAAAGGTGTTCCCTCACTATTGCAATTGCGGAATTTATTCTCATAGTATGAGTGAATACCACAGCATTCAGCGACACCCTCTCTCCAACGTTTTATTTATTTGTCTGCAACCCTGAGCCAAAACGCCTTGGTTTGCGTTCCATTCTGCCGCCTGTCCTTGGAGCAGCGGAGCCAGATATTTGGACTGGAAACCCCCAGCGTTCGGTGGTGGGAAGCAAAATTAATCGATTTAGTTGGATCCAAAAAGGAGCCCGCTGACAGCATGTAAAAGGCGCTGAGTCACTGTCTGCTCATCTGACCGGTTGTCTGGCCAACGTCTGGGCCCACGGAGTTTGTGGCAAATGTTTGAGATTGCTTTGAGACAGGAGCTCAAAGCGCAGAGCGCCATGGAGACATACGGTACAGCTGTGAGCCCCCACTCCACCCCCCTCCTGTTTTTCTTTCCTTTGGACGGGGCGCCATTTCCATGGCAACAACTTGGATGTGTCAGTGAGCTGAATGTAATTTAAAACCTTCAGAGTGTGGAACAACTTAGTTACTTGGCGTTTTCAGATGAACGCATGAAGGTCTCAGAAGCTAAATGTCTTTCTTTTCAAATGTTCATAAAGGTATAATAACACAACATCCCCTCGTCTCAGAGGGCAGCCTGTGACGGTGAAAGGGTTCATTCTAAGCATAATGCAGAAGGTTCAACAACCATGTTCTCGTACACAGTAGGAGAGTGTGGCGAGTTGGCGTTGTGTTTAAAAATGAGCCATCTATCTTTTCAGCTCTCACGTTGCACTCTGTGACCTTTGGGAGGTTGATCAGCAGGCGGTGCTCGGTGTTCTGCAGTGAGCTTTTCGGGTGGAGATGTTGAGGCCCCATGTCAAGTTCATCATGGTGCTGGTGTTTGAACAACGCCAGACAGGTGTCTCAAAATGCACTGCTGAATCTCCCCTCCTCCCTGTGCACCATCTCCTCCATTGTACACAGCAATGCACAAGTCTAGTGCACGTCTCACATTTGCTGGATGAAGACGGCGAAGACAGAGGGGAGGCAAGTGCCAGTGCAACCAGGGTTTGATTTGTAAAAGAAAATCAGGGGGGGGCTTCATTTTCTTAACCACTTATGGCCTGTATATTGTACATCTTCGTGTGACAAATAATCGATCCACAAGCTCGAGATCTATTTTTTCTTCAGAGCTATTTTTGTTATTGTTTTGTTAAAATAATTTTTAATTGAATAATTTTTAGTTGATAATTTTGGACACATGTTGAACATTTCTTCAAAAAGGGACGCCAGGCTTAATGTGGTTAACATGCATTCTAAATTAATTTTAAAAATTGTGATATTATCAAACATCAAACATCCACACAAAAGGAAATACCGTACATGTATTTATGTCAGTCTGACCAGACCACACTGGGAAAGAAATGCATGTCCATTGTCCAGAGTGAAACACCCAGGATTTTAACCCAGGTCTCCCGTATAAGAAACTAAGCATCTACCAGTCATACAACAGGGGATGCCCCCTTAGCCGGGGGAGATATTAGGCTTACGAGCGGGCAGGGCTACTCCACTGACCTTGGGCAGGGCTACTCCTTCACACTTTTTAGATATGCCTTGAAATGCCAAGAGATGTACTCAAAAACTCGAAGAGATAGAATAAAATAAAATAAACTGTGAGGAGGGAAGACCAGGGATAAGCTCCAGTAGTTCCATCAATAGATAACAGCTCAGGAATTGAAACAATGTCTGATAAACATTGTTACAATTCCGCATGTTATCAGGGAAGGTCGACAAAGAACTGACGTTATTCATGTGGTATTAAAATCCAACCATACCAAGTAAAATGTGGAGAGTTCATTTAACTCTGAAAGTAAATAGAGCGATGAGGATCTGTGGTACTGGGATGATTAATTAACAGGATGTGAAATTTGCACTGATGTCCAAGCACAACCTTCTCTTCTCATGGACTGTAAATTTATTTATTTTTATGGCATGGCGCCGAAGGGGCCTAGCCCTCTAGAACAGGGATTGTCTCTATCTCTGTCTAGCTACAGTATCTCTTCACCTACATTATGTCCCCACAAAAGTAGACCAATCAATCACAGCTAAAGTACTTGCATACTGTATACTGAGCGTCAACGTCAAGCTCCATTTGGCAATGCCTTTTTGATTGCACAGAGAAGCCATGCGACTAAACTTAATTTATGCTAGATCGTACGATGGTGTGGCGTGCACTGCCGCGTGGCGAAAATGGACGGCCTACAAACTCACACCTTATAGGTTTGCTATTTTCAGTGCATGACACAGTCGTATGATGGAACATAAATTAAGCATCTGTCTTGTTTTTACTTACAGTAGACCATCTTTTGGCTGGTATATCCTAGATATAAATAAGGAAACCTCTGTCCGTCAGTCAGTCACTCTGTTCCGTATGGTTGTCCTTAGTGGGTTGAGCAATATCACTAAGGACAACCTTATATTGATCTGAACTTGCACACGGGCATTGACAATTAGCATATGCAGACAGTGACGTAGCCCAAGAGGAAGGGTCAGGGTAGCGTTTCCTGAAGAGGTGGGTTTTCAGCCTGCGGCGAAAGATGGGCAGTGACTCTGCTGTCCTGACATCAGTGGGGAGTTCATTCCACCACTGTGGGGCCAGAACAGAAACAAGCTGTGACCGTGTAGATCGGCCAGAAGGACCACTGAGCGACGAGGCAACCAGTCGCCAACTTGGCTTGCGCACGCGCGCGCGCGCGCACACGCACACGCGCACACACACACACACACACACACACACACACACACACACACACACACACACGGACAACGGCAGAACATACAGACGCTGCAAACTTATAAAGGACTTTCATTTAGGGCCTGTGTCCACTCACACTGCGTTTTATAAGTATATCATCTTCATAGCACTAGCACGCACATTGACATGTGCACTGTTCGAATGCACATTGTGTTATTAGCACACATAGCTTAGCTGAAACAGCATAAACATCAACTTCTCATGGTTGTGGGTGGCAACGATTCCACGTTAGGTCGTAAATGACCGGGTTGTCTCTCACACACACACACACACACACACACACACACACACACACACACACACACACACACACACACACACGCACGCGCCATTGACACCAATACAATTAAATCACGGTCCAAAACTTGCATACCGAGCACATAACCCAAAAGTCTACATAATTTGGCTGCACACATCGCCGGGTATGGACTAGTGCTGTACATTCTCTAGTTCAGTCCCAACAACAAGAAAACATTTAATACACAAATAATGGCTATAGCCTCTCTTTTACCTGGATGTCAGGTGGTTGTTACTGGGCAGTGGGGCGCTTGAGAACTCACAGACGCTTCTTGGGAGCACAATTCGAATGCCCAAGACAACCACACCACAGCTATTTCGAGATCATGCTGTGAAACAGCTTAAGGTACCTCTCCGAAGACATGTACTGTATGTTTTTCGGGAATGTACTGTAAGTGAAAATGAGCGTGATATTGAACAGAAGCGGGGTCTTTTTTGTGTGTGCGCGAGACCCCGGCACAAAAGCTGAATTCCTGTGTGCCTGTGTGTCAGAGGAACCCACAGAGCCCCTGTTTTATTTCCACCCCAGGCAAAATATTGGTATTAAAATCTTCTAAACGGAATTAATTTGACCATTCGCCGACGGATTCAGGGCGCTGCCCTTCACCAACTTTCAAAGAAGACATTGAAAGTTCAGAAAGAGTGCACACATAGTCGCGGCACGCGGGCGTTCGCACACGCGGGGGCAGAGACACATGCATGTTCACTAACCGAACGTATTGTGTTCGCACGCAGACACCCGACCACCTCTGATACACCGTTTAGAAAAACACAAGCTGTGGTTTTCACGCCACAACTGCTATGCCCTTTACAACACATGAGATAAAACACAAATTCATAAATTAGACGAATGTGTGTGTGTGTGTGTGTGTGTGTGTGTGTGTGTGTGTGTGTGTGTGTGTGTGTGTGTGTGTGTGTGTGTGTGTGTGTGTGTGTGTGTGTGTGTGTGTGGTGTGGTCAGAAGCACTAGTTGAAGCAGACAGTGCAAACAATTCCCAGCATACCAGTTCGGACCAGAGTAAACTGACCCCAAGAATTCTGTTGCTACACAATCCGAGACCCACACCTTAGTCTGAACGCGTTTGGGGCTGTGAATGCCTGCCACGTAAGAACTACTATCCACTGGTATGAGCAGACACACAGGGAAATTTAATTCTGACACTCTACAGTAGTAATCGATCTAGGGGCGCAACAGTAAATCGAACATCCATGATTTTCTTTAAATTCATTTTATTAAAATAATCAAATTTGGAGATATACATTTTTTTTTACACCAGAAAAAGCCTATCTACAAGCTCACAACACGTTGCAAAGCGACACTTTGTGAGCATACATTATATTATTATAATAATTAGAATTGGTCTCCTTGGGGTGTCTTTTTTTATCTCTGTATAATTTGCATACGTGAACACCATTATTGCGGCGCTCGGGAAGCAGTTAGGGGTAAAGTGTCTTTTCTCAGGGACAACAAATAATCGATAGCTGCAGCCCTGAAATGCATTTGTGGGCATCTCTCGCATGTGTTTCTTCCCCATGTCTAGTGGAAGTGGATATAGCCAAGTCAGCCATTTAACGTCTAGGTTAACAGCTCCCACGGGGCTTGTAACACTAATGTATCTTGGTTCTCAAAAGAGCCACTCCCCACCAAATTGTTTTTTTTGGTATGTCTTTGAAGCTGACCTGTGAAAAAAGCATTATAAAAATGTCTTCAGACTAGCATTCACTGAAAACAGGTTTGACGCAGGTCGCACAGCTCCGATGAGGTGCGAACGCCAAAGTACGCAGGGATACGGAGTGAAACAGAACAAGCACTCCCCTGTAACCTGACACCACCATGCATTCTGTCAATGAAGAAATCACTGGCTTGTTGTGTTCGTCCTGCATTGCATTTGATGTGCATACTCTTGGATTACACAAATGCATAATTCACAGGATATGGCATACTAAATTAACGCAAAGATAGAGCAAAGAAAATGGTAGTATAAAGCCCCTTTAGGGACATTTTTGGGGGAGAAAATGTATAGATTTAAACCACACAATGGGACATGTGGTCAGGGACTTTACCCCTGTGACACTCGATGTTGACGTTTTCGGATCGTTGCGACAGAAATTATACGAGTCTGGCAGAGTCGGCTGGGTCAGATTGAGTGAGTCAGAGCTATACTGTACGTGAGATCTAGAGGAGATGCCTCTTGTTTTGAAACCAGGTGCAGAGGAGAGAGACAGAGAGGGAGCAATGAAACAATAAATAGAGCGATTAGAATCAAGTAACAGAATCAAAGAGGCCAAAGAGGGTAGGAGGCCACACAGCAAAAACTGTGGATTTTGCTGTTCAGGAGCACAAAAATACTTGGCCTTCTTAGTAGGTCTTTACCTCCCTGCTCTCAATCCCCTCAGCAGAACCAAGAACTGTGGACTCTTGTTTGTCCAGCTTTGATGGACTGTGTGGACTCGACTCTCCCTCTCTCTTTCTTTCTGCGTATGCCAGGAGAGCAGTTTTTATTGGCGCGCGGTGGCCTGACCCGATCTCACGCAGGCCGCACTGGGATTACGCGTGGAGCCGTGTTGACCGAGCGACGATTCTCCGCCAGACGATACACACAACAACGGCGGAATGCGCCCACGGACCCTGTGTACCACCCTGGCGTTTCAGGACAGAGTTAACATTGATGACGTGCAAGGCAGCTGAAAATGTGTATATACACTGTACCTCTGCAGACAGCTGTTCATACTGTAACTGACAATTACCACAAAGCAGGTGCGTTAGAAATTTACGTCATGAGTCTGCCCCAGAAGTAGACTACATGACAACCCCTCCCACCCTTTTTTATGGCTACATCAATTAGCCTTCTCATCCGACGTCTACTGTTCACCTCTCCCTAGACACACACACACACACACACACACACACACACACACACACACACACACACACACACACACACACACACACACACACACACACACACACACACACACACACACACACACACACACACACACTTTATAATTATTCATTATAATTTCGAGTACGGCAACATTTTAGGATGGCAATTTTATAAATGCACAATTTACCTCTTTCTTGTGATTTTTTTTTACCCAAACCAAGTAACCCTAAAGCCCGTATTATACTTCTAGGTTGTGCGCCAGGGTCATGTGCCTAAAATAGCTGATCTACAAGCTCACAACGCATCACGCTGCGACACATTATGAGCTTATGAACAGAACTACTTTCTTCGGTACACGATACCGCTGTCCAATTCAGTATAAATCTAAATGCCAAATCCTAACCCAAATCTGAAACTTTTCCTACAGTATGTGAAAGCCTACCTCTCAATGTCACAATGTCTATTTCACAGATTCGACCATACTTGTGGGGACATTTGGCCCTCGAGAGTATAGTAATACTATCTCACACACACACCAAGTTAAATGAACACCCTTATTGTGAACTGTAAGTGTTTGCAGTGGGACTAATTGAGTACAGGTGTGTGGAGGGCAGGCTGCTTCCTGTCTGGCTACTGGCATTTTGCAGTTTTCCGACATACACACTCCTCTAATGAAATGCTGTCAGGTGCAATATCTCTCTGTCTCTCTCTCTCCCTGCTCAAATGTTTGCACAACGGCTGTTTTTTTAGGTCAAAAAACAGGCACCACATTTCAGACAGTGTGAGCTGAGCTCCCCATATAGCTGTCAAAAAGTTGTTTTTGAAAGAATTAGGACAGATACTAGGTTTAGTGGATGGCTGCTATAGCTAGCACTGTGCTGATGCTAGAGTTACAGTAAGTACTCTATGTAGCAGTGGTTCTCACAGGTGTGGTCCATGGACCACAGTAAAACAAGTAATAGTTTAACTAATTTGATTGATTGATTGATTGATTGATTATTTATTTTCGTGTCATGCTTAAGCCTGTCACAATTATTAGGCTACATTATAGACCTAATCGCAATTATTTGAGATCATCGCAATTATTTTGCATAATCGTTGTAATCGTCATAATCGTTTCCATGTTGAAAAATGGAATCTTGTGAACTGATGTGAACTGATGTTCACATCCATCCATGTGTTACTGCCGTTCACCCTGTGAGTGTGAGGGAGTTTATTTGCAAATGTTCAGTGTTTCATGGGAGCTTCAAGCTCATTCCTTGACCTACTGTATAAACTCAATGTGATGGATTTATAGACACATGGGCTTAGGAGAAGATCACTGCCGCCACACGCCATATAGAAAAATATTGATATTTCACATAAATAAAATAATTTGTTTTGAGAAAATATATTCTGAAATACATATACAATTACAGTATTCTTTAAAAAAAAATATATATATATATATATATATATATATATATATTTATATAAATGTTGTAATTATAGGGCAACTTTTTTTCTGCTATATACAGTAGCACCTACCTCATATGCGCTATATAGTGCATTTTGTCAAATGGTGCTATATAGAAAGTGCCTAAACTAAGCTGAAGAAACAATAAATAATCTCTTGAGAACCATACCAATAGATAATCTCTTGAACCACCATTTTTTGTTACCTTTGTCGTTCTAGTAATCTACCATCTAACATGAAAGCATTCGCTGTCAATGTATCCAGACTTTAAAGACAAAAAGCACATCTGACCCTTGCGGCTGCATCACCATTATGACATGCGTTATACAGGGCTGTAGCTCGAGGAAGGCCATCTCTTGTAGGTAAACGTAATGCTTAATTTATACTCTGATATATGATGGTGTCCTGCACCAAAAACAGCAGATCTACAAAGCTTGCAACCTGTGTGGTGTGACGCATTACAAGCAAGTAGATATGCTATTTTCGACATGGGACACCTTCGTACGACAAAGTATTAACAGGCTTAACATTTCATTGGCATTAGCAACCACCAGACACTTTGACAGAAATACAGTTTAAAAAGCCACAAGAGTTTTCCCAGACTCTCATAATAAATGGTTATACTGTATATTGCTGTAATTACATGAAGAAGTGCTGGCTTCCTCTATTGTAACAGTGCCATAGAGAAATATCCAAGTTTCTCTGCATTATGCACATGGATAGGCTTGTGTAAGCTGAGGTAAAATACTGTAGCAGCTGGAATGCTAAACTGGTAAACGGTGCCTGTCAAAAAAAATCGATTCATGAATAAATCGCGATTCTTAATGCCACGATTTTAAAAATCGAATCAAAATATTAAAATCGATTTTTTTATTTAAAAAAAATATATATATATTATTATTTTTTTATTTTTTTATAAGTTAGTACCTTTTTCACTGGCACTTTGTCTGAAATCAATGTCAGAAAGACTGACTGACATGATCTGGCTGCATTGAAGTGTATGATTCAACTTTTCATGGTTTATATTATATTAAAATGTTCTAGTATAATTAAAGCAAAGTGATTTGGGGTAGAAAATCGCAATAAATCGCAGAATCGAATATCAATTAATCACAGAATCGCAATTTTAATCGAATCGGCACCCTAGAAAATCGCAATAAATCGCAGAATCGAATCGAATATCAATTAATCGCAGAATCGCAATTTTAATCGAATCGGCACCCTAGGAATCGATTTTGAATCGAATCGTGAGGTAAGTGAATCGTGACACCCCTAAATTCACCCAATCACACACTAATGGTGGAGGCTGCCATGCAAGGCACCAACCTGCTCATTGGAAGCAGTGTCTTGCTAAAGGACCCTTTAACATGCAGCTAGGAGGAGCCGGAGATCAAACTGGGAACCTTCCGATTTCGAGTCGGCAACTCTACCCCCTGAGCCACTGCACCCAGGAGGTACATTCACCACTACAAATCACATATTTTGTGGTTAATTGCTAAACCATAAACATCTATGGGCCTTATAATATGTACTTATTTTGTATTTTAGTTGACCAATGCTGACTTGAGATGTTATTTAAGTGATGTGTCAGTAGTCAACAGGTACACTACAATAAAGAGTTACATTGTACAAGGTAGCAGCCACTTAATTTGCAGCCACTTCAAGGTAGCAGCAGGTCATTTGTAGTATGCTCTTGAAGACGATAAGATTTATCGTGTCATCAAGTTATACGTGCAACCACCTTTCACGTTATGATGGCAGTGCACTGCATGCACTTTGCACAGTCTTCTTTAGAGAAGTGCAACTAAACTCCTAATGGCCTCCGCCTTGTTCGAGGGACACTCAATGTCTGATCTGAGATCGGTGGGTGTTACTCCACTCCCCACTCACTCACGTAGGGGACATCACCTTGAAATGTATACAGCCAACAAGCTAAAATTAAGGAAGACTATACAGAGCAGCGAAAAATCAGGGAATCGATAGCGTGAAAAGTTAATGTGAATGTGATGGAGCCGGTTCCAGTTCCTCAATGTTGGATCCGGTTCTGAAAAAGAACTGTTTCCAGATCCCAACCCTAGTTAGCAGACAGAGACTACACATGTGTGGGGAAAATTAGGTATTGGCATAACTACTAAATTGGGGGGGAAATGGAAAAATGTAACCGAAAAATAAATAAATAACATGTCTTGGTCGACTAAGAACCAAACCAACTGATTCATTGAGTAATCATCTTAAGGTCGTGACAGACGGAAGCGGTCCACGCGGGCGTTACCGCTCGGATCAGCGGTGATTGCGCCGCGATCATTGTTGTTTTGTCCCTTGGAGTAGGCCTGAAAACGGGTTCTAGAAATAAGGACAAAGCTGGTTGGTCCTTAGTGATCTGGCCCAATGGATCCCATGCGACGAAGCAAAGTGCACTCACATGCAGACGGTGTGCAAATGTTTAGTCTATTATGTTTTATTTTTGCACAGTTGTCGAGCATCCTTGCCAGTACGAAGCAGAGCTGCTTCACACTGCTTGTTTTAGCCTGTAGGGTGACCTTCCCTCCCAGCTTCTCTTTTCCTTGGGCATTCCACATCAAGTAGCAAAACAAATGACTTCAGCGCGCAGCGGTTTTGCTCTCTTTGCACAGACAGAGAACAATCCACAGTGGCCAGCTCCTCAAACAGGGTTTCATTGCCATAAGGAGAGGGGAGAGAGGCCACATGAACTTTGATCAATCTACAAAGTAAAAGCGTCTTAACCACCCTATTTTATTATTTGTCGTACAGTATGTCAGTCTCATGTTAGGAAACGCTGCTATTTTTATTTTTTAAGTTTTGGCCTATGACATGCCCAAAACAGGAATGCCGGGTGAAAGTGGTTAATTTGACTCTCAAGAGCGTAAAATTTGACCTGTAAGGTCCCCCCCTCCGAGTTCAATTAATACCAAATTAACACTCAAAGCAGTGCATTTGTCCTGCAGCTACCTCATTGTGTATAACTAAAGGCTAGACGGGATAAAGTTTATGAGGTGATTTCAATTAACTTCACGACTTCAACAGCCCAGGGAGAGGTTCTGATGTCATCATCATTATTGCAGACCATAATGTTGGGCTAGTTTGCCCTTAGCAGACCTCCAAAATCGGCTTTTCAGCAGTACTGCTATAGATGTACAGTAACAGCAAAATTACAGGAAACCCACTAAAAACAATTGGCCTGACCCAGGTATAGCTCCAGAATGTCCAATTAAGTTCTCTGTTGGCTTTGTAGCTAGTTATTGAGAAGGCTGTGGCATGTGGTTTAATCATTTCCATGTTAATCAAATCAGTGCCCTTTGGATGGAGACCTGATAAGAGTCCACTCCCATTAAGATAGAAATGCCTCAATTTAGGAATAGAACGGTCTCTCACGGTAGCCTTAGATTTGTATTCGTTTTTTCCTCGTCTTCTAAAATTTGGAGTTAAGACCTCAATCATGTCATAACAATACACATCACAGCTAGATCCCGCTTTCAAGATATACATCGTACCGTATGATTAAATTCATCCTTTATTTTGGCTATTTTAATTCATGTTTTTATTATTGAGGCTATTAGTATGTATAAGCTGACCAATGAACCCACAAAAGACAGCACTCAGGAGGTGGCGTCGGGATAAAGTTCCTGCCCACCACCAGGGAGACTAAGGGTTTGAATCCTCCGCAGTGCATCTGGCTTTGTCGGACGTCCCAAGTCCCTACGAACACAAGTGGTTGTGTTCAAGGGTGGGAAGCCGGGCAAGCTCTATGGAGTCCTACATGTTGGTCAGGGCGCCTGGTCAGTGGGGAGCTTAACTGGGGGGGATAGTGTGTTCCTCCACATATGTTATGTCCTCCCAGTGAAAATCCTCACCGTTAGGTGAAAAGAAGCAGACAGACAGTGTCGTCAGGTGAATCGAAGGAGACACATGCTCACCTACACCCTGAGGTCAGCAGCAACAAGCAACCACAGTACAAGGGGACATGGGAGAAAAAGGGCCCATTGAAAGGCATTCTAGAGAACTAAGCTTATTTCAGACTGGGAACAATGTGAATGTTAGCATTTGGTCACTGCAGTGATTGAATCAATCAACTGTGGTTATCCATAATCCATGGCAAAGTTGTCAAAACGCTGTAACATCAAAGGGGAGTCTTCGATTGTGAAACATACTCGCAGCTGGGGAGAGTGTTTAGAGTTGCTGGCGCAGGACCTGAGTGGCGAGGTTTCACACTATGGTCCCACACTGGGATTTGGATGTTTTCAGTGAGCACACAGCTTCTCCTGCCTCGTTAGACTTGGCAACGGCACTGATATATGTGTCACAGACCTCGCGTACTCGAGACCCGGCTCATACGCTCCCTAATATACTTTTATGGGGTTTTACTTGGCACAAGACGCAGGACAGTCTTGCCTCCCCTCTCCAAGTTAAACAGAGCAGCATTGCAGGGGAGGACGGATGGCCCAGGACAGACGCTGGGCAACGAGTTGGAAACTAAATAACATTGTCGCACCAAAGGCCTTCTCCTGCTGAACGACCCCAACTAACCTTGACAGTATAAGTCCATTGGTCCATTGTTTTAACAGATGTGAGCTGTACGCAGCACCGCTCTCTAGTGATGGAATAAGGTAACTACAGTCCAAAGACAGGGGACATCAGGTAGCAATTTAATTTACAATGTTGCGATAGTCACTGCAGCTCAACATAGATAATGCACAGCACGTTAGCTTTGATATAGTCTGTATATTTTTAAATAGTCTGTATAGTTGGACGTCATTAATTCCCACATTGCATTCAATCTTATATGGCTTAAAGCCTATGAAGCCTATGAAGGAGATTCACTGCAAAGTTTGGGAATAATAATAAGATAGACAATGAATGACATACTTATCATGATAGCTGTACAGTATATTTTGTTGTTGGGAAACATATCTTTTACAGAGAGGTCATTTAATAGCATTTAAAAGGAGAGGGAAGTTCACCCAGCCACAAGGCAAAATACATGAGCAATTTGTGCATAATCCACGACCCACAATTCCTCGGGCCAGGATTCCAAATGTCTTCTTGGACACAATCTGTAAACAAGATCTGATTTCTGAAATTGATGTATTTGAGGTAACGTTCTCATGCCTGGATTTGTTCTGAATAGCAGTTGAGCACTCCAGCTTTGGCAAACACGAGAAGAGAAACAGTCCAGGGAAGGCTACTCAAAAAAAGTCAAAAGTAAAAATAATAGGAAAAAAACTGAAATTATGTAGAAATAACAAAAAGACAAGCGCCAAGCAATTTACAGATTTGCCTGCACAACTCAAGATAAGTCGCCTGCAAAGGTAATCTCTCTTTAGGATTGTGTTATATTAGACCATCAAATTTAATGGAAGGATATGAGCTGACGATCTCCTGCAATAAAACAACATGTCTTTGCCCTCTGGCAGGGCAGAGATGCTTAACTATCACCCTATTATCCCAGGTCCCCCCACCCTCCTCCTCAGTAAATAATATAATAATGCACGCAGTACTTTGGTCGACAAAGGAGGAAAACTTAAAATCTGGCATTTGCAGATGCTCAGAATGAAAGGAACCTTGCAGAGTGCAGTAAGCAAGTAGCCTGGGAACCAACGGATCCAGAACCATGTGGCACATACATGTAGGTCAGAAGCCTATCTCCTATTTCCTTAGTGTGAGGAAGCAAGTACACCCCCTGGACATGATGCTAGTGTGTCGCAGGGACTTACCCCCCAGTCCAACCCTTGATGATGAGTGCCAGGCAGGGAGGCATTGGGAACCATTTTTTATAGTCTTTGGTACGACTTGGCTGGGAGTTGAACCCCTGACCTCCCAGTCTCAGGGCGCACACTCTAACCACAAGGCCACTGAGCTGAGAGTGCAAAATAACTGAATCACCCTATTGCATATTAAAATTGCCGTCTATGATGACATATCCAAAATAGGGACGCCAGGTTAAAAATCATAACGGTAATCACAGAAACGGTTCGCCTACCACCGATTTCGCTTCAGCCTGTCAAACAACGGCTCCCTGTGAAACAGGTCTGGAAAATGAAAGAGACCTTTTGCTTCAAACTTAATTTGTAGCACTAGTACACGTCTCCAAAGCATTCCCGGTGTCAATGCAATTTTCTTCATTCTTTCCCCTTGAATCTGGGCTTGTTATTTCTTCCCAGACCAATTGATTGGGAGTTAATGTCGGCCCGACAACGTAACACCCAGATTCCCTGTTCCCTGTTCAGCTGGCCAAGAATTACTGGACGGGAATTACAGTGATTCAGCACTGTTCATACCTCATTTCCATGAGTGGGAGAGAGACGTGAGAGCTGCACCAAGAACTGCTGGCTCCCAATGAATCACACTGAGGTTAACCAAACATCGTTACATGAGCAATCATAATCTTGCACTAAGAAAACAACCAAAATAATCTTTGCTTTTTAAACGGTGCTCATCTATAACTGCTGATCTATCACATTAGGCTATTTGATTTTGACAAGTCATCCAAATTTGGACCACTAAACCATTTGTATCAGTCAAACAACATATAGCCTACTATAACATAGTATGCTATATATTGGACATTGTACAAGTAGTGCCCCTTTGATTTCATTCAAGAATACCTTAAAAGTATGTACTTTTGTATATTGAATCTACATGAACATGTACTTTTTTTTTAACTTACTTTACGACAGTTTTGTTTTCCATATAGCTGCCATTCAAAAGCAAAAGGCTCACCTCGTTGACTTCATCCTGGAATTTCATCCTGTTTGTATCATTATGCTTCATAAACATCTGCAGTCTGCACCTCTGCAAGCTCACACTGAAAAACAGAACACAATATGACATCAACGCAAACAATGGTAGGCAATCAAATACAAAAGTGGTTGCAATCAAGATGTTAACCACACTAACAGATGACTGTAATCAAACAGCGATCAGTAAGAAATGTTAACAGCAGTGTACAATATTTGTAGGAAACATGCAGTCATTGAAGGCAGCTTCATAGGGACAATTTGACAAATCCTTCCTCTCAAGCAATGCCAGCAAATATCCACAAGCTGACTCAATAACACACAGGACTAGTTCTGCACACAGCTGCCACCAGGTGGGAGTCTGTAACTGTAGAAAGATTGTTTGCACCTACTTGTTTCATAGACTACAGTGAATAGAATAGATAATATGATTTTTTTAAATCGTAATGGTATAGCTACAAAATAAACTGTCTTTATACCTTGAAGAAAAAGTGCTGTGTGAAATGCCTAAAAAAAACACCACAAACAAAAAACAACAAATTATGCAATTACCCTGATGCCTGATTAAATAGGTCTATTCTTAACATGTTTGCTGTTATGACTGGGTTTTCACAACAGTACATCTACTACTTGAAAGTAATACTGCGTCTGCACTTTATACACAACTCAACTCACTAATGTACGCCGCGCCTCCGCCCAAGTGGAGCCTACTATGAAACTCTGCTCGGCTTGTGGCTCTGTCTGTCTGTCTGTGTGTGTGTGTGTGTGTGTGCAGTATGTGTGCACTGCCTGCACTGCCTGTGTGCCACCCACAGTGCGCCAGAGTGCAGCCACAGTCAAAACACACGCACACACACACACACACACACACACACACTCCGTAAATACACAATATTTTCGAGCTGCGTTCGCTTCCAGCGTTTGCGCGTCTTACTTGTGTATACAAATATATATTGCTCTCTAAAACGCTGCTATTTTCTTGCTAATAATATATGAGCCAAGTTTTAGTCTTATAGATTTCATTTATTTTTACCTGTTTCGTCCAGTTTTTGTATTTTTTATGTATTATGCTTAGTTTTTCCTGTGTAATGTAATGTAATGTACTCTATTCTCTGCTTGTTTTTATGCTTGTTTTTTTGTGGGGACTACGCATGTAAATTTGCATATTTGCTCAATGTGGTGTGGTGTATTTACATTACATTGATATGTATTGCTCATCAATATGCTAAATTCAGGGCGTCTAAATAAACAAATAATTTAAAGTAAATATCTTCTTTAAAAAAAAAAAGCACGCCCAATATTACCCTTTTCTTCCATATCCTTGTTCTAGTCTGATTCATAATCGTAATTATTTTCACCTGGTTCAGAAAAAGGCAGCCATTTCCACCTTTGGTCAGCAGATGGCGACACACTTCCACGATTTAGTAGAGGACTTAAGTGGCAGGCACCAATGGAAAAATACTGTTGTAAACTGTATTTTCTTAGGTATTTTATTTCATTTACCATGTGGTTAATTGCTCAGTTGGTGCTAAAACAATTAAGTGCAACAAGACTTAACACTCATAATGGTCCTATAAAGTAGGCCTAATGTTGCACTAATAGTCTAATGGTTCACTAATTTGAGTGCTGTATATCCATTTACTTTGTCAGTAGCCTTGCTTCAGTTATACTATTAATTGTGTCATAATAAAATGATCCCAGCACCAGATGTGAAGAGAACAGAATCTACGAACATCATTCTTGGCTGCATGTGATTCTGATAATCATAATACAATGTTTGTACAGAACTTTTCGCAACAAAGTTTGAAAGGGCTGTAAAACTACTAAAAAATACATTATTATAATGGCCGATTAATTAAAAATAAAGGGGAAATATAGTATAGAATTGAACCTATAATACTAATGTAGGTTTAATTAAGGCTCATGATCAACTCTCCCAAAGTAAAAAAAAAAAAAAAACAGTCAACAGTGGGGCCAATGCAGTATAGTTGGTTAGGGCACCCAAAGGAACGAGCTATCTTTAAACTGGGCGCTGGGTGTCACACTGTCAGTCCCAAATGTTTAGTGGGGCTCAAGAGGGTGTGTGCCGAGTTGTAAATTGCTCTGTTTTTAAACTGAGGGGAGAAGAGGAAGAGGAAGTGGGTCAGAAGGGTGGTCGGGCTATAAATTAGTGCTTTTACTACACTGACTTGGCATGTATTAATTGCCTAGTGGAAGAGATTTGCATCGTTTTACATTGCAGCTAGCAAATCTCACGCTCCATAAAAATCATACTGATATCCGTTTCAACATATCAGTAGGACCAGGGAGCCTGTCGAAACAAGCACTTCTATTTTTGCCAATCAAATGCATGGGGGAAATGTTTTCCTGTTAACATGCATTTGTTGTGTATGTGTAAAAAGTTTACAAAGATTGGCCAGTAATGTGTAAAATATTTTAGATTTAATAAGATGAGTCAAAAATATATTTAAAAACAAGAGTACAAAGAGTCTTGGAACAACACTAGTGATGTGGCATCACTGATGTCTTGAGGCTGTTCGCCATCCTAAGAGGCCAAAAAACACATACAAAAACTGTAATTCTCAAACATTTTCATGTCAAGGAACCCTAAATTGATCCCACTAAACCTCTAAATTGACCCCCATCTGAAACGTTGTTGTGCCAGGGTCCCCTTAAGAGAAGATTTGTGTTAAATTATACAAAATAATTTTAAATTGTGCACCGATTCAAGATTTTTCAAAATGGTTTGAAAATAGCAAATCTACAAGCTCACAACGTGTCTCACCAGCACGCATTGCGAGCTTGCAGATCAGCTATTTTCAAATAGCTGAATAAAAAATAGGGTTAAATTGGTTAAATTGATTTTGATGCTGTTTGCTGGGGGATAGTTGCAGCCCTAACTTGTTGTTTGGGACAAAAGTGGTGGACGGAAACACTGATGGGCCGACATCATCATCAACCCTCTATCACAGCCTTTAACAGGAAATATGTAATGAATAAAGTACTGTACAGTAGGTGTGTAACCAGCACCATGTACAGTAGCAGCAACATATAGATAGATATCTGGGTAAAAGAACATAAAATAAATTACAAATATAGCACGTACTGTATTGCAACATGGATTAAGAGAAAGCAAGAGGCATTCTTTACTGAAAAACAAAAGGTCAGCAATTAAATTACCATTGAGACGACTTTAATAAACACAATACTGTACATGAAGGGATAAAGTAGATTCAATCTCTTTCTAAGTGGTTCTAGAGTGCAACACTAGTCTTGTGACTACAGCTGTGTCTTGGGCATACAGTACCATACACACTTTCAGTATGAAGGATGAAATAATGCGTAATTGTGCTTGTAATGTTAAAGTTTGACTTAGGTGCACACGCACACGCACACACACACACACACACACACACACACACACACACACACACACACACGCTTACTCCAAAAACCTCTCAGACACTGATTTAGACAAACACACAAATATTCAACCACTTCTACAGCGGCCCCCTCCCCACGCACGCATGGACACAGAGTGAACCCAAATGGGTCATTACCTCCTGTAAAAGCTCCCTGAAGTTGAGAACAGGATCCCTAAATGGCCATTCTGCCAGCTGTCCCTCTATGTAGTGCGTGGACTCATGGAGCAGGGTGAGCAGACAGGTGGTGAAGACTGAAGAGGCTGATAAAACAGCACCCCAGAGGCTGTGTGTGTGTGTGTGTGTGTGTGTGTGTGTGTGTGTGTGTGTGTGTGTGTGTGTGTGTGTGTGTGTGTGTGTGTGTGTGTGTGTGTGTGTGTGTGTGTGTGTGTGTGTGTGTGTGTGTGTGTGTGTGTGTGTGTGAGAAAGAGAAAGAGAAAGAGAGAGAGAATGAGACTCCTCATGCACTGATCTGGCATCTAATGTGGAGTTGGATGGCATTATGAAATGCTTAGTCACTTATTGATTTATGATCGCAAGGTGGAATTGATTTTACCCACAACAAACATCAGCGAAATTTGCCACCAGGAAGGGAAAAATATCAATCAGCACTGAATAATTCAGCCGAAGCAATCTCGATAACAATAACGTTGTGTTATGTGTGTGGCTGTGTATCTTTTAGTCTCCCTGGTTTGTGCATTACGTACACAGTACAGTCTGTTCCTCAAATGGATGTGTCTCCAATGTTACGACCAAGTGACAGGAACAAGGACACTCACTGCTGGGCATGTATCGAGGTCACAGCATTGTAAGCAACAGATAAAAATATCACAAATAAGGTCATACACTCTCTAGTCTCTCGAGACAGAATTGTTAAGTTGTTAGTTCACACAATGCTTCCACCTAACAGTCTGTACATCGAAGCACTGCAAATCTGCAGAAAATAAAGTGGCTGTCACGCTTACCCACACTTTGCAGTCCTACTGTGAATAAAACTTGTCAAAGCCTACAGTATGTAGCTTGCTGCTTAGCAAAAACATTTTCAAAAATATATTTTACAGTTATCATGACACGTAAATGACAACTTCCTGTGCAGAACTTTTGGGAGATGAAATGATAGGCTCTCTGGCCCGGATCGCTGGCCTAGCGGTCCGGGCACTTAGGCTCTAATGTAGCCTGACAGCCCATTGCGGGTTCGAGTTCCCGCCGATCTTTGCTGCATGTTTCTCCCCATCTCTCTCTCCCTGTTTCCTGTCCATCTCCACTATACACTATAAACAAAGGCAGAAAAGCCCCCAAAACATGTCTAAAAAATAATAATTATACACTCTCGCTCTTCGAAGACTGTGTAAAAGTAGGCTTGAGACTCTATACACACTCTAACAAGAAGCTATGCCTATGCTTCTGAAGACGTTCAACAATCATACAGGGAGAAACCTGGTGTAGACGAGGCAGAGATACAGTACCAGTTTATTACACATCATATGGGAGAGATGGTAACTACACAATTTCTGTTCCGGAAATTCCATTCACTCCACCTTTTAAGTCATAAATAGAAATACTGCTAGTGAACTTCAGTTTGCTAACTCTTATTTCTCCCACTGGACATCACCTAAGTGGAAACAGCCAATCAACAGGGCATATCAAATTTACATTAAGCAGCTAAGCTACTAACATTATACATTAGCTGTAATATAAGGAGAAACTACTATCATGCAGGACAGGAATTTCATGGAGGCCATGATGAAGGCCATGGCTGCCATGGCCCCTCAGTTTGGCCTTCTGATAGGTCCGGAGGCCACAGTGACCTTGATGGCCCCCCCCCACTGCCTTGGCTTATCTACTGTAGCTGTTTTCTCCTCTGCCTCTTTTCTGTCATATATAGTTTTTAACCCATTCAATCCGGGAACTCATCTACAAAATGTCTAAATCCCAAAAGGACCCCCAATATGATATGTATTTGGTCGCAGACCCCCCATCTCAAAATAATTTTGTTCCAGGGACACCCCAGAAGCAAAGATTTGAGTTACAAATGTTCCCTTTAGAAAGATATAAAGATATAGAACATTTTCATGATTTAAAAAAAATAAATAATAATTACTTTGTATTTTACTTATGATATAACTGATTGTTAACTTATACTAGGTATTATAGTAAATTAAATATCATTTTATTCATTATTCATTGTGGACTTAAAATTGTTGTTTTATTTGATGGCTTTCCTGCCCTGGCATTTGGCCTTTGTGCCCTCAAACAATTTATAACACCAAAGGTCAAGTGGCTTTGCCCCTAATGAAATTCCAGGCCTGCTACCATGTGAAGTAGCTTACGTAATATGTACACAATTTCCGTCTACACACTGTGTCTCATTGGTGGGCTGTGGACAGTTCAGAAACCTGCCTAACAATGACATCATCGATGGGGATTCCAAGCTAATAAATAGAGACTGCAGCCATTCTCTTCCTGGAAAGTTAGCATGCTGAAATAGAAGCCATTCTTATTGGATCAATAAAACAAATTCATCTGGTCTGAAATTACCAAACCTGCCTACCAATGATGTCCATGAAATGTCCACAACTCCTCTGAGACACAAGAGTGAATAGACAGAAATCGTACCATCAAAATAATTTGCATTTGTGAGCACCAATGTGAAGTTGGTGAAGTGGTCCTTTAATGACATAAGAAAATGTTTCATGCATTTGCCCCCCCCCCAAGCAACACATACACATAGTTATTACCTGGTGTATGTGAATGGATGGTCAATGAGCGTGGCACCAGCTTCACTTCCGTGCCTGCCTGAACTAACCCGATGCTCGATATTTTCTTTTGTACTTCTGTAAATTGTTATGAATATCATTATCATTACAGTCCCATAGAACCCCCACGCAGCCATCTGCTGGTGATGAGAGGTAGACGATCCTAGGTGGAAAATTCTAGCCTTGCGCTTTACGATGCATCGTGCCTGGTCCTGTCAGTGAGGTTAAATATTTGAGGCTTGTGTGATGATACTGGTCAGGGTACAGTTACACCGTGGGACCCAGCTTCTGACAATATAATATGTATGTATAATGTGAGGGGACTGGACAATGATGGGGGTCGACGGCCAAATACATATCATTTTGGGGGTCCTTGACATGAAAAAGTTTGAGAAACATATGTTTTTTCAGAAAACTGTTAGGATTTAGAAGACATTTGTAGAATCGGCCTTAGGTCTTAATGGGTTAAAAGCACAAGACGTACTTTGATATTGTCAGTGTACATAATACATTTTATGTACATCCAAAACCATTCACCTTTCAGGAAATGGAAAATCAAACCAAGTATTACTTCTGTACACAAATACTGTACACCTCACATTTCCTTTTGTGGGTTATTTCAAGGGTTTTCGATTTCTTTTTTTATTGCATGGAAGCAATAGACAGGCAGTTCTAGTGGGTCTTCTAGTGACTCAGCATGAAAAGGTGTTAATTTGTCACTCACCTCTGACGGAGCAGAAACCTAATCTGCTGACACCGAGAACCCCAAATCAGGAGCCGTGCTTGTTGTGACAGGAAGGTTGCTAGTTCCACTCCCTGGGCGTGCTGTGAAACCCCACACAGGGCAGGCAATGAGTACCAGGCTTGTTCTAAATTTTTAAGGGATCATACCGGTGGTCTGGCATGTTTAGTCCATTAAAATCATGTAATATGCTTGACATTACAGCCGACCATTTTCCAAAACATGCTGTGGTTTGTTTGATATTTGAGGACGCCATTCTGTTACTTGCAGAAACTTGCTTGACATAGGTAACTAAGCACAATAGAGTGGTTGTAAAAGTTGCTTTATGATTGCATTTTAACGCAATTTAAAATGAGGATTGATTTGAAAAGTGTAGCCAAAAATAGTCCCTTGAGAAAATATAGATTTATGAACAAACTCATACGACCCTATGTTATGCTATGCTATGATAACCCTATGTCCATTACTTATTAACCACATAATGCTAAAGCTAACATTGCCAAAATTATATATACACACACACATATATATATATATACATATATATATACACCATTCCATTCCATCATCTATTTGGAAGATTTACAACAGTGCCATGGAGAGGAGACATGACAGCTGGAGGACTCTGAAGCTTGATGCAATGGACACACACACACACACACACACACACACACACACACACACACACACACACACACACACACACACACACACACACACACACACACACACACACACACACACACACACACACACACACACACACACACACACATATACACACGCGTGTAGGCAGCCACAATTACATTATTGACTCTGCCCCAGAGCACAATGAAAATACTCCCAGTGTGATTGAAATGTAGACCTTGAATGGACAGCTATCTCACATCTCACACATGAAAGCGCTTTATTTCAACACAATGCTCAGCATGCCATATAAAAGTCACGCAAGGCCAATAATTCTATTATGGCTTCTGACCTCTGTCGAACATACCCCCCCCCCCCCCACACACACACACACACACACACACATCATATTGCTCAAATCATGTGAAAGAAGAACTGCAGATTGTGCCTAAGTGTAAATTCACAAACATAAAATAAACAAAATAAAACAAAGCTATTTGTCTGCCAACAGGCAACATGTACCTGTTCTCCCTGACCCACCCCCTCCAGGGATAGCTGCAGTCTCCCATAGGCTCAGTCCCCTGATAAGTGCCATATGGCACAGTCACAGCATATGTGTGTGTGTGTGTGTGTGTGTGTGTGTGTGTGTGTGTGTGTGTGTGTGTGTGTGTGTGTGTGTGTGTGTGTGTGTGTGTGTGTGTGTGTGTGTGTGTGTGTGAGAGAGAGAGAGAGAGGGACAGAGAGAGGGAGGGAGGGAGCTATGGCTAAAGGTGTCAGAGGGAGGCTGGTTTAAATTTAGCGGCGACACGAGTGATATCTGCATGGCAGGTCCTGTCTCCCTCCCCCTCCTCCCCTCTCCAACCCCCCCTCCCTCTCTCTCTCTCACACACACACGCACACACACACACCCACACACACTCCTTCTGTCTGTCTGTCTCACCGGCCAGGAGACGGCCTTACACTTCACTTCATTTCTCTCCCCTCTGTTCTACCGGTCCACCTGGATTTTAAGCAGAGGTCAGCTGAGGACGCACGACACAGAGAGAGAGAGAGAGAGAGAGAGAGAGATACAGTAGATAGAGAGGGAGAGAGAGAGATTGAGAGAGGAAAACATAAAGAAGGGAGGGGGACTCTTGCCGGAGGCAGGAGGGAAGAGGAAGAGAGAAGGCAGAGAAGACGAGGGGAGACGGTGGATTCACTGGTTCAGGATAACGTCTGTTTTTGTCAGTGGCATTGCAGAGGCAGGCAACAGCAGCAGCTCAGGAGAGGAAGCGGCTTTGAGCTGTGAGAGGTGAGACCCTAGCCTCTCAGTTATATGTCTATGTATGTATGTAATTATGTATATGTACTATGTATGTATGTATGTATACATGCATGTATGCATGCACGCATGCATGCATGCATACATACATGTATGGTATGTATGTATGTATGTACTGTATGTATGTATGTATGTATGTATGTATGTATGTATGTATGTATGTATGTATGTATGTATGTATGTATGTATGTATGTATGTATACTGTATGTATGTAGAATTGTAGATACAGCTTGTCTGCATTCATGCTGTGACCAAACTACCAATGTTACACATAATTTATTTTGGAGCTCAAATGCTGTGGCGCATGCAATGCTTTGCAATGCCTGTGTGTGTGTGTGTGTGTGTGTGTGTGTGTGTGTGTGTGTGTGTGTGTGTGTGTGTGTGTGTGTGTGTGTGTGTGTGTGTGTGTGTGTGTGTGTGTGTGTGTGTGTGTGTGTGTGTGTGTGTGTGTGTGTGTGTTCAACGCCAGTGATAGAGGGTAATACAGTATTTGCGGGTGTATAAATGGACAGATAACTGTCACTGATCACTGTTTGATTCTGTTTGGTGTGCAATACATAAATTGGTTGAAAGAGAAGGCACACTGTGCTCAGGGTGTAGCATACTGTCCATAGCGTACCGTAGTGTACTGCTACAGTACATGGATTGATACGCTGTCGCATAATTGTAGGTATTTAGAGAAAACAAGGCACAATTCAGGTTTTAGAAATCCTGCAACTTGTCAAAAACATCTATTGTTGATTTTCTTCATGATGCTGGATTGGTTGAGACACAAGGCCCATTGTAGGCAATAGTAAACGATAATCACTTAAAGTGCAGGGGGATGGACACGTGTGAGATTGAACTCTGCAGCCCAGTGAATAGGAGTCAGTAGGGGTGTGCCGATACACTAATTTCACGAAACGATACGATACGATATTTGGCTCACAACTTCGATACGATTTCGATACGATACGATACGCACTTTTTTTATTATGAAAATAAATGGGGGAGAAAAAAAGGAAATGCAAACAAATAATTCTGTTTTTGCATTATTCAGACATGCAAACTTGTAGCTTTTCAGCCGTTTTGAATCCAAATAGGGCAATAGTGTGACACCTGACCCGAAAAAAAACAACATGTTGTCACCCTTTTCACCTCGGGGCTGTTTGCATGCCTGGTTATTTTGATTGGTGTAAAAAAATAAAAAAATAAAAAAAAAAAAAAAAAATTTTCAAAACGATATTTTTTTCCCCCAAAACGATACATATCGTCGCGAAAACGTATCGCGATATATCGCGGGACGATATATCGGCACACCCCTAGGAGTCAGTCTAGGCTTTGTGGCAGCACTGCACCTGGGTTTTAAACTAAATGCAGGGACACACGAGATATCTGCTAATCTCAATTTAATCTGATTTCATTTGATTCGATTTAATTTAACTTAATCTTTTGCTTGCATCTTCAGGTATAACACCCCAATGCATTTGTTTTGTAAAAGTATACTTATGCATGCATAGTATTGTATCTGTATGGTTCTATAGTATAGATATAGACCCATCTAGAAAAAGATCATGCATTTATTTAGTAGATGCAAGAGAATTTGAGGTCCTAATCGTTGGTAACATAACAGCCACCAGCTCCTGCAGAGCCACTGTACTGCACGCTGTGGCAACCAAAATTAAAACCAGCCACAGCATTCAATTGAATTCGCTGACGGGGGCATAACCCGATATTGTCCCGGCGGTGGCCAATGCGCCCCGCAGACCATTTTCCCTCCACATCAAAGCCACGGGCAGTAATTCATCCGTTATTCTGGAGAGCGATACCCTCTTGTGTGGACATGGGGGCGTTCCGTGACAGGACTGTACTGCTGTCAGCCAGGGTATTTCCAAAGGGCAGCGCGGCCATCAGAAACCCTCACAGCACTGAGGACTGGAGAGAGGAGGCCGGGTGTGGACGAAATAGGGAAAGGGGGAGGTCAGGTTACTGGGCCTTCATCCACATTTCAGTCTGGAAACATCATGTGAAGAGGAGGAAGACAGGGACAGAAAGAAACATTTTCCCATGTTTTGCCAGTAAAGCCCCATGAAATGAACTGAGAGGGACACATTTTTGACTGTAAATGAAATGAATTCAATTGAGACAGACAGACAGAGAGAGAGAGAGAGAGAGAGAGAGAGAGAGAGAGAGAGAGAGAGAGAGAGAGAGAGAGAGAGTTTATTTTTCAACTGCAGGAGTTTAGGATGTTTGAAAATCAGAGCACATTCAGACGCAGCCTGTGGCAAACGGCCAACTTCCCCTCAAATACATGTGTATTGCACCACAAATACAAAGACGTTTGTTTCTTTAACTACCTGGCTATAAGACAGACTGGCCTGCTTCCACTTGGTCCCAACATGACAAGGACAACATGCATGAAAGAGACTGACTCATGGCTGGTCTGGTGGACTAGTAATCTTCTGGTGCAATAATCTGCCTTAGGCCAAGGCTGGTTGGCTAGACAGGACAGATGGCATGGTTATGGCACGTGGGTGTGCGCGCGCGCGCGCGTGTGTGTGTGTGTGTGTGTGTGTGTGTGTGTGTGTGTGTGTGTGTGTGTGTGTGTGTGTGTGTGTGTGTGTGTGTGTGTGTGTGTGTGTGTGTGTGTGTGTGTGTGTGTGTGTGTGTGTGTGTATGTGTGTTAGATAGACAGACAGAACTTTATTGATACCGTGGGTCCGTGGGGAAATTCAGGTGTCTTGCTGTAGCAGCACCGTCATGAAACACATGACAAATAGAGATATAATACAGGTATAAGTAAGATAACAATAAGTGACAATAATAAATTAAAAGACTGTATGTGTGTGTGTGTGTGTGTGTATATATATATATATATATATATATATATATATATATACATAAACAAACAAACAAACAAACAAACACACGTGTTGATATGAGGTGAGGCTGATATATGTACAGTTAGAGCCAGCTACACAGTGGAAATATGGATAAATATGTACTGTGCAATAGGTTAGGAAAGGTTAAAAAGTTTATACTTTAATTGAGTGTGACTATTGAGAATGTATCTATACACATGGTATTAAGACTTCCATGCAGATTCATGTGAATCTACACAGAGCAACAGGCTACATTGTATTCATTCAGACCACAGGTACCTTAGGTACCAGTATAACCCAGCCAAATGCATTTGGTCTCTAACAAGCTATGTATGATTTATGTGCATACAACATCACCGGTTATCATGTCCTCCTGATGACCGCACAGGAGAAGTAAGGTCACATTCATAAGCTCACCTCAACATCAACAGCTTGTTGATTGGTTTCCCCAGCCAAAATAGACCTACAACAGCCATCAAATACAATTATACACGCATCATTTTCTTGTGCCCTTAGATCATTTCCCCTTTCTCAGCCCATAATAGTGTGCTTAGATGATGACTTGATGTTTGTCATTTCTACCGCACCATACAGTATAGTATGTGCACATTCTTGCCTCTTCCAGGGTGACTGACATGTTCTATGAAGGGTAACCCAGTTCCTTCCATAACATGAAACATTCCAATCGACTCAACTGGACTCAACTTTACTAAAGTACCTGGTTCTTTTTCTGGTGTCACCTCCATCAGTGTTCCAAGTGAGCTGAGGCAATACCAAAAGGTAGTGTGTAACGTGTAAACACTACAGACTTGGTCAGAGAAGGTCATCACTAGTGTTGTTGTGTCAGGACAGACGCCCCTATAGACTATTGCATGGAAGCTCCTAACAATTGTTAACAAACTTTAACCACATGAAAGCGTCCGCTATTCTGGGGAAGAAGAAACAGTGAAAATAGCAGATCTACAAGCTCACAAGGTCACAACAAGTCCTCAACGGTTCATATTTCGATGCCTTGTGAGCGTAAAGATCTTGTAGAGCTTTTAGATCTGCTATTTTCAGCAAAGAGATTTGATGTAGAGGGGGGAAAAGAGTGGACCAAGTACAGAGCCCTGGGGGACCCCAGTCAACTCCTATTTCTTGGCTAAAATGTGTTTGTTGAGCTATACACGATAAATGTAGCATTGTTTATCACTCTCCTTTTTACATTGCCGGGGTCCTTTCTGCAGTGGAAAACAAAGCTAGTTGAGTCTAGTTGGTTCTATGCAGTGGAAAAGCACCATTAAATTCCTGTCGACACATCGCAATGGGGTACAAGGAATTTGCAATGGCAGCCCTGACATGCACCACAGATAAAAACGGATAGAATCGCAACATGACGTGAAGCTGTGAGTGAAGCCCATTTTATCACTTCTACTTCAGATCAGTATGCGTGGCCTGCTATAAAGCTCTACACAGTAAAATTCTGAGTGTTAATTTAACTCTGACAGTGTAAAAATAGATCTGTAAGAGTCCTATGTAGGCCCAAGGCATTTGCCGGGCATCCACAGAGCAGAGTTGTTGAGGCCATATTCTGGAGACAAGTTGAGGTATAGTTTGAACAAAGTGGGCGAGTGCAGTGGTTAATGCTTCGAAACTGTCATAAACATTATGTTGGGCTCAAGTGTACATGTGTATAATCTGTGCCTGAACTTGACTTCTGTGAGGACAAAAACCCTATTGTTAAAGAGACTCCGCATTCTCCAAGAAATGTTTTCTCCAAGAAATGTTTCATGTTTCAGCTGAATCACAAACCACTGCTGCATCATTTGAATTTTGAATTATGTTACGGAATCTCTCTGTATGTTTTGCATGAGAGGTGGGTTCGCTGGGTGGAAATTGAAGATCGTGTTTTCACTACTTTCCAGGATTAACGTAGCTCTGTTTACTTTGGTTTAGTTCATTTATTTTGACAATTTCGAATCTCAGATACTATATTTTTGCCCCTATTTGGGCCCCCATGGGTCCATTTGGAATACTGTTTACACTGTCATGAACACAGAGGATTGTACTGTGCATTATCCAAGGCAATGCATAGAAGAAATGTCCTGGAATTCTATTGGCTGAAGACCCGTGGCAGTTGATGCAATAGCAGACAACTCATCCTCCAGCACTGTGGTGTTCTCAGTAACAGTGTACAGTAGGTATGGAGAATGGACGGAGAACCACAGGGCGTTCCCCTCTCTCAAAGCAACGAAGTGGGCTCACTTTTAGTTGCAGGGATCCTGTTTCCCTCATAGAATGCCAACCAGCAAGAGCTCTGGGAAAAGAGCACTATATATATCAAGAGAGAAATGCTAATGTTGTCCACTGTCGCTTGCACACGCTCGCTCTCTCTCTCTCTCTCTCTCTCTCTCTCTCTCTCTCTCTCTCTCTCTCTCTCTCTCTCTCTCTCTCTCTCTCTCTCTCTCTCTCTCTCTCTCTCTCTCTCTCTCTCTCTCTCTCTCTCTCTCTCTCTCTCTCTCTCTCTCTCTCTCTCTCTCTCTCTCTCTCTCTCTCTCTCTCTCTCTCTGCCGGTCCTGCTGCCAAGTCAAGTCACGTCAAATCTATTTGTATAGCGTGGCATACAACCAAAGGTCGGTTGCAAGGTGCCTTCCTTCGCAGAACCCTGTCCCCCTGTAAAGCGAGGAAAGCCACGTATGAAAGCTTTGGAACAAGTGGCTATAGCGACGACGGGTTCCATATTAGGATGAAGTCATTGTGGAGGAAGCCGTTCTCTAGAAACCAGCAGTACATAGATAGATGATCGTCTACGTTTTTCTTTTTTTGTGCCATGCTGAAGCACACATTTCACTGTGTGTGTGTGTGTGTGTGTGTGTGTGTGTGTGTGTGTGTGTGTGTGTGTGTGTGTGTGTGTGTGTGTGTGTGTGTGTGCCTGCGTGCCTGCCTGCGTGCGTAATGCTGACACTACTGTACTTCCATTCATCGAGAGACAAGTCCCGTCCCCTGGTAGCTAAAGGTACACAAAGTCGTGTTCCCCCTGGCACGTGAACAGTTTGCATAAATGTTTTCAAGCCTGGGTGCTGTAGCTGCATCGGCTCTGGCTGTTGCAGCACAAAATGTGACTGTGCACACATACTGTAGTCCCTTGCTCATCTCCCCTGGAAGTGTAAAAGTGAGTAATGGGTCTGCAGCTGCGCTGCAGTGATGCACCACGGTCCGTCAGTGATGGATGGCCGTCTGCACTGCATTATAAACACTCAGCGGTGGATGATGGCTCAGTTTTATTTCTGAAAGTTTTGTCCCACTGGAATCTAGAAGAGAAGCTATGTCCTATAGACGGTAGGCTGTGAGTAAGCAGTTTAGAAACCCTGGAGCAGAGCTGCTGCTGACTCAGGAGAATCTCATGAAGACAGTTTTATGGGGTATTTTTTGTTCTTTTTTTCTTGAATTGAGCATATAAATGATTTTCATAAAGGCTAAAGTCCCACGACTTCATACTAAAAGTAATTTAAGTGCCACATGTTACAATGCGCACCTTTTATAAATAATAGCTGACACTTTCTGGTAATGCAATTCATTTCAAATTATCTATCAATAAACATAAAACTCTATGGTCAGAACGGAGCATCCATCAAAGTATCAAGTGTAAGAGCAGGCAATAAAAGTTAATGAGCAGATTAGTAATCAATAAAAGAGTCCCTACTCAAAGCTAATGAGTAAATGTTTCCAGCTCATTTATGAAGATGGTGTCAAGTTGCAAGGCATTGATCCAACTATATATCCAAATATATTTTTATGATGATTTTCAACTTTCAACGGATGAGCAATGACACGAGCTGACACAGCTACACTGCATTTTATCAAAAACAGTATACAGTACAGTATATGTAATGTATATTCTAATCTATATGGTCCATCAGAAGAAGGTCCATTGAACCATTTGGATCTATCATAAATGAGTTCTGTTTTTTCAAATATCAAATTAATATAGAACACTTGTATATGCCTTTTGCAGCTCCAATTACTGTAGAAGAAAGAGTGATGAAATGGCCTAACAAGTAGTTATGACCGTCCATACTTTATTCTTATGTTTCTTCTGTGGACGTTGCTCTATCTAAATGGAAAAGGGAAAGTCTCATACCTGGAATATGTCCTCTGCATTTAATCCATCATGCCCAGTGGGTAGCTATTGAACAGCACCCATGGAGCAGTTTGGGGCTCAGTGTCAAGGACACTTTGACACGATGACAGGAGCCGGGGATCGAACTAGGAACCTTCAGATTCCCAGGCGGCCACTCTACGCACAGTACCGTACGTTCTATGATGTAGCACTAGCAGGTCTGTCTGCATGGAATAGAGCATGGTGAATTCCATCTCAGCTACAATATGGCATAGTTGACAGGCTTGTGCCAGCCATATTACTTTTCGGTCTCTTTTAAAGGGTTCTCTTTTTTTACTTTTCTTAAAAAAGGAAAAATAACATAACCTCCATTTGAAAATATGACATAAAATGATTGCTGGTGTGAAATGTGAGCCTCCTGTCTGGAACTCCATCAATGTTAATGACCTGCCTATGTAAAACACTAAACGTTGTTTGGAGTGCTGCCCGTCACCATTCTGCACTGTAAATCAACGGGAGGGAGGGTACAATTAATGTACGTCGCTGCAGAGCACAAAGGTGGGAGCGTTGCCAATTCCGACTGTCTGTGAAGCACGATTGAAAGTCAAAGTCAATCAAAATGGGAGCTTGCACGGCTGGCCTGTGACATAATGACTATGGACACATGAGACAATTTGTCATGAGTCAGTTATAGTCAGTAACACTGGTGTGCTAAGGAATCTGCAGCCACATTCATTAGCTAGTCTGACCTCAGGTGAAACTGATTTGAAGAACAGGATTCCTACAGTAGGGAAGAATGATACAAAACCACTTAAGCGTAAGTAAAAAACAAGTAAAAACGTAGTAAAATTCAAGAAAAAGAAAAAAAACATTTGCCCCCCCAAAAAGTAAATCTATGCATTAAAAGCTTGTAGATCTGTTATTTTCACTATTATTGAAAATGTAACATTTTCACCTGCAGTTGTTATAGTGGTTAAGTTCATATTACAACATAGAGCATACTACTGTACCCTTCATATAGCACTACAAACATGTCAGCTTTTGCTGATCAAATGCTGCATGAGTGCAGAACATTCCGCACTGCAGGCAACCACAGCAGTTTTCGAGGTCATCATTAGCTTACATTGTACTTGTGTGTTATGTAAATGAAACCTTTACAGGTTTTGAGTTGCCATCCTCTGTGACCTAAGCACGGCTTACAGCTACACAGCTCCCTGCTGTATTCTCAGCAGGGGAGCTGGTTTGCTTGCAAAATCTGCAGCATTATGCAACACAATTGGACGAGGCTACACAGGTGGTTGCTTGATGCTAAATATGCTCCATAGAAAGAGGGCATCGCGGCCCCGGGAAACAATGTTCCAGATTCTCGCTGTCGCCTTGAGCTCAAACATTCATTGTCTCCGCCAGGCCGAAAGGCATGGCCGAGACTATGTTTTGCACCCTGTCCGTCCGTCTGTCCGCCTGTCCGTCCGTCCATCCGTCCGTCCGTGTCCGTCTGTGTACAGCTAATCTCCGGCACCGTTGACTTGATCACAGCAAAACAGTGCACACACACTCCCTGGATGCCAGAGCAGAACCTCTGCCCAAATGTTATAGCGCCACCAGGAGGCCAATTTTTGCAAAACAAATTTTTTGACAGTACTGGCTTCCAAAGTTTGCAGGAGTGCTCCGTTTAAAACAAAATCATGAACAGTGTGCAATTTCTGTGACTTTTTGCACGCACATTCCCACTAGGCCGAGGAAGAAATGCCACTCTTGAAATGTTTTAAATCAGCCTCATGGTGGCGCTATAACAGGCCGATTTATGTTTTTACCTATAACTGCATCGATCTGTGTAAAACTTTGTACGCGCACTCCCTAGACACCAAGGAAAAACCTTTGCCCTGCATTTTTCACAGCTGCCTTTTATAGCGCCACCAGGAGGCCAACTTCAGTTTTTTTATATAACTTTTTTTCAAATTTCATGCAAATCGGTACACATGATTTCTATAGTCATGTGATCGTGACGGATCTGTTTGATCTTTCATATTCCATCCTGATTGGCTAAGACCGACATCAAAAGTTTTCAGGAGTGGCCCGTTTTGAACAAGATGCCGCAAATCATGAACGCAGCATCCGATTGCGGTGAAACTTTGCCACACATTCGCACTACGTTGAGCAACAAATGCCACCCTATTATAGCGCCACCAGGAGGCCACAAATCGTGGCCTGCTGACCTGGCAGAGACCTGTGCTCGGGGAACACTTTTTCTAGTTGTTACCTCTCTCTGTGCTCCGCCGTTGCTATAGCGATGGGCCCTACAACCAAGAGGACAGGGGCTTAGCATGGCTTTGGGACTATGCACACATGGCTCTGGCATTCATCAAATCACAGGGACAATTATGAGGCTATTTTCTGCTGACCCATTAACATGTCCCCTTCTCTCTCTTACTTAAGGCATGTACAGCATGTCCACAGCACAAGAGAGCAGAGAAGGCCACTGAGGTGAATGCGGCGAAGCATGATGGCTGGTGTGACAAACAGTGTGGCATTTCTTCACTCACTTTAAAGCTTCGGTACAGTAGCTAGTAACCACGCATGATTTAAAGGACAACTTTGTTTTTTTACAACCAATGTTTATGTTTTAGATTGTAATTAAAGTAAATAAAAGATGAGTGTTAAAAATTTTACATTTACTGCTTTCTATAGTTTTAGCAATTTTCACAATCTTTTTTACAGTGTTTTCACAGTGGGCGGGGGCATTCTGTCCGGTGGCTAAATATGTATTTTTTTAACACATTAACCCGGTGTTTTCTTTATTATTATTTACAGTAGCTCTTCTAGCCCCCAATAACTCACATCTGGCCATCTCAGACAGCCGGACCTTTTTTATTGTGTAAAAAAGACATATTTAGCCACCGGACAGAATGCCCCCGCCCACTGTAAAAAATATCGCAAAAAATGCTAAAACTATAGAAAGCAGTAAATGAAAAAAAAATTACACTCATCATTTATTTACTTTAATTACAAGCTAAAATATAAACCTTGGTTGTAAAAAAACAAAGTTGTCCTTTAAGTGCAAATATTGTCGATCATCTTTATCTGTTGCTTCTGCGCTGTGTAACAGAGAATCCTAAAGTAAGGATTTCATTCACCCTCATACGATGAAACAGGTTGTCAGATCCCCCTTACAGCAAATCAATTAACGTAAACAACAGAGCCTCTGCCAATACTACAGTAAAGTATCAAAAACATGTAGTGCTCATACTTTATTTTGGTGGTGTGAGCTGGCTGTAATCAAGGTATATTACCATTGATGGAATGAAAAGGCACTGGTCACATTTGGGCAAGGTTGTCAGGGCCGTGTTTTTGTTTTGTTTTGTTTCTCAGCATTTTTATTATTTCTGATCGGTAGAGACAGTAGAGACATTTGATACAAGATGGGGTCGGATTCAAACTCTGGTCTCGTCTGCACTCACAAGGGGCATACAGTATCATTGCTGTCAGGCAGAAACCTTGTATCTCCATATTTCATTTTGTTGTTGTTGTTGTTTAAATGAGGGAGTGGGTTTTGTAAATATTTAATCAATGAATAGTATTAACAAGAGCTTGTGACTGAAAAATTACTATTGGATACATTGGAACTCAAGTCCTTTATTTCAATTTCCTTCAAAGTAATGGTATTGGAAATGCAAGGTTTCCACCCGCGGTGACCATAATAGTCTGCACTAACTGGCTGAGCAAACAGGCACTCCATGCAACTATGCGCACTGTGCATGACATCATGGCCCCATCCTTTTGTTCTGTTCCTTGGTACAGTGACAGACTGTGGCCTTTGGCAGCTCACAGCGTGTTGGGGAGGAGTGGTCCAGTGTCAGTGGAATCGGGCCCAGCTAAGCCCGACTTCACTCAGCATTAAGTTAGAGGAGGGTACATTACACCCCATCTGCCAAGATGACTCATATGCACACTGCAAAACACTCTCAGAGTTCAATCAACACCCAGGATTTTGCAGTGCAGTGCGGAAAGGCCCCCATCAGCCTCAGTACCGGAGTTGTGTGCAGTAGCCTATACACAGTTTTTTCACACTGCACGCTTGAATTAAAGTTGGCATGTGTTAGTCTGCAACCAAAATAAATAATTTCAAAACACAAATGTACTGTACGCATGCCGAGCTGAGAATTGCTCAAAATCGGAAACTTGTATCTTCACATTATAGTTAGTGACTCTCTCCTGTAAGCATTTGCACTCATTTTCATGTAAAATATACCACCATGAATATATATGTCCATGAACTCCAAAACAGAGTATGAACGTTAAGATGACTTTCATACTGTAGCTACTCAGGACTAAATAGTCTGTGTAATTTGTCGGTAGACAAAGTGCATTTTCTGAAGAGTGGATCAATTTGTAGAGTGTAAATCAAACATGTTGATTGATTCCCTGACACTGACATTCATTAACACGTCGACACAACAAATCAATGTTCTAATCATTCGATTATGCCGGGCTGCAGTGCATTTTTCTTGTAAACTACCTCGCGCCTAATTCATCAGTCAGCGTGTTGAAAAAGGTTTCCTCTGTAACTGATGAGAGCTTTCAGCCCCAGGGAGAGTCAACCCCGCTTTATATACTTTGCCGATTTACAATCTGCGACCATGTAGATCTATGTTCGGTCAAATGCCAGAGATTAAATTAAGCATAAAACTGAAATGGAAAGACAATAAGACATGTGCAGAGAAAAAAAGATCTATTTGATTATTCCTTTTCCACTATGGAAGTTAGCTTTGAAACAGACTTACACTTTTCTACCTGACATTTACAGGGTGCTGCTGTCTCTGAAGTGGAAGACAATAGACCGTCTTGTAGTTTAGCTCTGGTTTAAAAAGGTTAAATACGAAGTACTGTGGTATTCCCAGCCATCACGTAAATGTCGGTTTGGCAACTCAACTGTGGCCTGGGTCACAATGTTTTGAGAAACCTCCTCACCGACGTTTTGACCTTTGCTTTCTTTCTTTTTTACACCGCAGAGCAAATATAAACACAAACAGAAGATATTACATAACTAGCTGTTGCAACATTAATATGCAAAATGTTGCCTTTCCTAAGCTGCCTCTTAACATTTTAGATGAATACATAGACACGTGCACGCACGCACACACACACACACACAGAAAGGCACACGCACGCACGCACACACGCACGCACGCACGCACGCACGCACGCACACGCACACACACACACACACACACACACACACACACACACACACACACACACACACACACACACACACACACACACACTCTAACACTACTGAATAGGTTTAAAATATAGTGCAGCTGTTTGTAAAGTACTGGATAAATGGGATTGACAGTGAAGAGAGCCACTCCCTGTGTGCATGGAGGCTGTAACCCTTCTAGTGGGGAAAGACATCTTGAACATTAATACAGCATACTACTGATCCAGACATGCTGATCACTTCAACCATCTAATTTATCGTTTGTAACAAAAGGATGAAACATTTTCAATAACTTTGTTTTTTAAATGCTTTTTGAGTATGTAAAAGTCAAAATCGCCCCTCATGTCAGCATTTCTTCACTGATAAATGAAACTCATCTGCTTTTCCTCTTGGGGAAAACAGCAGAGTACAGTACACTACAAGACCGCTGGCCTGGCATGAGCCCAAGTGCGGTGGGCTATCTGTTAGCTCTCGCCTTCTCCCCTCCTCTCCAGGGAGGGGGGATTGAATGACCTCCCCTAATTTTAGCCTGAGGGCCGACGGCCGCTGGGTGGCGTGGATTACAGGGTGATCATCCGAACCCAAGCCCAGGCACATAAACACAGCATTGGAATCCAGGGAGAGAGAGAGAGAGAGAGAATTAGAAAGAGAGAGAGTGGTTGGGTGGGTGGGGTTGGTAAGCATGCTGACACTTAATAAGGGCAACTCCGTGGAGAGCAAACACAAGACCACAACCCTCGCTGCAAAAACACACACACACACACACACACACACACACACACACACACACACACACACACACACAAACGCACGCACGCACGCACACACACGCACACGCACACGCACACACACACACACACACACACACACACACACACACACACACACACACACACACAGCCTCTGTCAAAGAAGGCACGTCTATTTTCTGTGATATTTTATATGAATGGCAGTCACTTTCTCTCCACTTGTAATGTACTCTCATGATGCTAATTAGGAACTGCATCGTGATGACTGTAATTAAGTCTGGCTGTTAAAGTAGGCCATTTCATAACATACTGATCGGCATCCGTTCATATTCTGGATCCATTTTTCTATGATGTAAATCTACTTTTTTTGTACTTTCAGGAACACAAATTATATGTATTATATATTTGTATAGACTGTGATTAATTCAATATTGAGTATTCAATCAGATATGTGTAAAAAAAAAAAACACAATTTGTGACTTTTTTTTATGGATGTTATTTACACATTCCCTCTCATGTTCTACACTCTTCAGTGTTGTTAATTTAACACTCAGATCTCAGACTTGGGACTGTCCAACACGTGGAAGAGATAGCTAGACATAGAGAGACAGAGAGAAGGAACAGTGGAATGTACTGTTGGGCTCTCGCTCGGGCGCACGTCGCAAGCCTCAGTGCCATCTCTGTCAGTGGACCTGCCTCATCATCAATGTGATTGGCTGAGCTATGTGGAGGGAGAACTCGTGGCGCGCAGAGGGAGAGGGAGAGCTCATTTTGGTTCACATGCTAACCGGTGGAAAAAGTAAAAAAAAAAATACTTAGTGTAAGTGAAAGTATCAATACTGCAATATAGAAATATGCTGTTACAAGTAAAAGTCCAGAATTCAAAATGTACTTGAGTAAAAGTACAAAAGTATTGGCATCAAAATGTACCAAAAAAACAAATTACCAAAAGTTAAATGACTCATTATGCAGAATGTCCCATTACCCAGTTTTCAAACATAAAAATCTTGAAAATAGCAGATCTACCAGCTCAAGCCAACCAGCCAACAATGCGTTGCGATGCGACGCATTGTGAGCTTGTAAATCGTCTGTTTTCAAATGGCCGAAATGTATATAGGCCTGAAGTGGTTAATGTATGTTTTATAATAATAAATCAAAATCTACAAAGTAACTAGTACTGTAACTAAAGTTTTCAAAAAATTGTAGTGGAGTAAAAGTACAATATTTGCCTCTGAGATGTAGTGGAGTAGAATTAAAAGCATTGGAAATTGGAAATAGCCAAGTAAAGTACAAATACCTCAAAATTGTACTTGAAGGGATAGTTCACCCCCAAAATCACTTTTTTTCTATCAATCACGCAACCCATGAAGCCTTGAATTCATGGAGATGTTTTAGTTTTTGTCGCATTCCTAAGCCAATAATTTGATGACCGGTGGAAAGATGCTAATATCTCTGGTAGGAGACTCAAAGTTGACACTTTGATTCTCCTACCTGAGCCGCCGCCGGTCATCAAATTATTGGCTCAGGAATGCGACAAAAACGAAAAAATATTGAATCATGAATTCAAGTCTCCATGAGGTGTGTAATAGATAGAAAAAAGTCATTTTGGGGGTGAACTATTCCTTTAAGTACAGAACTTGAGTAAATATACTTAGTTACTTTACACCACTGATGATAACCTACTCGGACACTGCGCTCATCGACGCACAAAGTCATTGGCTGCTCGGAGCGTGCACTCGCTCGCCTGGAATGAACCAAAACAAGTGCTCCCTAAAACAACTGGCTTTGGAATCATAAGGTCACGCAGAGGGTATAAGAGAGTGCGTAGCAAGAGCAACTTACCCTAATGTTGATGTAAAAGAGGAGTGCTGTCTTTATTAGCCTATACTATTTAGGGTCGTGAGGTCCTCCTCAATTCTGTGCAGTAACAGATTACATGGAATGGGATTAAAGTAATCTGATTACAGAAAACAAGAAACTGAGAAAACAAACACACAGTGAATACTTTTTGAGAATAAGATCACAAGTGTCGCACACTGTGAAATCACGATTGATAATGATCAAACAGCATGATAATCACTGAATTCAGACAATATTCACATTCACATTCATAGATTTGTATTCCATAAAAGTCACTGACAGCAATCAGATTACCTCAGTGACTTGAAGCAACCCAGCAGATTAAACCACTGATCACACAGTTTAAGGAGGATGGGATAATCAGTCATCTGTAACAGATTGCACTTTGAAAGTAACCTAGTTAGCCACCACTAACCCACAGTAGGGACTAGTATAATGACATTATCACTAATGGTCCATCTGCCATTGATGCGTCAGTATTCTCGCCCATTAGGCACGCAATATGTGTGATTGAAAATAATTCAGGAGATATGCAGTATCATACCATACTAAATTATAATATATTATCATGGTATATATTGTTATAGATATGAATGATATTATTATTATAATTAATTAAAATTATTAAATATAATATAATATTAAATATATATTATTTAGCCAAGACTATATGGCTAGTTGATTGCATAGTGTATGACAACTCTAAACTTTCCCTTTCCTGTTTATGATATATATATACATAGGCTATTGACATTATGCGGCCAGAATGAGGACAAACCAACAGCAGACGGACGTCATGACCCTGTAAGCCACGGCTCTGTGTCCTCTATCGCTGTCCAGATGGACAGATAGTTCAAACGTCTCACCCTTGACCTAGTCATTGGAGGCATTTTGGTTTCTTTACATGCATATGTTTATTTTTGCCCTCCGTCTCTCATTAGTTTTTATCTTTATTTTTCTGTTACACGTAATCTGCTACTTAGAGTAGTTAGTGAGTGACCCCGCTGCTCATAAACTTAAGAGTGCTATAAACACCGGGCCTTGTTTGGCTGCAAGGTCAAGCTGACCCCTACACTTCTCCTGTGGGTGCCTCCCCAGTCCCCACCAACCTAGCAAGAAAACAAGCAACCACTTTTGGTAGCGAAATAGCTGATCTACAAGCTCATAACACGTTTTGAGCTTGTAGATCGGCTACTTTGTACTTAATTCTTTTTTTTACTATTTTTGAAAGCGGTTCATTTGCCTGCAGTTTACTGCTGATAAGGTCACATTTGTCAAGTTACAATAGTTACACCATGCAAGTGCACTGCAATGCTTGCTTGCAGTGGCTCTCTCAGCCACGTGGGCCATAACAGCAATTATTATAAATATTATAATATTTATTATAATATAATCTATTTGTTTTGTTTTGGTTTTTTTGCTTGTAAAAAATAATAATAATCCAACCCAGGAAATACAATGTTGTTCATGTGAGTGGTGACATGACCATATGACCAAGTAAAAGTATCAATACTGCAATATAGAATACTCTGTTACAAGTGAAAGTCCAGAATTCTAAATGTACTTGATTAAAAGTACAAAAGCATTGGCATAAAAATGTACTTAAAGTACCAAAAGTAAAAGTACTAAAATGTTTGAAAATAGCAGATCTACAAGCTCACAACGCGTCGCGATGCGAAGCGTTGTGAGCTTGTAGATCGGCTATTTTCAAATAGCCTAGGTATAAAATAAGGCTAAAGTGGTTAATGTATGTTTTATAACGTAATAATTTATATCTGCAAAGTAACTAGTGCGTAAAGTTTTCAAATAATTGTAGTGGAGTAAAAGAACAATATTTGCCTTTAAGGTAGTAGAGTAGAAGTAAAAGCACAGACAATTGGAAATACTCCAGTAAAGTAAAAAAAATACCTCAAAATTGTACTTAAGTACAGTACTTGAGTAAATGTACTTAGTTACTTTACACCACTGGTCAGGGATGGATACACACTGAAGACAAGCAGACCTCCGACCCTCTAATCCCCTCCTGTCACTTCTCAGTCACTAGACTACTGCTTGTGCCTGCTCTGTGCGTTCCTCCAAATCTACACCAGGCTCAGCTCCTTCTCAATTCTATCAACCCAAAACCTGACCTGCTTCTTGTGAACCTGTGACTATTTTTGTTTGAGGAACAAGGTTTCCGCAGTGCGCTGACATTGAGGTATAGCTTATGCATTAAAACTCTGCAGTTTCATGTCTAATGTCGGTCGCTTTCTTGCGACAATCTTGCCAGAGATAACTGGCCTGGAATCGGCCTGGATAAAATGAACTGACTACAACTGGATCATTAAGAATGCTAAAAAGAGCTTTATCTGCTAGGTTAGGAGATTATGTTCAGCATTAAAAGGTAAATGCTGCCATCTGCTGGCTCAGTAGGAGCAGTTACAGACCAAAAAAATATAATCCTGTCTCAAAATAATAATGTAAAAAAATAGGAGAAAAAAAAAAGGCAAATACGTTTTGCACACAACAATGTGTGTAAAATACATTTGTGTGAATGTATTTCCAGGGTCCAAAATACATTTTCAGTCAGATACTTTTGCCTTTTTCCCCCATTTTCTTTATAGTATCATAAGAAGGCCGCCGTGATTGAACCACGCTGAGAAAGTCAGTAAAGCCGTAAACATTGTAGGAGCCCAGGTGGATGGTCAGCTTGCAGTTTATTCTACTGGTTCTATAACATTAAGAAGCTGATGGGTAGAACCCAGAGAGAGAAGAGACCACTGCATCAATCCACCAAATCTCTCAGTGTCGGACCAGGCCATTCTAACGTCTGGGCCCAGGCATAAGTCTGAATACGCATTTAAGTTGACGATTAATTGTCACTCAAATAATTGCGATTAACGATTTAATTGTGTGTTTGGCATTGAACATTGGAACATTATGAAGCCTTTTAGGCTTCGTAATAAAAAAATGCACATGGGTCAGATATGACAAATAACTGAAATATACAAAGAAATTACTGACATATTTAATAATTTCCTACATGTAAAAAATAGCAGAAATAGCTGATCTACAAGCTTACAACGCATCACTTAGTGATGCGTTGTAAGCTTGTAGATCTGCTATTTCTGCTTTTTAATATTTTAAAATATGTGAAATGTTTTCAACATGGAAACAATTATGACGATTATGCAAATAATTATCACAAATAATTGCGATTAGACGATTATGTAATAATTGTGATAGGCCTATCTGAACTGAGCTGTGCCTAGATGACCTAGCGGCCAGGATGCCTTGGCACACAGCCTGCCCGTCTTAAGTGACATGTACAACACCAGAACAAATGATTTATGTCTGGAGTTGTGCAAGCGTCCAAGGAATGGAGCAAAGCGGATAACATGACGGATAAAATGCAGACACTCGTGTCTAGTCTGAACGCTGTGCGCATGCGCGCATACTTAGCCGATCGGACGGAGGGATGAGGGGGAACATTGTGTCGTGTCGGGCTGGAGTTGCACTGATTTGTTTACGGCGTTTGTGGTGACAGCCCGGTTCAAATATTCACACCTCCCACTTATCTGATCTGTCTGGAGCTGTCGCATGGGTCATGCTCGGGGTCTCAAATTGGGTTATTCACACAGGAACAGATGGATCATGTTTTCACATTTTTGTTGTGAAACAGATTTGACCTTTTTCGGTGGCATATCCAAACAGGGAAACCGTCAGCATCAGACAGCAGTGACACCTACATACTGTATGTCATGATCTGTTCCACAGGGTTAAAGGGATGATGAACTTTGGCAGAACCGTGGGTTGTATAGATCCCTGGCAATAATACTAGTCCAAATGTTGTCGATTATCTGTATCTGTTGCATCTGTGCTCTGTGATTGCAGTGATTCAATTCAGTCACATTGTATGGCAAAACACATCTCAAAATCAATCTCACATTAAATACCAACATACATAGAAATAGAAATACAAGTATTTAGACAGAATAGTCTACACATGGAGATATGACCTTAATATATCGTACACTGATGATGTCACTAGACGATGAATTCAAAGACAGTCATATTGTATCTTATTGTATTTATATAAACTTGAAATGTCTCCAAAGGTGATACATTTCTATTTCTACTCTATTTGCTCAGAGATGTATTAAAGGCATTGTTCACAAACCGATAGATTTGACTAATCGATAGAAAAAAAGTCATTTTGAGGGTGAACTATCCCTTTAAGGCCATATTCCCATGTGTAGACTATTATATCTAAATGTTGATTTATATTTCTTTGTATGTTTATACAAAGTATTTTGAGTTGAAGCACTCCTAGTATGGTCTCTGAATTATCATATGCAAACCCTACTTTTTGGTATAATATACAAATGAGTATTATGCATTAAGATGTACCCCAATAAGATGGACTCCAGCTACTATGCTATAATTACTAACTAAATTCCAAATGATGTGTACCACCTTATCCACATACATATCTATCTACATACACCTTATCTACATACAGAATATGATAAATAATATGAATCAGGTGTGCCATTGTACTTATGTGTTTGACCCGATGAAGAGCCAGCCACTAGGGTGAAACGTTGTCCAATTCTAAGTGTTTGAGCATAGAAGGTGTACATTTTATTCTCTGGAAGTGTGTATTTTCACTTGAGTTGACGGTCCACCTTTTGAACTCCACTTTACTCCTGGAATTCTAGCACACACTTGAACCCACAATGCTGCTCTTTTTGGTGCTTTGGTGCAGTGCCAGCAGCCAGCAATTATTATAACCTTTAACCAGCAAAAAACACAATTGAGACTGAAGTCTCTTTTTCAAGTGTGAACTGGCCAGAGAAGGCAGAGAAATATCAGTTATTCTCATGTCAAGGACCCCCACATTTATATGTATTAGATTTTGTTACAGGGACCCCCATAACAGAGGATTTGTCAACATTTTGTCAAGAGTTTTTGAAAATGGCTGAAATTGAAATAGGGCTTACAATAAGTAAGTTTAACTGTAACTGTTCCTAATGTTGCTGGGGACTCCCCCTTAAACCCCTCAAGGACCTCTGACCCTATTTTGAGAACCAGTGGTCCATGCATTGGACTTATCAGACCCTCCAGCATCTGCAGGAATACAGTGCCGCCCCCCGCCACCCCCCCTCCCCCCATTGAACTTCATGACCCCAGGTCATATTTGTCCGGTATGAAATTCAGAAATGACAGATATGAAGTAACTCACCCCAGGCCCTGGCACAGTCAAACCCCCAGCAGGCCTCGAGGGTTTCTTCCTCTCATAATCACCTGCTGCGAGGGAGACCAGGTTACAAGCTGATGACATCGAGCGGAGTGCACCTGCCAAGGCAGGAAAGAGGAGAGTTGGTATTAAATATAATATTGGGCATGTCCGGACTGACATGAGAGCACAGGACATGTTTAAAGATAGAAGGTCTGGATGTGTGAATGCAAAGAACTTTGGTTGGTGGCATACCCCGATGCCCATACAACAAATATGTTTCACATATGTTTCATATTATATTCTAAAAAACACTTAAACCATATAAACCGCTGACCAGATTCCAAAGGGCTATTCCCAAGGGCTATTTCTGCAGTATGTTAGCCCCATGATAGGGATGCTAGGGTTCAAGTGGTTGCAAAATATTTTATATACCGTACAGGTACTGTGTGTGTGTGTGTGTGTGTGTGTGTGTGTGTGTGTGTGTGTGTGTGTGTGTGTGTGTGTGTGTGTGTGTGTGTGTGTGTATATATATATATATATATATATATATATATATATATATATATATATATATATATATACACAGTTGTGTGCTATACATATATATAAGGCAGTGGTCACTCAAGTACAGATTCTTCCTTTCACAGAACTGTTGAAAAAACATATTTTCTGGCCCTTTTTGAATGTATTTCAACAAGCAAATGAATATAGTTTTTTTGCAGTAAGAATAAGGGGAAGTGACATGTCAGTGTCATGCGGTCTAGAGTTCATGTTTGTTAGTGCTACCGTCCTGCTGAATCAAAACCGCATGGCAGCTTCTATTTAAAAATGAACTGTGCAAAAGGTTCAGCGATGAACTCCTGCACCAAGTTGTCATGGCAACAGTCATTGTTTTGTCATTCATACATGACAGTATTCAATATGAATGTCCTCAGACAGAGTAGAAACAGCTCACTCACACAGTCTGTGCTATTACAGTCAACACATTTCTCTTTTAGATATAAACAATGGATATGATAGACCACTGGTTCTAAAACCTTTTCAAGTTCAAGAACCCCCAAATTAATGTATTTGTCCGCAGAGGCGCAGAACCCATCAGAAAATATTTTATGCCAATGTTATCAAAAATGTTTTTAAACTTTTTCAGGATGTTTTGAAAAAAGCAGATTTACAAGCTATGTGAGCATGTAGATCGGCTATTGTTCCCGATATATATATAAAGTGGTTAAACAGATTTTAATGCTATATTAACTCATTTGCTGGGGACCCCCTGGAACCTCCTCAAGGACCCCTGAGGGTTCCTGGACCACACTTTGAGAAACACTGTGATAGACTGTATACAAATGAAAATGAGAAATACTCATAAGAAAAAGAGAACTATAACAATTAGACCGAACACACACAGACACAAACGCACTCACACAGAACAAAACTGCTTCGGCATTTGGAGCCAGCAGTGAGGTCATGAGATAGACGATTCCATGGTAACAGTCCTTCACAACATAAGCACACAGGGTCAGGGATCTTGACAAACAACCCAACATTGTGTGTGTGTGTGTGTGTGTGTGTGTGTGTGTGTGTGTGTGTGTGTGTGTGTGTGTGTGTGTGTGTGTGTGTGTGTGTGTGTGTGTGTGTGTGTGTGTGTGTGTGTGTGTGTGTGTGTGTGTGTGTGTGTGTGTGTGTGACTGTGTGTGTGTGTGTGTGTGTGTGTGTGTGTGTGTGTGTGTGTGTGTGTGTGTGTGTGTGTGTGTGTGTGTGTGTGTGTGTGTGTGTGTGTGTGTGTGTGTGTGTGTGTGTCTACCTCAGGGCATGAGTGAGTGTGTCATGCACTCATATGCATGTGTGTGAACTGAGTCAGTGTTGAAGTGCATCGTACGTGTGCGAGGACAGATTTCTCCACCCCACACATCCCACTGCAACCTCCTTGAAACGTATAACTGGCAGAGTGCCCCATACTGTACATGTCTTCCTCCCGACAGTACCCTACCAGTGTGAGGGGGACAGATAGCCCCCCCCCCCATCATTGTCCAACCAATCAACAGCTTACATGTCCCACTGCTTGAATGAGCTGTGAGATTGTAAACAGATTCATAAAGTTTGTCTTGGCTGTGAGGGAAGGGGGGCTTTATGTCTAACTTGGGCCTGTGGATTCTCTGTCTGTCTGTCTCTCACTCGCTCTGCCCCTCCCCCCCCCCCTCTCTCTCTCATGTAAGGTCATTTGGTCTTTGGGTTCATCTGAAACCATCTATTCCCCATTCACTGCAGCCTCTGTCCGTGACAGCATGTATATCCGTCTCTCTCGCTGTTCAATTCACTGTCCCCTGTGTGAGTTATTGGCTCTGTGTGAATAGGGACTGATCTCTCTTTCTCTCTCTCTCTCTCTGCTCTGTAAAGGTTAGTGTTGGGATCTGTGTGCATTTTGGATACAGATGTCAATAAAGTGATATTAAAAAGGATATAAGTACGATTTAAAATGATCTGCGAAACACTAATATTTTCTTAAAAAAAAAAAGGTTTTCCGTGTACTCATGGTTTTCCAATACGGAGACTGTTCTATTCTTTTGCATTTATCCCTTCCTTCCTACAGCTGTTGTTGTTAATCACGTTGCATGTAATCTGCTGTAAAATTATAAAGCAGCTGCTCCTACATATAAGTATATTCACCCCCCTGCCCCCCGCTCTTTTATAACTACCGCCATTCTTTGTGTGCCAGTCGTTCCACTTACAGTACAACATGGTATCCCTATTTTCAGCATTGTCAAACAGTCAAAAAAAATCCAAATTTGTCAAAAAGATTTTCTCTCACAACGCATTGACCTGAGCTTCTAGAACAGCTATTTTGTCTATTCAATGTATGATGAAGTATATAGGGCTTAAGTGGTTGAACATAGCTGTCATTGACCAAGGATAGAGAGCAGAGCATGTTTCTGTAGGGCTATGGCTAGATTTGGAAAGGCCACTGTGATTCAATGTGACCCCACTGTCAAAGAGGCGCCAGCAGTGGCCAGTGTGTAAATCCGGCGCTAATGCAGTTCTGGCAGCGAAGGTTCTCCGGCATTATTAAATGTTAATTTATCAGTGTCGTTACAGTATGTTGAGTTGCCCAGTGTTGATTCTAGACTTGTTTGTTGACTCAAAGAGCTGATCTGGCTCCGAGACGGACATTCCTCCAGCAGTACCGGTTATCAGAAGTGTTAAATTAACACCAATGTTGTCGGATCATATAAACACGGGCATAATAATGTGCACGTCGATCCATCTTTCTTCTTTTACACTCGCTGAGTGCACAGTTGTGGATATTTTAAAAATCCCATGGATAGCGTGGTCTTGGAGAGCTGCGGAAGGAGGTGTTGATATACAAATGCTCTTTGAGAGACAAGACATTTTAACAGCTACATGAAGGAGCCCTGTGGCGGCCGTGTCATCACCACATATCTTAAAGCTTTTAACAACTGCATGCTCCGCAGCACATCTGTAAGGAAACATCTCCCTGCTTCCTCCAACCTGGCCCAGTTTGGAGCATTCCACCCAGGTTCTCTTTTTAAGAGGAGTTACGGCCCATGGCCCGCCAGTTGTGGATCTTTCTCCAATGCAAACGACTAATCTCCTCGCATCACAGTTCAACTGGAGCTACAATATAGCAGCTATACTGTAGCAGGAAACTCTTCGGCCAGAGTTTATGGCCCTTTTGTCCGATGCTCAGGGCGAGTGGTGGTTACGGCTCCCCCATTGCCATGACAACAGAAGCACAGTTTGTAAACATTTAACTCTTTTTTGGATGGGGGGGGGATAAAACCCCTGCGGCTCTGCTCACAAGCGTGACACCCGCTCACTCCTACAGTGTTCATGACGAAGTACGACTGTCTATGTTATATAGGTATTTGGGGAATTTATAGTGGAAAGAACGGCATCCCCTCCGGCACTCGCAACACTTTGTAGTGAAATTGTCCATAAGTGGAACTATTTTCGACTCCGTGTTCCCTGTGTGCCACACATTTATGGCCACTTAACAAAGTATGCAAAAAGTGGTTTAGAATTCCCGTTTGGGAATTTGCCGTGGGAGTATATTTTCTTTTTCCAAACAGACCAGGAAGTTTAAATTGCACTCCGCATACATTTTGTATAATACTTTTCTAAATTGATATACTGTAAGTTAGTGTGTTTGTTTAGCTGTAAAGAGTCAACTTTGTTATTTAGTTTTTTTGTTGTTTGTTTAGAGTATGTATGTATGTCTGAAGTGTTAACAGCCAAGACAAGTTCTTCCCTAATACATGCAAAAGAATATGCGAAATAAACCTACTTCTGATTCTTCTTGTGAAAAGGTGTGAGACATTTTCACAACTGTATGTAAGTACTGTTAATGAAGTAACTACTGAGTTGGTATGCAAATACTATATGTGTGTATGGGAGTGTTTTTGTATGTTGTGATTTGTATAGTATCTGTCTGCAATGACACCGACTAGATCACTCTATCTCTCTTCTATTCTTTATATTGTATATGTCTGGAATGATACTGACAATAGATATGTCTCTCTTTTCTTCTGTTTCTCTTGCTTCCTGTGTGAAAGAGTGTGTGTGTGTGTGTGCGTGCGTGCGTGCGTGCGTGCGTGCGTGCGTGCGTGCGTGCGTGCGTGCGTGCATGCGTGTGTGCATAACTGCACACCTTCCCACATAGGATAAGTCTATACTCATGTGTTTGATGTGCAGTAAATGGCTAAAAAGTATAATGAATGGCGTAATATTCTCAGACACACGCACACACGCGCGCGCGCACGCACACACACACACACACACACACACACACACACACACACACACACACACACACACACACACACACACACACACACACACACACACACACACACACACACACACACACACACACACACACACACACACACACACACACACACACACACACACAGTAATGCACAAAGCCTAGAACATCCCTGTTTTCTATGAGCAGCTCCCCCCCAGCCCCCCCTGAGTGAAATTCATCAAAGAACCCTAAGCTACAGGGTGTAATCCTTATAAATTACAGCACAGGAAGTCCTATTCTATTACACAGTCCAACAGCGACCATGTGACCATTCTTCTGTCCGTGCTCACATTCATCCCTCCCTTCATGTTTGCTGCGGTGTGAAAAATGAGCGACATCTGATCTCACTTTACATGGCCTCCATTGTGTTCTCATACACCCACGCTGAACTGCCACATGCGCTCCAATTGCAGCCCACTTAAAGTACCCCTCCATGATACGGAGAAGATGCAAAAGTTTAAAATATCCTATAATATTTCCTGTATTGTACTGTTATTTTAAAGGGTATATAGATTTATTTTTTTTAGAAACAATCAACACCAATTCAACTCCTTGCAACTCCTTGCAACTGCAACTCATTGCAACGCCTTGCAACTACTTGCAACCATTATCCCCAAATGGCACCGGTCTGCAACTGGTCAGTCCAGACCACTGCAACGGTCTCACGGTTTTGTTGCGAGGAGTTGCGTAGGTGTGAACTGGCCTTAAAAAATTTGCTCTCTGGCCCGGATGGTTGGCGTAACTGTCTGGGCACCTAGGCTGTAATCCTGACAGCCTGACAGTGTGTCGCACGTTCGACTCCCGATCACGACGACCTTTGCTGCGTGTCACCCCCCATCTCTCTCCCCATTTCCTGTCAGTCTACTGTTCCTATCAAGAAAGGCCTTTTGGGTGTAGAAGGCCAGAGGTCAAGGTCACAACTGAGGTAAAGGTCAAAACTGGCTAACAACCAACTCTTTTTTTCACATCATAACGGAGAGATGTGCAACAAGACAGGGTTTCAGCCCCAGGTGTGTTTGTTTAGTTACACTTGAACTTCTACTTTAGGTATGTCACGTGTAAACATGTTACATAATGCCACTAAACCTCTTGGATTGAAATGTAATTGGAAGATTTAAGCAATGTTACTGTACCATGTTTGACTAAAAATAGATGTAGCCTCTCATAACATTCCCTGTACCTGGAAGCATGCAGACAGCTACATTTACGTCAAGCACTAGATCTTTCCTTTCGGAAAACTCAGGCCAAACACAGAGCTCAAAGATGGCACTGCTGGTGTTCTAAAGTGGTTATCCTTGACCAAGTAAAACAGTCCACTGGCAAAGGAAAACAGTCTATCCTCAAAGGGCTGTTTCACCAGTAAACTCTCACAGGCTTCTCAGCTCATTACAGTCAATGGCTACATCCAGAATATGACACATTAAGGAGAAGTGTTAATTGAGCGCAAGTGAAGTGAGCTATAGCAGGGATTCCCAAACTTTTCCACGCCAAGGACCCCCAAATACGCCATGGACCCCACCTCTATTGCGAAATGGCTTAATAAAGAAAAAGAAAAAAAGAAAGACTAAAGAAAATAGAAAAGATAACCTAAATAAGGTTGTTGCATCGTGACGTGTTACTTGCTTATAGATTCAATGCAATGCAATGTGAGCTTGTAGTTCAGCTATTTTAGATTTTTTAAAAAACATTTTGACAATAATGACATGCCAAAAATATGGACATTAGGTTGAAAGTGGTAAAACTGGCCCAATAATCTTATGAAGTGAAGTGTATAGCCTATATTCTTTATGACTTCTCCTTTCCAATAGGGCCCCCTGGCAGCACCACTTTAAAAACCAC
>NC_139961.1:30687720-30932720 GCF_963454915.1 Gymnoscopelus microlampas
ATAAATAAAAATACACCTAAACGCTACATAATACCTACAGTATAGTGCAATAAAGCAATTGCACTTACCCACTAAAATTGCATGTGCCCGCTAAAAACTGTGCAATAGCAACAACAGTATTAAAAACAGCATGTAACACACATGTAACAGTATGTAATGTGATGCCCCCAACACATGCTTGCACCCATAGTATGTATTTAATTAAGTATGTTTATCTGTGCGTGTGTGTGTGGTCACACATGCTGCATGCCAATGTGCCAAGGCTCATGCATACCTAAGATGAAACATCAGTGCACCATCAATTCTCCCTTCACGTATAAACATGCGATAGCTTGAATAAATGTTTGCAAGGTGCCACGTTCCCTGCCAAAATCTGCGCCTAAATCCCTCACGAAGAATTGGAGCACCTGTTAATCATAACCTCACCTTCTGGCACAGCTCCACACTCACAGGATGAAATACAAAGAAGGGGTTTGCCTGAGCCGGTTTGATTAGAAACGTTGGCTTGACACATGGCTTTCGAGAAAAATTAGTGAGAGAACAAATGACGATTAAGTCATCCTTTGGGCAGTTTTGCACATGTCACACGCACACATTCATTCACGCCGTTGAATGCGTGTGTACTTGTACTTCGGAAACAAGCAGTTGCAAGCAGTTCTGTGATTTCATTATTACTTCATTACAAGCACAGGTAGAAACACGACTTTAATTAGACTCACCTACAAAACCATGACGTGTTTGGACTATGCTTTCTGAGAGTGAAGGATACATCATTTCCAGAAAGTTGCACTTTATTTGATAATAGATAATACGAGTGTGTTGCTGCTATGGTATCGCTTAGACGTGTATTTTGGGGAGGATGTGTTTGGAACAACATACTGTACCAGCGCTCAAACCAGTCCTCATTAGTGCAGTGCGGGGTTATCCGAGGTGGGTTACCTCATATGGTTTGCCAATTAACTTCTGGTGTTTTGGCAAATTCCTCTCAACACCTTTTGCCAAGCTGACAGCACGGGAAAAACACAATGTGCTCACAGAGGAACTATGTGCGTACATTGCGTACACAAGCTTTTTCAGAGTCAATGTTTTTTAGTCCTCTGTGGTAAAGATGGAGCCAAGAGCAATTTTTAAACATCATCTTTCACACTGTGCTTTCACTCAGCGTGCCTGAAGACAAATTGTTGCTTTCCAAGAACTATCTGTTTGTCCTGTTCTGCCTTAAAACAGCAACTACGAGTGATGTATTGAACTCTATAGGGAGTTACTGTACTCTTTTGAGTAACAAGTGTGTGCTCTTATGAATTGTTATCATCCTCTGGCCAGGTGAAGAGCTGGCTATCAGAGAGGCTACTGTAGACCAAACATAACTTGAGTGCCTCTGCGTTAAGACGAGATCCTTTAAGATTCTATACGTTCTACAGTAATGGCAAATCACAGACAAAAGACCAAACACACATCAATGATACTTGGGGCCCTAATATTTACACTCAACATGGTGCTTTGCCTGAGTGTGGCAGGAAGGGGCTGATCTGGAGATACGCCAGATGCCTTGATAAGCGCCCCCTCATCAAGCCCCTCTGTGTAAAGCGAGACATATTTCTTGTCCATCGTCGAGACCTTGCAGATACGTAGTAGGAATCTTTGCTGTGTACAGCATGGCTGACCCAGTTCAAGCTCTTGAAATCTGTTGCACAATCTTCCAGATTGTTACCATTTTGTATAATATGCCTGTATGTGTGTGTGCATGTCTTTTGTGTGGGTGATTGTGTGTTGTAGCTTGATTCAGTGAATATTGAAGAGGATTTCCTAACTCGGGGCACTAAATCTCGACAGGGCAGAGTTGTGCTAATGTGACTAATAGCTGCATTTCTTCAGCGTTCAGGGCAGATTGCGTCAATGGTGAAGTTACAACGTGTCAGCGGAGTGACATGCCAATGACGGAACGGTTACGATAACCAGCTGTTCTCCAGAGGCTGTCATAGGAACATGCACTCACACACAATTCAAGACAGACTGTGTATGTCTATACATAGTACTATCACACACACAAACTATATTCCATGTCAGGCGTAAAATTTAACCGCTTAAACAATACTTCATTGACTGCCCCCAGGGGTCTGCTGTTGGTCCCCTCCTTTTTTCCCTCTACACCAAACCTCTTCACCAAAAATAGCAGATCTACCAGCCCACAACACTTTGTAGAATGTTCGCCTATTATGACAAGCCCAGAATAGCTACGCAAGGGTTCATGTGGTTAATTCCAGAGAGTGCAAAAAAATTACCCAAAAGGTACCAAAAGGACCCCTATAGGTTAATTTTTACACTCTTAGAATTAAACGAACATTGAGGATTTCACTGTGTAGACGGCACAGGCTCGATCGCCTGCACCCCAGATCTCAGACTTAGTAAATGTGTGTGCTGTGCCGTCAGCCTTCTGCTGCGGGGAATGACATCAGCTCTGAATCATGTGGCGCCTTGCCTAGAGTGTACATAATGCAATCAATCAGCCATCCCTCTTACTCATAAAGTGTCACAAGACCTCATTGATGCAAAACACACACTACAGGATTCTAGAACAGAAAGTAAAAAACCTTCCTTTTTTCCCCCTGGCCTAACAGGCAAATTATATGTTAAAGTGGTGAGTGAAAATTAGATCACTTTCACAGTAAGTGAAATAGTGTTGATAATAATAGGCAAAATTGCAGCACTTTGAAGGTCAAAAACATAGGTTTGGATAAAGTTCATGCAGACTAATTCATTATTTAATTACTGAATAGAAACTGCTATGAGCAGTAGTTTGGCTGCAAAGGACAACAACAACAAACAACAAATACAAGATACAAAACTATGTATTTCACATCTGCGTTCAGAAGTAATCATGCTAACAATGCGTGTCATTTATCATACATAAAAGTTTTGATTAAAAGCAGATCTTGAAGCGCCACTAGAGAGATTTAACCGCAGACAATGAAAATAAAATACAAACGCTGCAGGAAGAAATAAAAGAAGATAATCAAAAGCCAAAAAAAGTTAGTGCCCTTCTCTGGTCAGGACAGCAGTGTTTGTGCATGTTACTCTAAGCTGTAAATCTCATAGTGTGAGTGCATGCTGACACAAAGTGCATGATGTAATGCCCTGCGGTTGATTATTCTTCCCGGGATCAAACGGACACAGATTTGTCTCTGCAAGCTCTCTCTTCGACCGCCTTTTTTGGTGTTTTGGATATTTGCTTCGCTTGAATGCAGAAAAAGAAGCAATAAATTACAAGAGGATGGTCTACAGGCCTACAAGTAATCATTGTATTGTTATGGTCATGATGACTTGGACGTTGACATGCTGTAAGCGATCAGAGAGTAGTGTAGACAGACAGAAACACACTACTGCATACAAATGTACCAACTAGAATGAGAGCATACATACCTCCACCAACGCTATGCAATTGTCAACATACAGTATGCCATTTCCGCCTGAGATTTGACTTTTATTTCACAATTATTTCAAACTCTTGCCTTAATTGCAGATTGGCTATTCACTGTATCATTGAGCAAAATCTGTGTCATCTTTTAAGTCACTTCTGAAGACCTACTTTCATATCAAGTTCATAGTTTTTATTACCTCTTTTATCTGCATTTATTCCCTTACCCTTTTCATGTTTGTCTTAATTTGTTCAATTTGATGTTAATTGAATTGTTAGTGTAAAACACTTTGTAACCGTATTTTGAAAGGTGCTTTATAAATAAAGTTTAATATTATTATTAGGCAACAAAGCCATGTGTTCACTATGAGGTCCCAATTGGCATTCTATTTTTTTTTATTCGTTCATTTCTCTGTCTTGAATGGTTGTGAATATATCTTTATGAACACAATACACATGCCATTCGATAAGCGGTAGATGTTGGGCTTCCCCGAGTCACCTGGGATCGAACCCAGGTGCTCAAATTCACATACTGTACAGTACAGCCTATGCGTGCACAAACGGCATGCAAGCACAATAACTCAATGTGGGAACACACATGCACACACAACATACACGGATGTTATATTGTATTCTTTAACCGCCTAAATCCTGGTATCACAATTTATTTAGAATTCATTTTGTGGTTAAGTGGTTGAAGTAATTTTCCCTGTTATGTCACCAACAGGTGGTGAAATATGCGTTCTCGAAGCAACAGCCTGGAAGACACAGCCAAGGCCAAACTGGCTCAACAACAACAACAACCACCACAACAACAAGAACATCAACCACGGGCGGAGACACGCAGACGGCCTGGCGAGAGAGAAGAGCCATCGGGCAGGGCAAGGGGGCGTAGCAGGTACCGGGAACCCCCGGACGACACAGGTACCATTCAGCGGAACCACAAGACGGGCAGGAACAGTGGTAGCGGGAGTGGCAGTGGGAGTTCCAGTAGCGGCAGCACCAGGTGCAGTCAAAAAGAGAGGGGCAGGGACCTCTCCAGGGATGATCTGGTCTTCCTCCTCAGCATGCTAGAGGGAGAGCTGCAGGTGAGCACGCACATTCTCTTCTACCGTCTTCTCTCCTTTCTCCCTATCCTTCACTTCCATGTAACTGGAAGGGCTGCAACTATCGATTATCTTCTGCAACATTTTCACACTGCCTGCTAGGCCAAAGTGATAAGTCAACCCGAACAAAGTGGACTTAAACAGTTGGAAGGTTTGACCATGACAGCATGAGACAGGCCTGCGAGCGTGGCATCGCCCCAACTAGGTCATACATAGTCAGACACAGGGACTGATTAGCCAGCGGGCACTCAAGACACACAGAAAGCTCCTGTTAATGGACGGCGAACAGCTGAAGCTGTTTCCTGCCACCCCTGCACTTAGAGCAGGGAAACCCCCCGTGAATGGTGCCATAGCATTTCTGATTCTAGTGAGAGGTTCGTGGTTGGATGGTGAGAGTATTGCACTCCCAATATTATCATGTCCCTCACCATACGGAAAATACACGGGAATTCTGGCCAACACAACTCAGTTTTTAAAGGAATTATACAACATACAGTACAGTATATAGAGTATAATCAAATATAGTGGTAAAAATCACACCCAGTGTGAAGTGAGTGGTGCCTTTGTGTTGCACTCCTGTTTGTGTTTAATTAGTGTAACTGGTTGCATCTCTGTTGCAATCAGCTGCAGCTGTTGAGGCCGTGCTCAAACGGACGGACAGACAGACCCACACACACGGTCAAGTGTAGGAGTGGCTGGCACCACTCAAAAATGCATAAAGAAAATATATTACACTCGAAAATAACTGCTGTTGATAGAAAACATATACTGTACTGTATATAACACAGTGAGGACAGAGACAGGAGAGAGAGAGAGAGAGAGAGAGAGAGAGAGAGAGAGAGAGAGAGAGATGGCATCACAGTGCAAATCTCATTCAAATGCACTCTCCCATGGAAAACATCCCAGAGAAGCATAGTATTGTGCTTTCCCTTCTTTCCATTACAAACACCTAGGAACACAATACAATACAACTGCATGCATCTGGTGGAGCCGTACACTCACTTTGGCACAAGTGAGGCATCCTGACGTCCAACTTTTAAGAAGGGAGGGGGGTTAATCCATTTAGCAGACAGACTGTGGAAGCCTGGTGATCCTGGCTGGAAGAGAAGGGCAGCAACTGCTATTCCCATGGTCTTGAGACGAGGCCCTTAAAGACAGCCGCACTTCATTTGCTTAAAACCTTAATTTAACCACAAAAGGCTGACTAACGCTGCGCTGTTATTTACAGCCTGAGGGAGTAGTTGGTATGGGAGGGAGGCTTGCATACATACACACACACATGCATACACGCTCTCAAAACCAGGAGCTCCTCAGTACGACCAGAGTGTCTTTGCTGTGCATGATTATTTCACGTAGTGCCAAATTCTATAACACCCTTTTTACACTTTCAGAGTTAAATGAACACTTCCAAATGTTATAGTGCAGAAGCTTATTTTGGTGTAGACTACTACAATGTAGTGTGCACTCCTGTTCTTTCAATGTAACCTTTCTCCCACACCCTCGCCCCAGGCTAGAGATGAGGTCATCACAGTGCTGAAGGCAGAGAAGATCGACCTGGCCCTGCTGGAGGCCAAGTACGGCTTTGTGACCCCGCAGAAGGTCCTTCAGGCCCTGCAACGAGACGCCATCCAGGGCAAGACTGATGACTTCCAGGAAGACATCTACGAGAAGCCCATGGCCGAGGTACTGTAGGGTCATACGTGGATGTTAGGCATGGCATGCACCCATATTCAATAATATTGATTATTGCGATATCCTGTGATATTGCAATATCTACTGTATATTCTTCTTATTATATGTACATTAGTAAGTACATGTAATAATGATATTAAAACCACATGATAGAAAACTGCAGCACTTGGGAGAATAAAAGTCTCTGTGCAACAAGTGTGGAATGATGTGTCACACTACGTGAGGAATTGAATGTCTCGTCACTCTTGTGCATCTCTGTGGTAGCTTACAACGTCTTCCCAACCAATGAAACTACGCGACACCCGAACACATGTCGTCAATTTGACGTCAGTGACGCACCATGCGGCACTTGTTGTGCAAGGCACACACACAACAGAAACTTGCAGTTGCCTAAGCTTGTGCTGGACATGTGGGAAAGCTCACCGTTAGCAAATGGAACAAAATTTGTCAAAGTTTCTTGACCTTTGCACTGGTGCCTCGCTGTGGTCTCTTTCTCTCTCCTTCCGCTACCTCGTTGGCCTCATTAAGTATTGAGAACTTGTTCACACACACACACACACACACACACACACACACACACACACACACACACACACACACACACACACACACACACACACACACACACACACACACACACACACACACACACACACACACACACACACACACACACACACACACACACAGGTTTTTCAGATTCTTATGGGCCTCTCTAGATGAACGTCAATGTGTGTCTGTGTTTGTTTGTTCGTCCCCATCACAGCTGGACAAGCTGGTGGAGAAGCAGAGAGAGACGCACAGGCGCATGCTGGAACAGCTGCTGCTGGCCGAGCAGTCGCACAAGCAGGCCCTGTACAAGCTGGAGGACGAGAAGAGGAACCACGGCGAGTTCATGAAGAAGAGCGACGAGTTCACTAACCTGCTGGAGCAGGAAAGAGAGAGGTCAGTCCATTGCCTGGATGGACGCGAGGTTGGGTTTTGCTATACTTCATCATATGACAAAAGTCCTTGCTGGCTGTATATACTGTACGGCAACATTTCGAGATGTATGGGCGCCTGACCGATGTTTGCCCACAAAATGCATTGTGGGATTTGTAGGAAGTAGGAACACTTTCAGAGTTACAGACCCATTATGACCCATTATGACCCCTTGGTTGTCCCTGGACCCGACGTTGAGTAACAGTGGTTTAGGAGGATGACGCGGAGTATTAAGATGAGATAAAACCTTATTTATCCCCAAAGGGGGGATTCAGTAGAATTGGTATTGTTGTTACCCAGGCTCACTGCAAGCCTCTAGGTCTGGCAACCGTTGTGTGCGCGGGGATTACGTACGTATGTTAGTTAAGTTTTTTCTTTTTTACAAAACAAGTAATAAAGTGCTGTTGTGGAAGAAGTAAAAGTACTATACTCTGTTCCAGTAATGGACCTGTGTTTAAAATGTAACTTGAGTGAAAGTACTCAATGGCATGAAAATATAATTACAGTACAAAAGTAAAAGTACGTACATTTTCAAAAATAACAGATCTACAAGCTCGCAACGTGTCGCAATACTCGCAGTGCGACGCATTGTGAGCATGTAGATCGGCTATTTTAAAATAACCGAAGTATGAAAAAATAAAGTAAGACAACTCAAGTTATCAAATAATTGTAGTGGAGTAAAAAGTACAATGTTTGCCTCTGAGATGTTGTGGAGTAGTATAAAAGTACAATAAAGTACCTCAAAATTGTACTTAAGTACAGTACTTAGTTACTTTCCACCACTGATAAAGTGTCTTGCCATTCTTTTATGGACTTAAAGGTGTTAGTTTATAGTCCACAATGCAAGATGTAGTGCACCCATAAAGTCTGATATATACTTAGTTGCACGACAGTGTCTCGCACTGAAAACAGCTGATCTACAAGCCCACAACACGTCACAGTGCAACACCTTGTGAGCTTGTAGATCGGCTATGGTCGGAGCGAGAAACCGGTGCGCAATTAAGTATAATTCAGGCTTAATGCACACATTCCGTCACACAGCAACATTTTTAATTTAGCTCAGAGAGTAAAACAATTACGTACACAAATTGACATAAAATTAACACCAAGGCTTTTGTTGTGCAGATATTTGAAAATTATATATATACAGTATGTATACTGTAGCTTCACATTGTTTTGGAGGCAGGACAGTAAGTGAGAGGAATCACATTACTAGTAAACCAATAGATTACATTATTGATAAAATGTTTCATTAGGTAGCTAGGAACGGCGAGATATTATAATTCCCCAGTGATGATTAAAACACCACATTCACACGAAAAATCCCATTAAAAAGGGGGAAAAAACAACAACATAATAAAACATTCTTCTTTAATATATGGGAAGACTGAAGTCTACTGATGCCTTCTCAGTGGAACAGAAATAGCACTTAATTAGGTAACATTAACGTAATAATACCAATTCACATAAAAATAATGACACTATAAACTTCAAAGTCCACTTAACAGATGGATGGTCGTGACGACACACACTAGCTAAATTACAGCCAAAGGGACAGATGATACTGCTGGCTTGTAAAGGCTAGCTTGTTTTAGCGTTCTAATAAACACACTCCATCCCCCCTAGCCTAGTGTATGAATGTCTTTATAAGGCAACGTCAATTCGAGCTCAGAATTTGCTCAGAATTTCTACCCTAAAACAGAATCCACACACTGTTATTCCTTCCTAGGAGTATGGACAGTTCAATCACTTTGATTGACCACAAATATCTCTCCATAAACCTTAAGGAAATCAAGAAAGCTCTCTGGGGTCACTGACAACGCATGGGATTCAGACTTGGCACGCTCCACACTCAAGTGCTTTCACCTCCCAAATGAGCTTCATGTTATTATAGCGCTGTGAATATTACTGGACAAGACAGTGAAACCATATCCCTTGAAAATAATTCTGGGTGCTATCACCCATGTCTGCATGGTCAGTCTCTGTTTTCACTGAGAATGTAACTGTTCCTAAATGTGCCTCTTGACAACATTACAGATGAGATTCTTGGCTCTCTTCTTTCGGGGGAGTTCAGAAATATGGCCTAAGCTGTCCAAAAAGACCCAGGAGTAACTTTCAAGTTTCTCTAAATTGTACTTCTCCTTTAACCACTTAAATCCTATATACTTCTTGACCTGAGTCTGCCAGGGGTCTATACTCTTTTTCCCCCTCTACACCAAATGTCTTCGCCCCAGTATAGGGAATTAGGGATGCTAGGATTCAAGTGGTTAAAGGAGTAGTTCGCCCTAAAATGTACTAATTATCTATTCGCATCAGTTGAAACAGAGGGGAAATTCATTTGTCCACATAACACACAGGGAGGTTGCTAGCATAACTTTGTAGCAGTCTAGTATCAAAATAAATCAAGACAACACTGACCAGTTATGTAGAGTTAAAAAAGGCACACATACACTGTAGAAAAAATACTTCTGAAGCAAAACAATCATGCTGGGAATAGAATAGACCTATACTTAACACGGAAGTGGGGGAGATTTTGTGTTCTAGTAGATAATGATGTCATTATAGGTAATTTCCCCTCACAATGTAACCATTTGGCTTGATAAAACTCGGATTATGCTGCACAAGCTGTATGTCACTGTGTTTGTAATTTTAGGAACTGTCACCGTTGACAGTTGTCTTTAGTTGTTGCAGTACAGCTGCTTACATTCTCAATACCATATACTGTAGGCTACTTTCTTTTGGAAAGGTTTGCCTGTCACTGTCTTAACACAGTCAGCCAAGCTAAGACTGCTGGAGGCATGGTGGAAACATGCTTGAGTGGTGTTTTCTATAAAGCTCATATAGTGCATTCACTGGGCCGTGCTAACTTTGCCTCGCTTCCTCAGCAATATCGAATGTTGCACGCACGCTCACGCATGCAATCATACACACTTGAAGACATGCACTCGGCACTTGATTTCGCATGGGAAACACATCTGGACATCAGCCCGTGACCTAATTGGGACAACCACATCACTGCACTTTAGGTCTATCAGGCTGTTTGACTTGGATCGAAGGCTGACGTGACGAAGGCCTGCGCTTCGTCACTGAGCGTGTCAGGAAGAGCCGGGTGCCATGAAAAATACCAAACCCCCCCCCGCCAGCACCACCGCCATCCCCATCCAGGGTCCCGTTAATTATGGCGTGAGAAAAGGAGAAGGATTTATATGACCGAGACGGGGATCAAAAAAATAAAAAAGAGAGAGCACAATAGCTCAGAGGAGCATCAATCACAGTGCATGCTCAACGAGATGCCAGGTTACCATGGAAATGGTAGGGAAGTTGTTTTAGAATTTTATTCTGGTCTCCGTTTCAGTAGCGGACATCCAGATTTTGTCTCAAGCCCATGTGTCCGAGTGTGAGTGGAGTAATGCATGGGAGCTTCGACATCTGCCAACATCATCTGTCTTTAGCTTTGGGACAGCACTCTGTTTAGCTAGTCGAGTACAGTTACAGTTGTTAGGGCATACGCGCGTACACTTACTGTAGCTAGGAAAGTCGTGGTGTCTAAAGTATCAATGTAGAATAAATGTGTGTATATGTGTTGTGGAGGTGTGTTCCATCCCTAGATAGTCATTGTACGTTGAATATTCATCACAACATAGGAAATTTGGCACAAACGGGGGGAACAAAAGATGAACAACAACTTCTAGTTCTCATGTATCAATATTCCCTCTCTCTTTAAACACATGGGGGGGGGCAGACATGTCATCACAAATGGCCTCCAGCGAGAGGAAGCAGAAAATCGCCAAGCAACCTGGGTAAACGCCATTTTAGTCATTCTTCCTGAGCAAAGAAGTCTCTGCGTTCGGCGGCTCCCGTTCTGCTCTGAGCTCTTTCCAGAACATCACCGCAGAACAGCCAGTAACAAGGCTCGGCGAGCTTCGACTTCAACAAGCAGAAAGCCACTTATCACTCGCCCCGAGGACGGCCATGCTCAGCAGCGCGCTGTGGAGGCACGCGTACGGGCCACAGCTCGCCTCGTTTGAGGGAAGCGCTGAGCTACAGCAGGTTTTAATTTCACGCTCGTTAATCCGTTGTATGATGCATTTTAGCTGGATGTAATCATTTCCTTTTTCTGGGGGCGCTGGCAGCAAGCGGCGACTTGTGATTAGGCCTAGATCCCAGGGCTACGTATGTGCAGAAAGGGTCTGGGAATGGACCCCAGCTTTGCTTTCTTTCTTTCTCTCTGTCTTTCTCGTTCCCTCGTTCTCTCTGTTTCTCCCTCTCTCCGTCTCTCTCTCTCTCTCTCTCTCTCTCTCTCTCTCTCTGTTTGTCTGTCTCTCACTCTGCATAACGCAGTCCATTTATAAACTCTCCCCTGTCAAGTTTTTGTTTTGAATTTGTTTCATAGCAGGAAGCTATGTGACTGCGGTGTGACCCCCCACCACCACCACCCCTCACTGGAAGCCCTTAAAAGCATGTAAATCTGGGCAGGGGGTTTGGGATCAACCGGTCCCCCTCTGATTAATTGACGTTTGAGCAGCCTTCCATGAGTGATGACCTCATCGCGCGCCGGGTACTGCAGAAGCAGCAGGGGTGTGAGAGCGAGATCAGGACCCTAACTATCAACAGATGTTACTTAAAACATGACTTCAATACACACACACATTGCATACAGCAGGCCAGGCGCTTTCCTTGCCTGCACGATCTGCTTTGTTCTTTTTGCAGGGATCTGGGCGGCATGGAGTGAATTTTATGACCTTCTATATTCTTTGGTTTCATCCATGAACGGCATAGCTGATCAGGACACTTGACTTCCTAGTTGTATTTGGAACATTCTGAATGATTTTAATGTGTGGGATTCAACCAAACTAGAGGTCCTACATTAAACATACAGTGCTGTATGTCAGCATGAAGCTATTGTCAAACTTTAAGATTAGGGTTTCAAATAGGGGTTTGGGGGATTTTTTCTAGATAGATATATAGGCATGCGTTTTTGGTACAGTCAGTGTATAGAACCCTAGGCTACGTAAAAGGTTGTCATGCGGGTAAAAAGCTCAGTTGTGGTCAAGCCAAACACTTGTGATGTTAAGCGGAGCACATCCGCAGTCATACCAAAAGAACCCTGCAGTACGTAATGGCCTGCGGATAACATGAAACACATGGGATGAGACAATCTGAAGTGAAAAACACTTTTTGCCAAGTATGGGATGCATATAAGAAATTTGCTTTGACAATTGGTGAAATGACAGCAAAAATAAAAACGATATGGCAGGGCAATCCTAGTCCCTCACTGGAAGAAAGCGGTCACCGCTTTCTGTTCTTGGTTTTTTAGTGTCACAGGGACCAACATTCTGTAGTAACACACTGCCACCAATACCCCAGTTTTGGTCATCCTAAGCACTGCCGTATAGGAGATAATATATTGCTCTAGACATAATCTCAGACAAAGTAAATCAACAGCACAAGGCTAATATTTGTACATTGTGGAAGATAATACTAAACTACACTGTAGAAAAGCATAACTAGTGGCTTTTAAAACTTGCAACACAGCTAAAAAACATCATTGCTTCTCTGTTTCTCTGTTCCTGAGATATGATATGTAATTTTGACCTAGACTTTTATGGTGATCTTGATCTTTGACCTTGTTGAAACAAAAGCGAATGATCTTTTCTGGGCAGCCTACTGATCATTCCCACCAGGTTTCATGAACATCCACCTACAGTATCTGTTCTCAAGTTATTTTGTTCAATAGTAGACAGACCCACAGAGACAGAGCTCATTACAATATCCTCCATGAGGGCAGGGTAATACATTAATATACTGTATATAGAGTACTGTGCAAAAGTTTGAGGCATTTGTGGAAAAGAATGCTGTTAATTGAGGATGCTTAAAAAATAATGAATAGTTTGTATTCATCGATTAACAACATGCAAAGTATGGTAAACTAAATCAAATGATATTTGATCTACCCTGTGACCCGTTTTAACCGCACCAATTCTCGGTTTTTAGTCTTTTAGTTTTTAGTCCCTAATGTAATCCCAGACTGTCTCAATGATGTTGACATCAAGGCTCTGTGGGGGCCATACCATCTGTTGCAGGACTCCTTGTTCTTTTTTTGCTCAAAATTATGCAGTCTGGCTGTATGTTTGGGGTTATTGTCGTGCTGCAGAATTAATTTGGGATGGTCTGTCGTTCTCAGTATTGAGGAGACCACTTATTCTGACCAAACCTCCAACTCCATTTGTAGAAATGCACCCCTAAATCTGCAATAAACTTCCACCATGCGCTCTCCAGTGCCTTCAGTCAAATATTTAAACTTTTGACTCATCAGTCCAGAGCACCTTTTGCTAATTTTCTGCAGCCCAGTTCTTGTATTTTCATGCATAGGTGCGTTGCTTGGCTTTATTTCCACGTCTGAGAAAAGGCTTTTTGGCTTCCATGAAGACCCCTTCTGACCGGACATCTCTGGACCGTAGATGGGTGTACTAGTGTCCCACAACTGGTTCCTGCCAGGTCTGAGCTGCTGGCGCTGTTGGACATCTTCCAATGCAAAGAAAAGACAACATAATGAGTCTTTTGTTTGCTGCACGCACTTGCCTTGGCTGACCACTGCTTTTCTGGTCCTCGACCCCACCTGTTTCTTTGTGCTTTTACAGAAGAGCTTGGACAACACATCTGGAAACACCTGTCAGTCTCAAACGTTCTGCCTGTGAGAGACCTTGCTAATGCAGGATGACTACCTTGGTGTAATTTTTTATTAAACTGTCATCAGCATCAGCTTTTTAGTAAGGCTGTTACCAAGTTGTATCCCCCTACGCAGCTGTTTCTGTTTCGGTTAATGAGCTTGGTTCAACCTATTATGTTGTTGATCATTAACACCTGTTTGGTATAATCATTTACTGGGCTATATGCCTACAAAATCCTTACATTGTTCTCTCTGCACTCTACGTAATGTGACTGTTTACCCTGTTTATTGACTAGAGTTCATGCTTACTCTGCTCATTCTGATATCGCACTTGTAAGTCGCTCTGGATAAGAGTGTCTGCTACATGCCTAAATTGTAATTGGAATAATATATAAAATATATATATAAATGGTGCATTTATATAGCGCTTTTATCCAAAGCGCTTTACATAGATTGTGCATTACATTCAACCATTCACACACACATTCGTACACCGATGGTGGAGGAAACCATGCAAGGCACCAACCTGCTCATCGGGACCAATTAGGGGTTCAGCGTCTTGCTCAAGGACACTTTGACGCAAACTCTGGGGGAGCCCCCCAGCCCGGGATCGAACTGGGAACCTTGCAGTTTCCAGTTCACTCTACCCGGCCACTCTACCCCTGAGCCACTGCCACCCCGAACAACTGTATATAATATATATTATATATATAATATATATATTATATTATTTTTATATAATATAATATATAGAAACTCAGTTGCACTTAATTTGATAACACAAAAGACAAAACCTTTCTTTCCCTGTCAACACTTTGAAGGAAGCACATCATAGTACACTATCTCCATGCCATCTGGTTGACTTAACACTAGCTTGCGGTGACATCATCCACGTGTGTAGGATCTAGAACATTCCTTGGCGATGCTATCACAGCAGCCCGGGGTGCTTATTATCCCATCCTAGCCCTGTCGCTTTTTGAATCGGAGCACAGCCTTTTGATATTTATGACCTGGAACGTCTCGTTATTAACGATCGGCATTGGTGTAAAAGGTACTCAATTTCTTTACTTAAGTAAAAGTATCAACACTGCAATAAAGAAATACTCTGTTACAAGTAAAAGTCCGGAATTCAAAATGTACTTGAGTAAAAGTACAAAAGTATTGGCATTGAAATGTACTTAAAGTACCAAAAGTAAAAGTACACATTATGCAGGTTGTCCCATTAAAACATTTCAAATGTATGAAAATCTTTTGAAAATAGCAGATCTTCTTCTTTCACCTTTATTTATTCAGTTAGGACAATTGAGAGCCAGCTCTCTTTTCCAATGACGCCCTGATTACAGTGTATAAAGCATACACTTTTTAAAAATTCTACAAGCTCACAATGCGTCGCGATGCGACGCATTGTGAGCTTGAAGATTCTAATTCTACTTGAGTAAAAGTACACAAGTATTGGTGTCAAAATGTACTTACAGTACCATAAGTAAGAGTACTTAAATATTTGAAAATAGCAGATCAACAAGCTCACAACGCGTCGCAATGCGACGCGTTGTGAGCTTGTAGATCTGCTATTTTCAAATAGCCTATGTATAAAATAGGGCTAAAGTGGTTAATGTATGTTTTATAATATAATAATTTATATCTGCAAAGTAATTAATAACTGAAGTTTTCAAATAATTGTAGTGGAGTAAAAGTGCAATATTTGCCTCTGAGATGTAGTGGAGTAGAAGTGAGTAAATGTACTTAGTTACTTTACACCACTGTCAGAAAGCCGCTACAGGCATGAGTAGGCCCTGTCTTCACTCATGCACAGTGTGGACACTGTAGGAATCTGCCTCATTCATCAACTGTTGCTGACAAACATGACTCCTGAGCTCTCAGCAAAGTCTTTCGGAGTCTTTCATGACTCCGGAGGAAGAGCACACCTGTATTCCTCCCCAAAAATTGTTTAAACCCGGCAACCCCCACACATACTGTGCATTCCTGTTCCATGCCAGAGAGGAGGCTGCACTTGATAAGAGAGGTGAGAGGAAGTGATAAGAGATCAACGACATCCATAAAATGACATGTCAGGTAATAACACAGGCCTATAGGTGGTTTGGTATTAAATGACAATCAAATATCCTACTTTTGCAAACATGACCTTGCCAACTGACAACTGATCCCATTTGTTTGCTGTACTGAATGGGTGGTTCACATTACAGGTCACTGTTGCATATACAGTACCAACATTTTTAAGTTGAAGTACCTTTTATGGCAAAGAGAAGAATTCTCTGAGCTGGCTAATATGACGTTATTCATATCTTTTGCAGCTGTGTGCTCGAAGCCTTGCCACCAGTGTTGGAAGTTAGGAATCACACAAACGTGCCACATTCAAAGACATCCACTATACACACATATGACATGTGGCTGTCTTCTACTGCTCGTTCAAAACAAAATCCTGGCTCATCCCCACATGCGTCAGAGAATTTGAGGAGCTTCAGTTCTGGGAAAACGAACAGAGTTTTGTTTACTTCGAGGGGTTACATTTTTATGTGATCGCCCTGGGCATTTGAGCCTCTCTCTCTCATTACTGGTGTCAGTATCTATAGATCACAACCTTATGTTAATGTCTACAGCAATTGCATTTCATTTGACTTGTTTCAAGTTAAATCGATATTAGCTAGCTGCAGTGTCTAGCATTCAAATTATTGTCATGTCTATCATGGTAAGAGGGAAAGCGATGCATTCCTGTCTTTATTAAAGATGCAAATGCCAAGTCTTACATGCTTGCTGTACTTGCTGACATACTGTCAATCCGTCTCTCAAGGGACATGTGTTTGGAATCCTGAAATGGTAATGCAGGGCAGATGGATTGAGAAACTGCTATCGTGACTTAATGACTGTAAAACAAGTCAAGTTCAATTCAGTTATTTATTATTGAATGTTAGTGGTGGGAGGTTTAATGTTTCCGGCATTTGTTTAGTTTTTCCCTGGTCTGATCGTTCACTAATTGACTAGTTTCTTCTCATAGCCCTGCCTGATCTTGTGTCTCATTACACAGAGTCACCATGTCACTCACGAGTCACACAGGAAGGGATGTTAGAGTGTCATAGGAAAAAGTGACCACTATCCTGATTGTGACCTAATTCGGCAAGGATAATACAGTAAGTAAGCGGAGTGGTATGTACTGTAAGTAAAGGTCCTCAGCAGACTTTTGTGTTTAGTTTGAACAGTATCTACAGTATCTTTGGCCACCATGCAGGTACAGTAGGTATGTCAGTAGGTGTTGGATGACAAAAGCCGGCAACATTGCATAAATATAGCTTTTGGACATGAAAGTATGTTTTTTATTACGTCTGTACTCTATCTTTAAATTGTGTGTGAGAGAAAGAAATCCTGCGGTGCCTCCGTAAAGCGAGCGGTAATTAGGCCCAGTGAGCCGTCGTTGTATGGCGTAATGTGATTACATCTCGCTGACAGCAATGCAGCGATTAGACCTCGCCGACCGCAGAACATGAGACCCATGTCTTTTTCCAGCCTTCTTGGGACTCTCTTTAAAGCAGGGGGGGGGACGACCTTAAAACAGAAATCTGTTGCTGTGTGCTGTCCCTGAAATCTTGTGCAATTCAGTCAGTAATTTGTGAGGATGAACAACTCTCTTTCCCGGAGCCAACACCAGACCCATGATCCTAATTTGTGAAGTCATCAGACTGTTCTTTCCGGTGCTGCCTAATCAACAGCGAATAGTAGCATGAGTTAGCAGATACTCTAAAACTCTCCCCATGGGATTTTATTGGGACATGAGTGGATATTCTGTCTCAGAACAGTCAGTCCTGCAATACATCAAACCTCCTTTGTGTGGAGGATAATAGAAAACAACCCAACATTTTATGAGTCCACAAAGTCACTATGCTTACTCATTGTGAGCAACACAACTCAAGGAAGAGTCTCTTTATGTCGTTACACATTCAACATTGATCATTTTACAGGAATCTCCCTTTACAAGAAATAAAGTGAGTTTAGGCTTAAATATAAACTGTAGTAGCAGTACTGTAAGCAGTACAAGATCTAACAAAAGACAAACTTTTTGTAGTTTCAGCTTTGTAGGGAATAATACCTCAGTATTTAAAAGTTGAGCAACCCGATTAGAGTCATAAGATTAAGCTAAGATAAAGAAGGGACAGTTACTGGAATACACACAGTAGGTGATGTAATGCTTTGTGACTGCAGGATAACCCCATGGTAGTGAGTGAGTTGGCCACAAGCATTGATTGTGACTAATACAAAAATTATGAAACCTAACTGGGCACTATGAGGAAGAGTAAAGGAGGGTCAGAAGTATGGGATAATGGGCGCTTGGGTGCTGCAGGGGTGAAGCACCTGTCCACCTCTGCAGAATCTAGAGCTAAATTCCAATACCCCAAATTTCACACTCGTTCACTCCCCTCGCGTCCTCCACTCGTGCCTTAGCCCCGCCCCCAGCAAGGGGGAGCGGATTAGATGCGAATCGATCGGGTTGGCCCCGGGATCAGAATGCCCTACGCTCACCCAGCGTCATTTCAAAGCGACAGCAAATCTTTGTTTTTGTCGCATTCCTAAGACAATAATAATTTTATAACCGGCAGCGGCTGTGGCAGGAGACACAAAGGAGACTCTTTGTGTCTCTTACCGCAGCCGCTGCCGGTCATCAAATTATTGGCTTAGGAATGCGACAAAAAATAAAAAAATATCCATGACTTCAAGTCTCCATGGGGTGAGTAATCGATGGAAAAATAAGTAATTTTTTGGGGTGAACTATCCATTTGAGCCAATTTCAATATACGATGGTCATAAAAGGGACACAGACAGATGAGTACCACAGATACTCTGACAATGGTACAACTTGCATCGTTCCAGAATTGCATCGTTCCCGACTCCCAACTAGGCTGGTGCCCAACAGGTAAAAAGAGACATGATTGCAACAGCTGACTTCTAACTTCCTTCACTCTGCCAAAAAGAGTCAGAAACAACTAAGGGTGGATTCAGACTGGGTCCGATTGATTCAAACCGTTCCCGAGTACGATTGACCTCTCCCAGCTAGCCAGCATTCACATTGGCCAAACTTCTTCCATACTCGAGTACACTTCATTCAACAGTAATGGTAAATATGTGCCTCATGGGGGCGCTGTTGACTATGTGGCTTTGGGAGATAGAGAATGTCATTCACAGAAGAAGAGTCACTTGTCAGAGTTTATAAAGTGAATAATAAAGTTTGACTGTGTTCCTGACGTTGTCTTGAGTTATAATAATAACAGAACAACAATACACAACCAAAGCAGTGTGTGCATTGGTCAATGAAACCTCAAAATGTAACGTTGTCTCTCGCGTCTCTATTATTATCAATATGATAGTCACGTAACTGATGCATCCTTGGTATTTTAGCAGTGACGTCACGAACTAATCCTTGGTATGTTTATCCTTACATACACGTTCGCTACACATGTGTTTTTTGTTAATTATTTTTCACGGCTCGCGCTACTCAAACACTAGCGTTCTTGTCAACATTCAAGTAGAACTATGAGACGGTATAACCCAGCTAAAATAATTATATAATAGTCATTATAAAAATCACACCCTGTGTGAAGGTAGCGGCGCCTTTGATACATTTTGTCATCGATATGTGTTTATAATGCGTTTATAGCCATGTGTCATTTGAAGCTTGACCAATCACTTTGTTGACGGGTCTGACCAATCAGAGCGTTGACGGGTCCGACCAATCAGAGCGTTGACCGGTCTGACCAATCAGAGCGTTGACGGTGAACACGGACAAAGTCAGGTATAGAGCAGGATCCGCTCTATACCTAAAGGTATAGAGCGGCTAGCGCCGCTAAAAATATATAAATTACATATGATTAGCAGTCCACTTCCTCCTGTCGGTACGGATGGATTCACATTGCAGCGTACCGTACCCGAGGACGCATCAATCGCACCCGAGACGAGGCGGCCCCAGGTACGGTACGGTGATCCGTTTCGGGGAACGGTACGCTACATTCACACTATCACAACATCTGCCATGTGGTCCGGGGTGCGCACCCGGGACCATAGTCTGAATCCGCCCTAAGAGGCCAACTCAACAGAACTTGACAAATTGTGATGGTGCTAAAGAATCTGTAAGAGTGATGAGCTAATGTTTCTCTTGCGAGAAGAAAAGCACCAAAGGGTAGTGGATAGGTGTCAGGTGAGGCAAATGCAGCTAATGCACAGCTAGTGTGACATTTCTTAGTTCGCCAGTGAACCGTGTGCTGCCTCTGCCTGCGCTGTAAGATAGCAAGCCATGGCGAGACTCAAATTACAAAAATGGGAGAGAGAATCCAAAGAACGACATGGAGTCGACATTGTAGCCACACGCTGACCCTCCGGCAAAGCTAAGGTCTCTGATTTACTTTCTTCTCACATTTGTTCTCTTGAGTCACGGCTTGGCAAAACATGGTAAAGGGAAGCGGAGAGCCATTCTCCTTTTTGTCTTTTTTTCTTTTCTTTCCTTCCGTGTTGTCAGGCTGGAAGGAAGCGGCGGCGAGAACTTGGACATTACGTCCTTGTAGCTGGCAGCTGCCGCGTCTGAACAATGAGCCTGCGCCTGCTCTCCCGGCCAACAGGGTGTCAAGATAGTGAGTGATATAGAGACGAGGAGGGAGAGCCTGCCAGGGGCCTGCCAAATGAAATCATTTATCTTGGGCCTGCCGGATGTTGTCACAATGAAACGTGCAGACAGGGAAAGTGAGTGAAAGTGGCCCCATCATCTCCATGTACTTTTGCTTTGTTTGTCCACGGCAGGGTTACTTACTGATTTCATACATGCTGTCCATGTGAATTATTAATCTGCATCTTCAATCTAAGAGGTGATCAATCCGCCAGCCGTATCCAAAAACAGCAGTGTGAATGTTTGAAACACAGCTATCGGTTGGACCAAACATTTTGCTTGGTCAATGTTTATACCAATGTCAACGAGAAATGTAAACTCATGTTAAAGGTGTAGCATGCCTTTAACAGTGCCAGTCAACTAAAGACTAGTTGGCAACAGCCTGGCAGCTGAAAGTCTGGCAGGGATGTACATGTCAGCACAAATTATGACCTCATATCCTGTTTCAGTAAATGGGGGATATAGAGTCAGGGCTTGTACAGTATGTACCTTCACCTGAGCAGTGCACATATTACATTTGATTTATATTTGGGGGATATTGAGTCATTGGGTCTGTAAAAATCATCATGACTCAGACTGAAGGTTTATAAAAATAAAAATAAAATGAATAATATACCGATTGACTTAAAACTTAAATATAAACGCAAGCAAAATGCCCCAGCATCTATTTTGCTAACTAGACTTTGTTAAGTCATTTGAGCAATTATTTGTATAGTTGTTGCCTGGAGTCCCTCAGGGTCTATACTAAGCAAACAAGGCTAGGCTACGAAAATAGCCAATCTACAAGCTCACAACACTTTGCATATGTGATGCATTGTGACCTTGTAGATCTGCTATTTTCACTGAATGTTTGCCGCAGAATAGGGATGCTAGGGTTCCTGTGGTTAAGTTATCCCATCAACAGGAAAGCAATGCGGTTGAGCCCCAAGTCACTGCTACAATTTTACTGTTTGCATGAGATTGAAAACAGCACTTGTAGCACTCACAGGGTGTCAGAAAGCAACGCATTACGAGACTGGTGTTAATGTTAAGTACCGAAGTTTATAGGGACAAGCATTCAATTTATTTTTCCTTGATGGATTCGAGGCAAGCAGCAGAGTCCAGTCGAGACCAAAACATCACTGCCTTTAGTTGCAAAAGCGGAAATGCAATCTCTTCTTTCAGGGGGGAGCAGTTATTTTCTTGCAGGCCAGTACCTACTGTATCCACCTCCACCCACATTCAGGGACTTTGTTAATGCAACTTGGGAATTCTCCAGCAACACAATGGAGGGCGACTGATAGAGCGCGGGTGCGATTGTGGTTACAGTGAAAGAATCCAGCACTGTACCCTGTATAGGTGGGGGTTGGACCTGTCGAGACGGAGGTGGTCGGGTGTCAGGCCACGATATGGAAACCTAAAAATTTAAAACTACGGAGGGATTGACTCCTTGGCAGCAAACAATAGCGAGCTGTCAGAGGGACCACCCTGTCCCACTGCATCCTGGGCTTTTTGACGAGATGTTCGAAAAACCAGGAAATAGGAGCCGTGGTTGGGTGTTACATTTCTTCCTCTCCTCGTCCTCTGGCCTGGCTCGACGCAAGGTGTTGGACATGATTGATGAGGAAGCTTTCCTGTAATACTGCATGGGACCTTACGCAGTCAAATCCTCAGTGTTTATTTAACTCTGAGTGTGCAAATGGAACCACGGGCTCATTTGGTTCCATTTGTACACTGAGTTAAATTAACACTGATTTTACTGTGTAGGCTGTGTTTAGCATTAGCTTTTTTTATGCCTTGTTTGAGTAGTGGGAGGGAATGGTGTCTTGCTAGTGACATGCTGTAGTCATTCTTTGAAGATGTGTGCGAGGGAAAGAAATGAATGAATCAATCAATCAATCAATCAATCAATCAATCAATCAATCAATTATTGTGAGCTGTGTACGCAACAATAAGTAACAAAAAGTGTTTTTTTTCTAAGTGAGAATGTTGGACACAGTGTAAAAGGTTTTTCAACTTTTACAAGCCCACTAAATCCTCTGCAAAAACATTGTGTAAACGTAATTGTAAACCCACAATAATCCACATGGTTTAACAATGTGTGACAGCCAAATCCTATCCCGTCCTTTTAACGACAGGAACTCAAGAGAGACCAGACTGGTGGTCATTAATACAGTTACACCACAGGCCCGGTGGCCCGCTGCACTGTTGATTTTCACAAGGCACTAAAATATGCACATTTTTGGAACGAAGGCATCATAACAGCAATAAGCACGCAGCGTTACCGGCTCCCTAAGAGCAGAGCCCCGACCCTCCACAGCTCTTCATCCGGGAAGTCATCTCAAGGGCAAAATCATCTTTTTATTCCCTCCTCAAACCTCAATTACACTGTGTTTTTCCAAGTGTGTGTGGGGCGGGCAATTAGGGTGACACACTTGTAACATTACAGGATAAAGACACAGATACTGCTTCAAGGGAGAGCAGAGCTGGATTTAGCATTGCCTGCTGACTTCACTGTAAAGATTAGCCTGATGAAATCCAATACTGCTGTCATATAACACCTCCCCTATCCCCTTTATTCTTTTTGCACACAGAACAAGGACTTTAATCAAGGTCCAGGGGCCACTGGCTCAGGACAAAATGATGCAGTTTAACCACTTAAACGTATTAAAAAAAATAGCCATACAAGCGCACAAAGCTTGTAGATCTGCTTTTTTTTGTTATTATTATTTTTTTAAAGTTCAACTATAATGCCCAAAATGGGGACACCAGGTTGAAAGTGGTTTAAGACAAGCTAAATTCCCCTGTGACAAAGTGAGAGGTGCTGGATGATATTTCTTGACTAAAGATCTGACATGGGGCTTTTTTAATGACTGGTACATTTATTTAAAAAATAACATAGTGCAAAGAAGTGTGTTGAATGTTTCTATAAAGACAAAGGCTTGGGTCACTATACTCTTATTGGGAACATGTGCCATAAAATAAACAATAAAATGTGGAGATGACTTACGTATACTCTTGCGTACTCTTGCTCTTACGTATTTCCTGGATTCTCCGATTTAGGCAGTTTGAGTGATCCAGCTATTTATTTATAGATTTGATTACAACTTTATTATCCAACCACAGCTGGGGATTTGTTTTTGGCCTCACCCCAGGCACCATGAGAGAATGTACGTATAAATAAGCAATACAAAACAACTTACATAAGACAATGCAAGTATGTTCCTCGCCGTGCTCCCGCGGAAAGAACCTAAAGACATCATGTTTCACTGTGATTCACTGTATTTATTGTTATATAATGTTTTCTTGACAACGGATCAGATCAGGAAGTAGCTTTTCTATTTTACAATCTCGTCATGTCAGTGTTCCAGGGCAAACATGTTTTTTTGCCATGCCTCTGGGGCAGAGTAGAAGAGACCACGGAACGGTCATCTCTTGGGCCGGATTTATACTTAGATGCATGCTGGTGTCGCGCACCGAAAATAGTCGATCTACAAGCTCACAACACATCACTCTACAATGCATTGTGCGCTTGTAGATCTGCTATTTTCGGTGCGCGAAACTGGTGACCAACTAAGTATAACAGGGCTTTTACATTCCTCGTAATCTGCATGACACCACACAACCATTTAAGCCAATTCCCATAAAGTTTAATCATGCCGGGGCATCCGCGGTTTGGGACAAGCGAGCGCAGGAGAATGAAACGGCGAATAAATACCATGCCTAGATCTCTCTCTAATTTAATGTAAGTATAGCATGACCTCATTCCTAAAGTACACGTTTTGTTTTTGTTTAGTTTTTTTCAAACAAAGAACATTATGATCTCACATTTCAAGAAGCCATATATTACTGGCAGTTTTTATACTCGACCCAAAATAACATGAAAAATCTCATCTAGCTTTTCTTTTGGCTCTGCACAATTGGCTTGGTTCTATCTGGCACTGCACAATATCAAAACTGGAATATTGGATCATGAATAGAAGTTATGATAGGCTGTTTTTCTTTTGCACTAAAGGGCAAGATTCACTTGGGAACATGCACTCTAAATGCACTAACTTAAAATCTTTTCACTTCATTTCAGCCAAAAGGGCCACAGCTAGACAATGGCTAGAACTGCATTCTTTAAAGTCCTTGTCCATATGTCCCCTGCTGGTGTGGTTTAAAACCTCAGAAAAATCATCCCTGAAATCATCCCTGTTAAATATCACGTCAAGTACTTTCCTCCACCCAGAAAAGGAGATTTACAGCACTTTTAAATGTTTTGCTATCTTTGTCCTGATTTAGCCATTTAGTATTACAATATTCAATTCAATTCAATTCAATTTTATTAAAGTGTCAAATCACAACAAGTTGTCTCAAGACACTTTACATGTAGAGAAGAGACCCGACAATCCCACCCTGAACAAGCAATTTTTGCGACAGTGGCAACGAAAAACTCTTAACTGGAAGAAACGTCAGGCAGACCCTAGGTTCTAGGGTGGCGGCCTTCTGCCTCGACCGTGTCGGGGGAAAGAGGAGAGAGAGAGAGAGAGACAGAGGAGAGACAGAAAGAGATACAGAGACAGAGGAGAGATAGAAAGAGATACAGTGCAGGTAGTGAATATCCATGAATACGTGTACTGTATACAGTATATTGTATATTCCTGAATTTGCGTAACATCCGAACAAAAACACCAAATGCACTGTGACAAAAATTACAAGCAATTCACATCCTCAGACGGGACCCACGTGGTGTCAGGAACGCAGGAGCGCTTGTTTTGTATAACTCAGTGTCCCTGCATACTTCGTATACGTAAATGTATGCATTTAGTGAGGCCATGATTGGCATTCGGCATGTGACGTCACACCCTGTCTGTGTTGCATGCCCTCCGTCAAACTTGGATCCAGTGCTATGTCTGAACTCTGAAGACCAGAGTTAAGTTGTAAAATACTATATTAATGCTTTGAGTGCAAGAAACTACCAGGATTCTCATGGGCAAGCTTCAAAAATAACAAAACAAAAAAGTGGGGAGTGGGTCTTTACTGTAGTGATGATAATACAGTTTCAAATGCCCAAATTAAGGGTCAATTTTTACACTCTCAGAGTTAAATGTGTGTAATACTGAAAGGGGAATGAAATTCTGTGCCTTTCAAAGCAATTGGACTAACTTTGAAGAACAAGACACTTAACCCTCTCAGAAGTCAGCTATTCTGTGGAAGAACATCTCCATCATCAACCTCATCAGCACCATTGTGCCAATTGAGCCAAATCATACCTCCTTCTGTGCTAAAATGCTGTCCAGGAAGGAACCTTTCCAGACACAGGCTCCTGCAGAAATCAGTCATTGTCCAGACGGTGACGTCATTCACTGTTGGAGACGGTCTGGAGGCCAGGACCTTGCCCTCTCCTTAATAACTTATCTGATCCAAGCCTTTTAGGACTGGCCCTTGACCTGCGCTAAGGTGTCCTGTCAGATATCTGAATCAAGACTGTAAGCCTTGCACTGCATCAAGGTTATCACCTCATCAGTACGTCCTATGGAGAACCCTGTTTTCCATTTACAAAACAACCCCTATAAATCAAGCCTGTAACTGGCCTGGGCTGTAGTGCTGCACTCTTGCTGCATCTAGTTCAAATTGATGGTCATTTTAAATGCAGGAATGAGGAATGTTCCCTCAAACATTGAGGAACCACAGAGTAGAAACAAAAAGAGAGCCAACTGACCCGGATTTGTGTAACAACTGTAAATCCCTGGTGCCGCCATTTTGTTTGTGTTGTAATGTGGTGTTTTGTGAGGTGGTCTCCTGCCTCAGCAGTGAGTTAAAAGTTTAAAGTGGTTGATATTGTCAAGAAACAGTTAAAGAATGATTATAATATGATATATAATAATATTGTTGCGTTGTACTCATACTAAGGATTTGGTTCAAGCTTGCCAATGGATTTTAAAGTGTGATGATGCATTTAACCACTTGAACCCTAGCATCATTATTCTGGGGGGAACATTTGCCCCAAAAAAGCAGACAAGTGAAGTGAGCAGACAAGCTCACGTGTTGCAATGCGGCACGTTGTGAGCTTGTAGATTGGCTATTTTTGGCGAAGAGATTTGGTGTAGAGGGGAAAAAAGAATGCACCAAAATCAAGTTTCTTTTTGTGTGGAGGGTTTAAGTGGTTACGACGTATGACCATTCCACATTACACACATCCAATATGGCGCTGCGTTACACAGGCAAACAATGGAAGTTGGCTTCTCTTTGGAGAGACCACAGAATTGGAACACATAGAATCGCTGCATCCTTGGGTGCCGACAAGAGAACAGAATGAACAGGGGTGTCATTTTTATAATTCTTTTGTGATGTTTGTCTAGAACACGGTCTGTCTATGTGCGTCTATGCGTGTGTATGACTATCTGCGGCTAATCTCGCAAACCACACTGCCAGTAAGTACGCCAAGGGAGAAGAATCCCAGAATATTTTTCACATATTGTGCCCCTTCATATTTGGGCAAGATTGATGTCATCAATCAATATGACATCATCAACATGACAGAGATCCACAGGGCTGCCCAGGCGTAATTAGACCCTGTCTTGTTTCTCATTTGTAACACTTACCAGTCTGCAGAACGTGACATCTTATCACATTTCAATGCTTTGTTGAATTAATCCCTACATCACCACCTAATCAAAACTCTACTGACTAATGTCATTCATGCCATAGCAGATAAAACACAGTAAAGGGAGAAACGGTTTGCGGGGGTCGACATGCGAGCTGCCACGCGTGCTGGATTTGAACCCACGACATTCCGACTACATGACGTGAGCTGAGGCCCTGCTTCATTTCACTGTGATTCTGTGTGGTGGGAGGCTGTTTGACGTTGCCAAAGAAATGTGAGGAATAATGAAAATCTGTAAGACTGAGCAGGAAGTGAGAAGACAATAGAAACCACTCCATCCAGGATCCCCACCCGACGCCTAGCCAGTCTCATCCCTTCTGAGTGCGCTCAGAGGAGAGTGATGTCAGCCAAACACACACACACACACACACACACACACACACACACACACACACACACACACACACACACACACACACACACACACACACACACACACACTTGTGTGTCTTAGTGTTCAACAGGAATGTAAATGATAGTGACTGGGGATGTAGGGCGTGACACAGGATTTTGAGACAGAGACATGGTGTGTGTGTGTGTGTGTGTGTGTGTGTGTGTGTGTGTGTGTGTGTGTGTGTGTGTGTGTGTGTGTGTGTGTGTGTGTGTGTGTGTGTGTGTGTGTGTGTGTGTGTGTGTGTGTGTGTGTGTGTGTGTGTGTGTGTGTGTGTGTGTGTGTGTGTGTCTTTGCACATCTGTGTGTCTATGCATGTCAGTGTCTGTGCGTGTGTGCCGGTGCCGGTGTGCGCGTGTGTGTGTGTGTGTGTGTTGCGAGTGAGCAAGCGAGCAGTTGGCTGGCCTTGGTGGAAACACTGAGAGAGCAACATCGGTGTTGATGATAAGGCAGTCGTAAATGTAACTGTAACTTGTAAAGGATTACTGGGTTTTTCATTGGTTTCTTTGTCTCTTGGTCCATTTTAGGACTGCAATTCCCTGGTATGTAATCCATTACTTCCAGAGAACAATGTGTTATTTGAGGGCTGCTTGGCGTTCCCTGGAACGGAGTATGGAGTGCAGCCAACACAGCCAAATGCTCAATGTTAATTTAACTCAGAGAGTGTAAAGATGGACACACATGGGCCCATCAGGGACCTGTAAGGGTCCATTTGAGGATTTTACTGTGAACATGGCGTTTATGAGAGGGTTCAACGAAACGATGACTTATGACATCTGGTGAAGGTTTGTTTTATTAGAGAGAGAAACGGAGAGAGAGAGAGAGACAGAGAGAGAACATGCTAGGGCTGCTAAAATGATAGTCCAGATTATTCTACTTCATATTGTAATTGCGATTATCAATATATCTTTTGGGTGGAAAATGTGTTAATTTTCTTTGTTTGTTCTGTTTATCGCTGACATATATTTGGTCAAATGGTATGTGACGTTCAATGTGATGTTTTTTTGCCTTTGTGAGCCTGATCAATGGGGAGATGGGCTGTAAATACTCTACATAGTTCTGATTGTTAACCACTTGTGTAACGGTGAGTCGGTGACGTCTCATTTCAAGGTGCATCAGCTGACCGAAGATGTTTGTCAACTTTCACAAATACATAATTGTGATACATAAAAATGACCAGCTCTAGGACATACTGAGAGAGGGTGCGAAAGAGAGAGAGACAACAGACGGGACGGGACGGGGGGGGTCTGAAACCTGCTGTATTCACAGATACACTTTTATCCATTGCACAGATTGTGTAGCAAAAATAGCTGATCTACAAACTCATAACGGTAGTGGTATGAGCTTGTAGATCTGCAAGTATGTACGTATACCTTTACCACTCACATTGAGGTATGAAACTTTTTCAAGGGCCACAGCAGTACAACAAAGAACAATCTGCTATTTAAAAAACAACAAACGTCAACCTGAATTTTCGCCTATAATGCCATACCAGGTTGAAAGTGGTTAAGCGTGTCTGTGAGTTTCATAAATATTTAACCACTGAAAAGTATTAACAAGAGCTTGTGAATAAATAACTACATTGGATTTATTGGAACACTGGTTAAAAAATGTTTTTATTCCTTGATAAGTTTTGGACATACAAGGTTTCAGCCCGACAGCAACGATAATGAAATGACTAGTTTAAAGGCGGTGATACAAACTAAAACTTGTCTTCAAACAAGGATGGTAAGGACGGAGGGCGGGAGCTTGTACAACGTCGGTGTGAGGAACCTAGGCTGCCAGGAAATGCTACAGTATGATGCCATAACGAAAGAAAAAACAAAACGCGTTTTGCTTTTGGCATCGAAAGACAGAGATAAAGAAAGCTTAGTACTAAACTGAATTAAACTAGCCAAATTAATGACATCATGAGCAGGAATCCAGACGCTAAATGTTGCAACAGCCGCTGTGGATCGGAGTGATGATCATGTAACATACTTAGTTCTCTCTGTCATGTATTTATATTATCTATTTATAGATACATTTGTACTACAGGAGGAGATCTTGCTGTTTTAACAGCCTAGCTTAGGCTGTTAAAACAGCCTAGTCAGATGAGATGCGACAGCAGCATGTTTTCACTGGGTGAATGAAAAAACATTTTCTCTCATTTTATTTCTTTTCTTAAAGATTCAAGATTGCTTTATTTGTCATTTATTTTCCATCTGCAAGCAGCTTTGGAAAAAACAAAATTATGTTTCTCCTAGTTAAATCCTAAAAACTATAAGAATTCATGTCATGAAAACAAGCATAACCAGATAAAAACCCTATAAAAACTGAATGAAATTAATCTATAGAGTTCATCTCATCTAATGCATAGGAATGCATACCTCCCAAGTTAATATACTATCTAGTAAGGAGATTGGAGTTCAAAAGTCTGATTGCCTGGGGAAATAGACTGTTTCGCACCCTTTCTGTCCTGCCACTCAGGAGAAGAGAACTTTAGGTAATGATCACCCCTGTTGTTACCCATAACACCAAGAAGGCATAAACATGTCTTTAAAACACAGCGCAGTACGTACAGCATTTTGTGCTCAGTATTGACCATGTAAACAGTTGGCAAATGCAAATTTGTCTGCCTCCGTTTTTCCTTTAACAATACTGCCTATCAATGGAACCATTTCCCACTGAACTTTTGGAACGGTTACTTTCAAAATGTAAATGATTACATATTACTTATTACTTTCAAATAAGAGTAATATGGTATACTACAATAATAATTTCTGTGCCAAGTAAGGTTATTTTACTGATGCAATACTTTTCAAAAAACAACCTGAAATGAAGGGAAAAGGCACTTGGCATTATATTAAATGGAAGAGGGTAGGCCAAATATTGCTATTAGTTGTAAAATTATATTCTAGGAGTCTACAGTATATTTCAATATCATGATGAGTGTCATGATGAGGGCAATGCATTACTTGACATAGCAGCAGTAATTGTATCACCCAGTTTGTAAAAGTAACATGTTATATACAAATGTATTATTAAGGATAAACCCCTTAAAATACAATCCAATATACAGAAAATACTGTACATAAAACAACACAACACAAATACACAAACAAAAGCTTTCCCAGTCCTAGCCACTCCCAAACTACATACACATGCACCTATACATTACAGATACATTATCTCCATATCTCAACTATAATTAGAAGCAAGGGCAGGTCGTTTGAAGATAAGTAAAAAGAGATCCCTTAAAGACATGAAAGGCAGTAATAGATCTAAATTAGGTTGTTCCAGTCAGATGGAGCTTTAAATTATATTTTAATTTAAAGGCATATAGCCCAATTTCTTTAGAATATATATACTGTAGGAATGAAGATACTCAGTATGCTTACAATATACTATGATCTATATTGAAGAAAGAATTGTTTTAAGTAAGAAGAATATAAAAGCGGCACTATGTAACTTTTTTAAATGAATAAAATGTAATTTTGAGACTATGTTTTGCACCCTGTCCGTCACACTCCCTGGATGCCAGAGCAGAACCTCTGCCCCAAAATGTTCCCATGAGCCTGTTATAATGCCACAAGGAGGCCGCTTTTTGCAACAAAAGAAAAATTGACAGTAGTCCTACAGATTTTGTCCAAACATCACGCCAATCGGTATATATTATCTCTATAGTCATTCGATTTTTCATATTTCATCCTGACTGGCTAAGATTGGCTTCCAAAGTTTGCAGGAGTGGTCCGTTATGAACAAAATGCCTCAAATCATGAAGTGTGAGATTTCCGTGGAATTTTGCACGCACATTCTCACTAGACCGAGGAAGGAATGCCCCTTGAAAATGTTCAAATCAGCCTCATGGTGGCACTATAACTGGCCAATTTGTGTTTTTACCTGCAACTGCACTGATCTGTGTAAAACCTTTGCCCTGCATTTTTCACATCTCCTTTTTATAGCGGCACTAGGATTCCAACTTATATAAAACTCATTTTTGGATATTACTCTAAATTTCACGCAAAAAAGTACACATGATCTCTATAGTCATGTGATCAAGACGGATCGGTTAGATTTTTCATATTCCATCCTGATTGGCTGAGATTGACATCTAACGTTTGCAGGAGCGGCCCGTTTTGAAAAAAATGCCGCAAATCAAGAGCGCAGCGTCTGATTGCGGTGACACTTTGTACGCACATTCGCACTGTGTTGAGGAGCAAATGCCACCCTTTTAACATTGCCCTAGCGTCACCAGGAGGCAGATTATTGCAAAACCATTTTTTTTATATTACAGGTCTAGTGCAAAACAACTCAATATAAGACTTCTTCATATTCATATGTTATAATAACTAAAATGTGCACTGTAGTACAGTACAGTATGTACTGAATTTGTGGGATGTCATCAGCCATCTCACATGAATCAGTCTCATCTGCATATAATCGAGTATGACAATCAGAACTGATTTGTGGCAGATCATTAATAAAAATGGAGAACAGCGACGGTTAGCAATATTACTGTGTTGAAAGTCATACTACGTAATGCATCACTTGTGTAATGTGTTACAGCCACCAACACTTGATTGACTCAAATTATGATTTGTGTATCATAGCCGTGACATCGTCCCCTTGGCCCGAGAAGTGTTGAAATAGCGATGTGATGACACTGCATCACTGGGGCAGCGCCAGCCCCCCCCCCCCCCCCCCCCCCTTACACACAGGCCTTCAGCACTTGGGAGTTTTTCCGCTAATGCAATCGTGAAGGAATGAGGAGATTAGGAAAGCCATTTCCTTTGTATAAAGATGCTGGACAGTGTTTGGAGATAACTCGCAGAATGGATGAATGAGGCCCAGTACTCTGTAGGAGGTGGATACTCTCTCTGGCAGCAGGCGCTTGGTGTTAGTGTGATTTCTGCCATAGTAGCCACAGAGTAGCAGGCTGAGACTTGGTGGTGTGGTGTCCAAATTAAGTGGGTAAACTATGACTGCTGTTTATACCATTTTAGACACCTGGGCCAGCTCTATTTCACATACATAAGGTTGTATCTTGTGACTTTACGTAGGTTTGTCCTACATACAGTAGCATAATGGCAGCAGGTGAGTAGGTAGACAGACCTGATATGTATAGGTATGAAACCTTTTTAGGTCTGTAATACAAAACATCTCTCCTCCTTGAAAGCTGATTATAGATCCTAGCTCATACGCCTTCGTAAACCTCATGAAATCCCTGAGATTAACTATAATCCATCAGGAAACCATCAAAGAGTCCCTTAGGATCATCCACCCTGTTCACCTGACAGCTGGACAGTCTGGGTGCTTGTTTGTTAGTGTGGGCGTTTGTGTGTTGATGTACGTGTATCTTCCTTTCGTCCTGTGAGCCTTGCTAAAAATGTCCAAGTTATATGTTCTTTTACACAAGTTTATGGAGAGTTTTGTGAGGGAGATGCTGACCTATTCATTCGTCACAGTTTTTGCATTTCACCATAGGTGGAAACTCTCTCTTATTTTATTTCTAAGATCTTCCAAAACTCTAGCCATTGTGTGGTGGTTTATGTGTGGCACTTGGCTCTGAGATGTGCCACATCTGGGAATGCAGCTCTTGGAACATCCCCTTTTAAGTGTTTGCTATTTACATCAAAGTCCAAAACACTTGCATAGGGTAATGATTATCACCTGTATCTGCTGATGGCAGCTGACACACGTGTCTGCCCTGTCGATTGTGTATATACATAGTGTAGAGAAAAACAAATACATACATACACACACACATGGAATCTCACAAATATATGCACATGTAAAGTACATGCCATAGTAAACGTACACATACAAGTACATGCATGCATAAGGTGCATGTGGCGCGCACACACACACGCACGCACGCACGCACGCACGCACGCACGCACGCACGCACGCACGCACGCACGCACGCACGCACGCACGCACGCACACACACACACACACACACACACACACACACACACACACACACACACACACACACACACACACACACACACACACACACACACACACACACACACACACACACACACACACACACACACACACACACACACACACACACACGATTGCTTGTTCATTCTTTTATATGATTTTTAATGGACTCAACAGCTGTTATAAGTCTCTTAAATCATAGCCTTCCCACCTGGCCCAACCCTTTTATTTGGGAGTCACACATAATGTGTCACTGTGACATCACTCCACTGGTGCCAGGACATGCTCGTGCTGTTATGCCCGGGCTAAACTGGGCACATCATGTATCCGTTCCATTCGCAGAGTGGCTGGCACAACTGACCGCTGCCACTGTAATCAATGAACCGGCTGCGCTATGTCAATACGAAAATGACGTGTTCGGCACGACGATCCTAAAATTACGCACGTAACCTTCTATTTTAATTCTTTTGACACATGTGTGCGCATTCCTTTTACATCAAAATTGTTATAAAAAGTATATCAATGGTTTTGTGAAGTTTATGAAAGACCATTAAGCTCTACTGGCTGTAGAACCTCATTCCAGAGGGAGTGGGGTGTTCCATGGAGGGGGTAGAAGATCAATCAACAGGGAAGGAAATGAGGGGATTAAATATAAAATATAAAACAGATATTGACAATATGCTTAACGTATACTGTGCGAATGTACAGTAATTATCATAAGCGGATCTTCAGTGGGTGCCAGGCACCCATGATCAACAATCTAGACCAGTGGTTTTCAACTGATTGTGAACCAGGGACCACCACCCTGACTAAGAATCAACTTGGGGACCACTGTTGTGTTGGGTGGGGATATGAGCTAACACTTGCTATGCATCCCATGTCTAATACATCCCACTGTTTCTCAAACGATGGTCCACGGACTACTAGCGGTCAATAGCATAATTAGGTTGAGAACCACTGATCTATTCCTATCCCACGGTTACCCTTATTCTGTTCTCTTACTTTATCCAAAACTCTATTAAATTCATGTTAACTGATATACTGATTTGTATCTTATGCATGAGTAAGCAGACACATGTGATTATATGGGCAAATTTCTTAATAATGATTACTCAATCGGGCAATCTGGTACACTTCAACTTCTTGAGATTCTAATTCCCTTTTCTGTGGAATTTCTTGACCTCCGACTTCCCAGTAACTGACAACATTGACACGTCATCATAGGTCACCATGTCATTAATGCACTGTTCCGTGGAATAAAAATAACAATCCTTCACTTTCCTTCATTACTAAATGCATGGTCAGGGACCACATGCAATACCTTCACGGACCACCAGTGGTCCATGGACCACTTGTTGAAAACGCCTGATCTAGACAATCCTGTAATATAGTTTGATTACAGAACAATAACATAAAGGTTGAATAAAATGTGATGAACAATTTCCAACAGTAATTCACTCTTTAATAATTTGCTGTACATCCTAGATGTAGCCGTTAAACAGCTCCTTGCTGCTTCAGTTCGGCTTCACAAACTGAACGTAAACGTGACGTTACGCCACTGGAATTAGGTACAAGGTATTCCCATCGCTGGTGCCTTGTGTGTGTCGAAAACAACTGTACCCGAGAAGTATCTATCGATGCTTTAGAAAGCCGTGCACTTAGAAGTGATGAGAAGAAAGCACCCCCTAAAAAAAAGAGGAGGAAACAGAGTGAAGAGACAGATAGGGAGGTGTGAGTTGATACTGTAGGAAGACATCATGGGGAAAAGGGGAAAAAATCGGGACAGACAGGAAAAAGCGGGAGGGTGTGGGGATGAATGGAAGGCGCCATGTGGATTTGATTATGAGCCAGTGATGTCATGTAACGTATGTGTGCATTGTCAGGTAATCAGCCCCTGGGCTCCGGCATATCACACGTGTGTGTCAGGCCGCCTGCTCACTCAGCCAGACCTGACTGGCAAGACCAGACCTCATCTGTGACAGCTGCAAGTAAAGACTTTGTCTGATCTGCTCCGTAAATCGAGCCCCTAGGTAGTGCACTCGCACACACACATATTATGTGCATGTGCACACATACAATCACACATCTGTCGAAGTGGCTACCAATTGTTTCTTATAGTAGACTTCAGGCCTCTAGGACGCGCGCGCGCACGCACACACACACACACACACACACACACACACACACACACACACACACACACACACACACACACACACACACACACACACACACACACACACACACACACACACACACACACACACACACACACACAAATGAGAAGAACGCAGGTGCTCATAAGGCCAGTGTCGTCTGTGACAGCTCCAATCTTCCAACTAACCACTTTCAACCTGCCGTCCCTTTTTTGAGGATCTCATTATGGGGAAGATTTTCGCAGATTGAAAATAAATAAATGCAAAAGTAGCAGATCTAGCTATTTGAGCTATTGTTGCCACACGAGAGCCTTGGTAGGGTGAAGTATAAAATAGGGCTTAAGGGCTATGGGTGGTTATGGGTCCCAGTTTGAGTGTTTGAAAATATGGTCACACTAGCTTAACCACATGAACCCTATTCTGGGCATGTCGTAATAGGCTAAATACCAGATGTTGTGGGCTTGTAGATTGGCTATTTTTGCAAAAGGGATTTGGTGTAGATTGAAAAAAGAAGGGGACCAAGTATAGCCCCCCTGGGGGACCCCGGTCAGCTAAGTATATAGGGTTTAAGTGTTTAAAGTGGTAATGGTTTACGTGATCCTCACTAGATTTGATCCCAGTAAGGCATGACAGTCTTTCTTTCTTATACTCGCAGAACTTTGTATGTTCGCCGCTCAACAACAACTCAACAACACTACAGTTTGTCTCATGTTTGGCCCTGAAAGGTCCGTTTGATCCTCGCCAGAAATCAAGCTCTCGGGGCAGCGTCTGTCACCAAAACATGTCGAGCTGTTGAAGCTTTATAGCATTTAAAAAATGTATGAAAACCACGTGGATACAAACAGAACATTTGCCCATCCGTGGAACCCACATTTGGTGGCGTCACCGCTGTGCGGTTTACATGGAAATCCAACACTGTTGGATACATGCGCTGACTCCAGCTCAGATGTGGGCTCTTGTGTGACAGGTCAGAGCAACGGGGACATTTTGACAATTGTTTTGCAGACCCACAACAGCACTGATCCTTCCCCCCAAAACTGAGGCCCGAACCTCGACATTCCTCTGTGGAGCATTGTGCCAGAGATGTTACATAACTTCGCGTCATCTACCCCCCACACACACACACCAGTGCTATTTGTCATTTTGGTTGGGACTCGTCACAGCAAACATGCTCTTTGTGGCCGCATTTACCCACTTTTGATCCCTGACATCTGGATTATTTCTGGGCACAGTACGCTGGTTTCCGGACACATCCAGGGTTCAGAAATAGACAGCCTTATTTGGGATGACTGAGTTGTTTGCAGTGAGACCTAAACTGTTTGGGTGCAGAGAAAACGGAGGAAGGAGCACAAATCCAAAATCGCATGATGGTAGTTTAGTGCTCATACATACACGCCATACATACAGTCTCTGGACTCTGGTGCCAGATTTACTGGAGATTGCAAAATAGTTATCATTGTGTATTTTTATTTTGTGTGTTGTTGCCTGACATCAATTATGTTTGACCCGTGTGTGCGTTCCAGTCTCCTGTGTCTCCCACGCATGTCCTGACAGCAAAGCATTACAGCTCAACTTTAAAAGTCTCTGGAGTGCCCTAGGCGAAAAAAGGCAATGAAAGACATCTCTGGACAATCAGATTACAGTCCACTCTAAAGGAAAGGAATCCCTTAACCAGTTCAACCCTGACATTTGGCCATGTCATTAGGCAAAAAAAACAACTATCTAGGCAAAAGATAGTTGTGGGCTTGTAAATCAGCTATTTTTGTATTTGTTTTGTAAAATGTCATCTATATGTGTTAACTTTTTTTGGTTAGATTATGAAAGACTTGAATTATGTTTTATGAAAGGTATTTTCTTTTTAGCAGATTTCATATAGAGTACAGAAGTCCTGACGTCACTCGTTCATCCCCTGGTTCGTAAAGTAATTTCTCTATGAAGAATAACACTGGGTCATCTTAGAAGCGTGCGTTTTTTTTCGGGTTTCCCGCAGATAAAGTTACTTTTTTTGTTAGTTTATTTCGGTTTTAGGGTTAGGGTTAGGGTTGGGAACAGGCTGACATGCCACACAAACAATGATGCCGTTCCCACCGGAGAAAATCTCACACACACACACACACAAGCACGCGTGCGAGCACTGTGCCTGCCCTGTCAACTGAGCGGTCCTAGCGCCCTTCGCATACAGCACACAAACACGCAGCCAGACACACTGCAGTGTGCTCAAACAGAAATATATTTTTTATTTTTCCCTTTACACCGGAGTCCGGGACAAACAAAGTCCCGTACGGGACACGCCCCTTTTGGCTCAAATACGGGGCGTCCCGGCTAATACGGGACTGTTGGCAACCCTAAACACAGTTCTTATTTGACGCAATATTAAAGACGTCTATGGGAATTCAGAATGGGGGTGGAAAACAAGGTAGGATGTGTAAATTACGTCCGACTTTGGTGCTCTATTAAGGCTGGGGAAAAAAGACAGAATGTTCTGTCTGTTTGAAATGGGCAGAGTTTGAAAAACAGAGTTTTTATTTTATTTTATATTGTACATATATGCAATGATTTATATGTTGTGTCCTGCAAGTCCATGTGGGCTGGGCACCTTTGGTGCATGACACAAAAATAAAGAAATCTATCTATCTATCTATAGACCCCTGGGGGACACTGTTCAACTGAAGTACAGTATATAGGGTTAATATGTGGTTGAGTGGTTAATATGAGTAAAGCAAAGCAAAGTTTGTTGTTTACCCAGGGTGTCGGACTAAGTACGAAACTTGTTTCCAGCCGGACCCTGCATGGAAGCCTTGCTCAAGGGCTATTCAGCGGTGATTCATGATCGATGTGATGAATTGGGGAATCGAACTAGGGACCTTCCGGTATCAAGGCCGCCCCTCTAACCACTAGGCCACCGCTGCCACCGCTGCGTGAGAGAGGGTATGAGAGAGAGACAGAAGACAACGTGCCCAAATTGATCTCCCCTTCACCCGGTTTCAGAATTCATTCGAACAAGAGTTCTGCAGCCTCCCTCATCAGACTATTATCACTGGCTTCTGACACTGCCACTCTCGATTTCACATGTGACAGTCACATTAAGAAGCATTAAATGGAATCGATCATGCTCCTGCCTAGCCCTGCCAAGTGTCTGGTTTTACGGAGAACATCACCGACATGTGATTTCCTTGATTTGAAAAGTATGAAAAGTGAATCCTTCATTTATAATCGTAACATTATTTCTTCATACCATTCCTTGGTGTTCTTTTAATATGTGAGTTGTGAAATCTTTATACAGGAACAATTCCATTAGAGGAATGTTGTGTTATTTATTTGTGTTATCAGGCCCTGATAATAATAAGCAAAACACTAAATAGGAACCAATTGTACAGAACACTGAGCAGACTCCTAAAGAGGTGGTGCCATGGTTTTGCACTTTTTCTGTTTTTCATGTGTCTATGAGGTTGATAGAACTTCATTAAGGCCCCCGCTGGTGGTTTTATGGTGTTTCATGTCTTCTCTGACTATTTGGAGTTTTTTCCTGGAGGCTGAAACCTTGAGAGTCAAACGTGCCAATCCAAAAACAGGGGCATAGTGACATCACAGAGCCCCCCAAAAACATACCCTCCCCCTCAGTATCATAACACAACAGGTGTGGGCATGAGGAGGAGGAGGGACTAGGACAGGTGGGTGGTGCTAAGGTGGTGGAGGAGGTGCTAAGGTGAGAACCAGGCATACTTAATGAACTGGAGGCGTGTCCACATAAAAACATTTTTTTTAACAATTTCTGTACACATTTTTTTTTTTGAAAAAAATCCTTACATAATAATAATACCTTACGATCAGGTTTTAGGGTTGAAAAATATCATGGCACTCCATCTTTAACAAAAACCAAGAGAAGAGAACATAATATTATTATTCCTATTTTCACTTCCCTACATTGATTTTAAGATGTTACTGATTACTTTAAAGGCACTTTGTGGCCTAGGTCCTAATGACATTTTATAGTCATTAACTCCTACAAGCCTGTGCGCAGCCTGAGGTCTTAAGGCAGCAGTCTCGTGTAGCCAGACAATCAGAGATCTTTCCTTAATTATATGTCTAGTGACATCTAAATTCAATATAGGGGCTAAAACAGGGTGTGAACTATTCAGAGATTTAGGGACTGTGTGTGCTGGGAAATGTTTTCCTGACTGAAATCGCCAAGGCGCTTGCCTAAAAACACTTCCAAAAGCTCAAGTTGAAAATATTTGAACTCTCAGCAAGCATAGAAAAACAACACACATGAACGCGCAAGTGCAAAATGAATGCTCATCGCCTCGTCATGCTGCTGGGGTTTCCACAAAGGCGGCAATCCCATTGTAAACAATTCAAAACATACACTGCGCTCAGGAAAAAACGTCTTATTGGACACGGCCCCTTAAACTAGAAAAGCGTGCTCTCTATAAAGGCCCCTAAACATGTGATTTCAGTTTGAGTATGTGTGGTGTTGCGTTCATGAACGTGCGTTCACGTGTCTTTTGCTCAAATGTTTTAAGGAAATTACAGGCAAACGGTATGGAATATCAAAAATCTGTTTGACGGTCCTTGTCACATGACTCACAAGACCATTTATATCTGATTTGATGGGGGGGGGGGGGGGGGGGGTTCTGGGTGACCTGATAGTCGAATAGTTACTGCGCATACTACATAGGTTCTATGCCTGGCAGCAAGTCTCCGGTACAATGCCCGGGCCCATTGGACCATTTGCTGCACGTCATTCTCCTACTCTTTCTCCCAGTTTCCTGTCTCTCCCTCTCTCTCACTGACTACTACTTCAGTATTAATAAAGACCCCCAACGCTCAAATTATTTATTTCATGATTTCTTCACTTTGCAATTTGTCACTTTGTTTTTTCATGAGTGCTTTACTATTATGTATTATAATAACAGCAGATGAAAACAAGAGTATTACTTTCTTGTATTTCCTTTGGATTCGTAACCATGATGTCTCAGCCTGGCTCAGATGCATACTGGACATCAAATCTTTGCTGTACTGTACATCCATCCAACTCCTTTTAATTTCTCTTTCAACATCCTCTCCATCCTGCTCCACTGTATTTCCACAGTGAAGGAGACATTTAACATTAACACTGTGATATTGTACAATCATGACTTCATGACTTTTGTCTTCATAATATTTCAGTATGACAGAAACCACTAATGTAGGCCATCAAAGTGGCCAACCTCAGGAAATGTCTGTTGTTCATGTTGGTTGGCCGAACTGGCACTGTCTGGCAAGGCAGACGTCAGTCATTGTGGGTCCATGACCCGTTGGATTTAAAAGGGCAGGAGACAGGAAGAGTCTCACTCTTTCCGTATACTTGAACGTGACTGATGACATAGCCGGTTGAATCCATTCATATGCCCTGCTCACAGCTCACTATTTGAACAAACAGTGTTCTTTGCTCTGGACAATAGAGGCATTGACGTGCTGAAAGGCAATTAACCCAGTAACCCTAATGAATCTCTGTCAAGTGCAATCCCAGCAGTCATAGTGACAAATACACAGTGAAACCCAGCATTAATGTGCCTCTGAAAGTGTACAAATGGACCGACCCGTAAGGGTAGGTGACTTTCAATGGATGGATTTAGTGATGATAATCTTCATTCTGTTGTGAATGAGAAACACTTGAGTTAAGTCGGAAGGGTCTGAAAACTGAAGCAAATCGAGACGACAACGCGTCTCTCATAAAAAGGCTTAGGTTCTTTTTCCCTTACTCACTGCTAAATCCTGAGTACTAAATGGACACAGGATTTTGCGGTGCATATTATATTTTTCTTAAGAGTGTAAGGGCAACACCAGCACCAGTTGAGAAAACAATACTAACATGATATTTGTGGGAACCTAAAAGACGATGATATGATAAGTGGCTCATGGATGAAATTTAACAGGAAATTCTAAATCTCAATGTTTGCCTTTAGGCTTGAGTTAAATTTTATAGTGTAAAGATAATATAAAATGTCAGCTCCGTTGGACTCCTGATTTCAACTCTTCACTCAATCAGATATTCTTACTAAGCGAACTTGGTACAGACAAGTTCATTCTTTTCTCTTTTTTCCCTATTTTACACCCCCTTCTCTCCAATTAATGACTAACGCTGACAAGAGCCAGAAGGAAACACTGTAACTCGAACTGCATGTCTCTCCTCACCTACTGCCCTGCCTCTGGTGGCTTGACAGACTAGCAGATATTTCACACGGCACGCATGTCAAGAAACACCCCCCCCCACACACGCCCCACCACCCTTTCCTACAACGTCTTGTTATAAAACAGCTTCTGAGACACACACAAGCAAGCACACACCCCCTTTTTTGCGAGCCTCTGCGATGCATAGCTCCATATTAGGGCATGCTGATGATGTAATGCTCCATAGGCAGGGAGCATGCAGTGAGCATATTCCTTATTGTTTGGTCGTACTGCCGGAATGTCCACATCACAGACACTGAGAGAGAGAGAGTAGCGGGCTTTGAGTGTGGGACAAGTCAGATAATGAGTTTACCGCAGTGAAGCCGGAGGACTTTGCCACAGGTAGGCAACAGCAAAAAAGGGAATAATAATAATGGAACATAACTTTTGAATTGAGGGGAAAGGAACTTTTACAGTTACTTTTTTGGTCAAGTACAAGTGCAGTAATCACTTGTGGCTTTGCTGGGGTCTTGGTTTTGCTGTTGAGCTAAGATGTTCTGAGATGTATGGCTTCAATTTTATCCTGCTGTTTGGAGTTATCATTGTGTAGTTACAGACATCTTTTGAAATAACTTGCTGAGCTGTATCAAATGTTAAAAAGTGGTTGTGTCCTTTAAGCCAATGGCAGTCTAACTTTTGGCAGTCAAACTCTTTTTTGTAAGACAGACAAATAGGTAGTTACTGAGCGGAAATCTTTTGATTCAATTCATTTGTTGGATGAATTCATTTACAGTATTATGCTCAAGGAAAGGTGGTTTAGAAATCAAGCAGGCTTGTGATCTTTTAAAAACACAAAAAAAGTATTTACATCTGACCAACTCAACTTACATTTAATTACACCTGAAGAGACATCAAAGTAGATCATTCCTTATGTTTTATTCATAAACTTGAGCGGGGCAGAGGTTACAGACAAGCAATTCAACAAATTATCTATCACAGTATGTGTTGAACTGTACTGTTAGTGAAGAGATAAACCATTCATCACTGAGGCATCAAACATGAACAGAAAGAAGAAAAGTTAATTGTCACTGTACATTGTACAATTTGACAAATTTGCATTAGAGATGCTGGTGTGGAGTAAGTAGTGTACTGTAACCTTATGGGGTATATTGGCAGGCATGATATAAAGTAACAGGATTACACATATTGTACAATCCAAAATGATCATGCATATATATGAGGATCATAGCACTCAACACATATGATGCAACATAAATACATTCCACATCTATGGACTCTACACAATTTGACATCATGATGTCCAGAAATACTTGGGTGTTTGAAGGTGAAAATGTAATTCTGTTGACAAAATGATGACATTCTTAATTAACATCCTGTTTCACCGTTTACATCGACAATGTTATCTGGCTGCTCCCTCTTAAGTACTTTAATGCTTTTCCAGAACTCGAGCACTTTTATGTAGTTCCTACAAATCTAGGGCTCTCATGGGCAATTCTGTGTATAAGTACCAGCACTGGAAAGTTAATCATTTTTAGACCTCAATACAAGCTGAGTGCCCTCTTGGGGCACATTGACTAGCTTGTGCACACTTTGAAAGAAGTCTGCTCCTGTAACGGTCAGCCTCACTCATTTAAAGACTTGAAACAATGGCACAGGGTGCATTATAGTCAGTTAGAATGTATGTATGCAAGTGACGGTCAGTGTGTACGGTGTAGCCTACACAAAGGGTTATATTGGTCTGTGTATACATGACTTAATCACGCGTGGTTAGGAAATGACATAGCGGGCCCCTGACATATGGAACGTGTAACACAGCTTTAAGAAGCATGTGAGCCACAGTTTCCAACTTCAGGAGTCACGTAAAGAGAGGGGGAACCCTCTGTGAAACCACAATGCCTGTTGGTGGTTGGGACTCCACTGACAGTTTGCCTGGCGACTCCCTGCACATTTCTATTTTTTCCCCCTAATATTTCTGCTTTATTTGGTATTATGCAACCAGAAGAAGACAGAGAAGATGACAACAGAGATTTGAACAAAGATAGGAGTAGACATTGGACCACCAACTTAAGTGTCAGATGAAAAGATCCTCAGATTGTGCCTCCCCATATAGAAGGTTAATGGGCTTAAAGGTCATATTAAATAGTAAAGGTCTAGTTATGGGGTTAGTTGCCATCTGTGCCAACACCCTTTTTCCTGCTGACAGTGCAGCATGACATGTTAATTACTTGTGGTGGAGGAGGTGGTAGAGCATCCGTTTTGAGGTGAGCACAGCCTAGAATTGGCAGCCATCGTCAAAAGTTGTGTAACCAGTGTGGGCTGTATGACGTCGTGCAATTAGAGATTACCAGCAAAATCATTACGTCACCGTGCAGCAGTGGTGGATAAAGTACTCAAATGTTTTACTTAAGTAAAGGTATCAATACTGCAATGTACTGTAGAAGTACTCTGTTACAAGCCTTCAAGGAATTCTAAATTTACTTGAGTAAAAGTACAAAAGTGTTGGTATCAAAATGTATTAAAGAACCAAAAGTAAAAGTACTAGAATGTTTGAAAATAGCAGATCTACAAGCTCACAACGCGCCCCAATGCGACGCGTTGTGAGCTTGTAGATCGGCTATTTTCAAATAGCCTAGGTTTAAAATAGGGCTAAAGTGGTTAATGTATGTTTTAGAATGTAATGATTTATATCTGCAAAGTAACTAGTAACTAAAGTTTTCAAATAATTGTAGTGGAGTAAAAGTACAATATTTGCCTCTGAGATGTAGTGGAGTAGAAGCAAAAGTATATACAATTGGAAGTACTCCAGTAAAGTAAAAGTACCTCAAAATTGTACTTAAGTACAGTACTTGAGCAAATGTACTTAGTTACTTTACACCACTGCCGTACAGAACATATGTAACTTTGCCCCGCGCTTCCTTTTAGTAAGGCCAATGGATAAAATACTGTACTTAAACTGCTTTCAACCTGGCATCCGTACGTCATTATAAGCAAACATTGTAAAAACAAATTGTTAAATATGGGGAGACCCGATGGTTAGGGTGCATACCCTTATGGGCTCTAAGGCCTGATAGCGAGTCCCCGGTTCGATTCACGGACGACTGGACCATTAGCTGCATGTCACCCTAATATAGCTATATTAGCAGACTATTTTAGCCATTTGTCGTAAGTGGGCTTACTGTAAGTGGTTAAAGCATAAAAATGAAATGAAATCATCAAGAGGAGATGTAGTCAAATGATATGTCAATGATACATCGATGATGAATACAGATTCATCGATGATACATAAAGATGCAACAACGATGCATCACCGGGCTGCACTGTAGTTGTTGTGCACTTCCTGAACACAAGGGGGTTACTGCACTCATCCACTCACTCAATCTCAGTGGAGGGTAGCTGGCTCACTAGTCAGCAGCACAGACTCATATTTGTCTGTGAGCTCCACAGTTTCCCAATGGGGAAATGAGTAATAGTTATATAGTTTCATGATAATTTGATTTACCCGAGTCCCCCAGGGGTCTATACTAGGCCTCCTCCTTTTTCCCACTCCACACCAAATCTCTCTTGTAGATCGGCTATTTTTCGCGGAATGTTCCCCCCCCCCCGCAGAATAGGCTGGGTGTTTGGCATGATGAGAAGACATACTGTATGAAGATAGTGTACGTAACGTCAATGTACCAGAATGACCCAATTTAAACGATGCCCCCCCCCTCTCACTAAAGTGTCTTCTCCTGTCTTCCCTGAGCACAGTAAATGGCTGGCTGATGAAAACAAATTGCAGTCCTCTTTGGGGGGTGAACTCTAATGTGGAGTGATTAGTGTGTGTTGGTAGGGGGCGTTAGGGATACAGTGTATGTCGTTTCCTCTCAGAGGACCTTTCTCTGTTGATATAAAGTGCCCTTACATGAGGTGTATAGGGTATATATCCATTAGCACTACTTGGAAGTACTTTGTGTATTTTAATTGGGGGGGAGGGGGGAGGGGGAGGCTGGTCTTGCTAGTCCTAAGAGAGTCCAAAGTCCATTTCTTATTCTATTCTGGCTCGATGACATCACTAGAATAACATTGGGGCTGGAGATAAGAGGCAGAGCAAACAGCGATTACACGGGAACAATTGCGGGGAAAACGCCTGCCTCCGTTACGAGTGTTTTTAAAACAAGTAGCAAAGAGGATAAAGTACCAGGTACACTTCTGTTACTTCTAATATTTGCTAATTGTTAATGGGTAACAGAGGGTATTAATAAAAAACTGCCAGCATATGTTGCAATGAACACGAGCTGTGCTGCAAAGTACTGCAACATATGGTGTCCCCAGTTAAAGCTATCGTTGATAGAGAACAGTGTCATTTTTGTTCAAATGTGATATATGTCGATATTGATATATGACATGAAAAGTAACGGTCACTAGGTACACCTTCACGTCTCAACCCTGCACACTAACCACACATAAAATGACTTAGAAATAACAGCAAACGCGATGGAATAGTCTACAGTGCTGACGTATGCTTTGACAGTCACCTTTCGAAGTCAGTACAGTACCCGCCTGGACCACATGGAGACATTTACATGAGTCCTCCACCCACCCTGAGGAGAGAGATGACCCCCCCCCCCCCCCCCACACACACACACACACACACACACACACACACACACACACACACACACACACACACACACACACACACACACACACACACACACACACACACACACACACACACACACACACACACACACACACACACACACACACGTGGAGTTGGTGGTCTTTGGGGTAGAGTCGTGATCTTTGGGGTAGAGAGATAAAGAAAGAAAATTTGTTTTAGTGCTGTGTATATACACTGTGGGACTGTAATTGCTGTAAGAAACAGGGGGAATTCCTTTAATAACTTTTTTTTTAAGCAGGCAGGGTAGTAAGTCATGGTGGTTTTGGTAAGGCGGGGGAGAGCGTGCGGGGGTACCCGAGAAAGCCCTTCATTAAGGGATTGTTCCATGCCAGCGGGACATCTGTGTGGAAATGCCTGGCAGCTGCATACGCAGCAGTCATAACATCCCCCACGCCCCCTATGCGATGCGGGCGGCACTGATATATACGCATGAGCCAGACACAGTGACCCTGGCTACGCACGGCGCCTTATGCACTGTAATTGTACACGGGTCCATGGGTGTGTTCACGTAATAGTAATACCTTGACACGGTTTGACTGATTTTTGTTCCATCTGAAAGTTTGTGTTAACCACTGTAGCTTGACACTGTCATGCACAGAAAATACCTAATCTACAAGCTCACAATGTGTGAGCATTGCAGCGCGTTGTGAGCTTGTAGATCAGCTATTTTCACTGCACAACACTGGCATACAACGTTTAGCTGTTCTCTGTCTAGTAGTGTCTATGCAATGCAAGCTACCATTGCATGTAAACATAATATATTTAACATATTATACCTGTACATAGCTTAATTTCAAAAGTGTTAGCATGCAGATAGCACGCTAAATACTGGACGGATAGAGGAATAACATTAAAACATAATTAATCAAATAGCGTACAAGCCCCAAAATATGTGCATGTAGTGATTATACTATTACCAAATAGAGGTGAACATAAGCATTTAAGCAACAGCAGGGATCAAGAGGAATTCATAGCCATTCCTCTCACCTCTGTTAGTAATATATCAACGTTGGTAACGTTTCACAGAGGATATATAGTAGGTCATATGAGATGCATCAATGGTGCACCCTAAAATACCCTGGAAACATTTTCAGCTTCACTTACTATTGGGCTTTAAACTCGAGGCTCTATATTTATAGCCATAAGTCAGGTTTCCAAACGATGTGAGAATTAACTGGCAACATGGGAAGGGAACTGAAAAAAAGAAAAAAAAAAGCTGACCCGAGCATTGCAGGCGACCAACCGTGAGTTAAAATGCAGCAATGTTTATGATGTGTTAAATTTTCCATGACATAAACTGTTGAGTCCTGTTTGAAATAAAGGGCAAATATGAGTGTTTATAGTGTGACTGTGCTTTGAGTTGTGGGGCCAGTGGGCAATGGCAGTGAGGGCTGGTAGTTGTATTCTCATGCACTTTTCATCTAACATGAGCAAAGAAGAAACATATTTGAACACAGAGATCTCAAAATTATTCAAAAAGTTTAACAAGGTGCAACTATGTTTGCAATGCTCAGCGCAGTGATGGTTTCATATTCAATGAAAATGACAATCATCTGTCTTCATTCAAAAACTTTGAATTTTGAACAGAAGATGACACTTACTCATTTGCTTTTTGTCTTCCTTCTCACAGGTTGAAAGTGCTAATTGACCAGGAGAAGGCCTACCAAGAGCGAAAAGAGGAGGAGAACAACAAGAAAGTCACAGGCCTGAAGGAGGAGCTGACCAAGCTCAAGTCGTTTGCGTTGACGGTTGTGGATGAGCAGCAACGCCTCACTGAGCAGCTAAGCCAGCAGAAGGCCAAAGTCCAGGAGCTGAGTGCCAGTGCGTCCAAGACCCAGGAGGAGCTGAGCACAGCAAACACCTGTCTACAGGAGGAGGAAAGCAAGGTTTTTCGCCTGGAGACTGAACTTCGCGACCAGGCCAGTCGCAACCACCAGGAGCAGGAGGCCATGACCGCCAAACTGACCAGCGAAGATGCCCAGAACAGACAGCTCCGTCAGAAGCTGTCCACTCTCAGCAGGCAGTTGGACGAGCTGGGGGAGACCAACAAGACGCTGCGCAGGGCAGAGGAAGAGCTGCAAGAGTTGAGGGACAAAATAAGCCGCGGTGAGTGTGGAGACTCTGTCCTCATGTCTGAGGTGGAAGAGCTGAGGAAGAGAGTGCTGGAGATGGAGGGCAAGGATGAAGAGCTGATCAGAATGGAGGACCAGTGTAGGGACCTCAACAGGAAGCTGGAGAAAGAGGCTGGCCAAAGCCAGAGCCTGAAGGCTGAGGTCGACAAATTGAATCACAGGATCATTGACCTTGAGAGGCTAGAGGACGCTTTCAGCAAAAGCAAGCAAGAATGTGGCTCTCTCAAGTGCAACCTGGAGAAAGAGAAGACTGTCTCCAAGGTTCTCTCCAGCGAGCTGGACGTCTTGAAAGTCAGAGTCAAGGAACTGGAAACTGCGGAGAGCCAACTGGGGAAGACTGAAATGACGCTTAAGGAAGACCTTACCAAGCTCAAGACGCTGACGGTTATGTTGGTGGATGAGAGAAAGGCTATGGCGGAGAAGCTTAGGCAGATGGAGAACAAGGTCCATAACAGTACGGGTAAGCTGCAGGCGGAACAGGACAAAGTCACGTCTGTCACGGAGAAGCTCATTGAAGAGAGCAAGAAAGCGTTGAAATCAAAGGCGGAGCTGGAAGAGAAAATGTGCAGTAATACTAAGGACATTGACCATCTGAGAGCCAAGCTGAGGGCTGAGGAAGAACAGAGCAAAGACCTGGAGTCTAAGGTTGGTGTGATGAAGAACAGGCTGCAGTCGCTGGAGGCCATTGAGAGAGAATACCTGAGGATCAAGGCTAAAGAGGAGCACATCAAGACGCCCGTCAGCAACCGCTTTCAACAGGAAGACAACAAAGTCAAGGACCTGACACAGGAGGTCGAGCGGCTGAGGCGCAAACTCAAGGACATGAAGGTGGCTGAGGGCGACCTGCTGAAAACAGAGGAGTTGGAGTCACTGGAAAAGAAATTCTCAGATGAGCAGGAGAGGGCGAAGGCTTTGATGGAGGAGCTGGAGATATCCAGGAACGAGCTTGCAAAGTACCAGCTGGCCGAAAAGAAAGAGTGCAACCAAGAGCATGTCCTTTACAAGCGGTTAAAGGAGGAGGAGGCAAAGTCCAGCCATTTGACCAGAGAGGTAGCAGCTCTGAAAGAGAAGGTCCACGAGTATATGGGCACTGAAGACTCCATCTGCCGTGTGAAAAATGATCACTCCACACTGCAGAGGAAACTGACCCAGCAGGAGGTCCGGAACAAAGAACTGGCCAGAGAGATGGAGACCCTCACCCGGGAGCTTGAGAGGTACAGGCGCTTCAGCAAAAGTCTCCGTCCTGGTATGAACGGAAGGCGATTTTCAGACCTACACGTTTCATCCAAGGAAGTCCAGACTGAACCGCCCGACCTCCTGCCTCCCAACTGCATGACCATGGCGCCACTAGAACGTGCTGTTGTGAACGGAAAACTTTATGACGAGAGTGAACCGGAGGATGATACAAATTACAACGAGGTTCAACTAACAAAATGCAGCCCCTCGATCATCAATAACGTCAACAACTTAAACAACAACATGAGAAGGGCCCGAGTGCCACTCAAGAACAAAGAAAGCCCCCAGGTGGTCAATGGTAAAGTGCAACCACGGCAACATGCCAACAATGTCCAGCATGGCGATGTGGTGTTGACCCACAGTCCCGGGCAGCCTCTGCACATCAAAGTGACTCCTGACCATGGACACAATACAGCCATGCTAGAGATCACCAGCCCGACCACAGAGAATGTCCAGTCATACACCAGCACTGCCGTTATACCCACAAGCGGAGGCCCACCCAAACAAAGAATTACAATCATCCAGAATGCATCCCTTTCCCCCACCACAAAATCCATTTCCCCCACAGCAAAATCAAAGGGCTCCCCAGTGTCTGATGGACCATGTTCCCCTGATAGGGCCCTGTCACCTTTCACAATGGCTACTTACTCCAGAACCATGACCCCTGATTCCTCTGGCTCTGTGACCCCGGACAGAGCTATATCGCCAATACAAATTGTCTCTGTGACAACAGGCACCCCTGAGCGGACCATTTCCACAGAGCCAGTGGAGGTTGTGGGGGGTCACGCCGTCTTCCGAGTGACCCCGGAGAGGCAGAGCAACTGGCAGGTCCAGAGATCCAACAGCTCGGGGCCGAGTGTCATCACCACAGAGGACAACAAAATCCACATTCACTTAGGGAACCCCTTTATTCAGACCATCAGCAGTCCGCCACAGACCCTGAGTCCATGCCACATGCCTGGACTTCAGGAGCAGAGGACTCAGGTCTCGACCAATGGCAGCCCCCCTGCTGCCAAAGTCAACAGCAAAATCACAAGTAGCATCATGATAAAGCCCACCTCCACCCCAATCCAAAGGCCAGCACAAATTACAGTAAGTAATGCCTATGACTGACCTAATATCCACCCCTCACCAAAACCCTTCATACCATCCTGTTAATGATCCTTGCCCATTAGACCCACAACACCCCCTCCATTTAACTGTCTTCAGTGTCTCGACAGAGATTATACCGCTGATGTCTTTAAACGTCTGTTTCATTGATCTGTGAATAGAAAGCTAGATGGTTTTTACTTTGGTTGATTTCATTAGTTCTGTTTGATTAGATAAAGCAATGGTTTGCGTGCATGAAAAAAAATAACCATTTGAAAGCACTAGATGATTTCACTCTACACCAGGTTTTAACTTGTGTGCACTTACTGTATTATACTCAATGGTAAAGTTACCATGTAGGACAGGCTATTTACACTGATGTATAATTTCAATGCTGTTTATACTTCATATTACTCATCTTGCATTTTCTTTAAGTTGTTTTCATTTTATCAATATTAAAGTGTGCAAAAAAGAGGCATTATGTTTTAGTTTGTCATCTATGCTTGCATACTCAATTTACTCACTCAATGCGGCATGTTTTGAATGTTTAAGATTAAAGATAATCAGAAGATCAGATTCATTTGATTTGAATTCATAGCATGTTCTCTAACATCTAAACACTGAGTTCAGTCACACTTTCTATTTTATTAGTTTTAACCAGGTTCTGTGCTGTTGAATGCACAAAATATACTCACTTATTGACTGTTCAGTTTTTCATATCAAAAGACAATTAACCACAGAAACCCTATATACTTAGTTGATCCAAGTCCTCCAGGGGTCTATACAAGGTCTGCTAGTATTTCCCCCTACACCATATCTCTTTGCCAAAAATAGCAGATCTACAAGCTCACAATGCGTCTTAACGCGACACGTTGTGAGCTTGTACATCTGCTAAATATTCGCCAAGAATAGGGACACAAGGGTTCCTGTGGTTAAAGATAATAAATTGCTAGATATAACAATTCTCAACTAGAGATATTTGGAAAAAAACTCTGCTTTGCTTACTTACAGCCTTTAAGATTAACAAGAAAGGGAGAACGGGAAAAAAATGAGGGGTACTGACATGTGTTTGCTTGCTTGAGTTAAAATCATAGGCTGACATCATAGTTTCTTCCCTACATCCAGAGCACAGAAACCCAGTGACCTAGAGTGAAAAGCAACATGGGTGAACTTTGAGTTCTTTTTAATGACATAATGGAAACTCCACTTAGATCCTTTAAAACTATGGAGTGGTGCTCCTTGCAGAGAATCACCCATTGCTGTTGGGTGAAAACCCTGCAAGCTCTTCTGCGATTAAAGAAAGAATTGTCGCCATTGACCATATTCACACGGCGGCCATTTTGCTCTCAATCGTGTTACCCTTAGATAAAACAGACCCACCCCACCCCCTGAGTATGACGTAAGACAATGGTAGACTGTTTTAACTATTCTTACCCATAAACTAAACCTGCATGAGTGAATTGTTCTCTGCTGCATTATACTGGAATAGCACTCAAGACCTCTGTCAGATAATTCACATACATGGCCAAACTGAAACCATTTAAATGACCTGATCAAATTAAGCAAGTGTCCAGATGGATCTCTTTTCCCCCCACTTGTTTAAACTGGTAATAGGCAGGGCAACTATATGGGTAAAATACTAAAATTACCCGATGGGCAAAAGTATCCAAGAAGCTGACTCAGCACTCTTGCTTTGGTCACATTAGGAACACATTCAGTCAGGAAAAATCTACCAGGGATGTTTGACAATGTATCACTTAAGTTATCCACTGATGGAAATGTTTCCAATTGACACAGAGCTAAATAAATTGTATTATGGTATATACAAGCAACCTCAGAGGCATTGCCCAATGCATACATTTGAGAGACCCAAATATATTCTGTGTGCATCTGGGGGGGGGCGTTCAACACAAGTATTTGAATTCCTTTATGGCATTATTTGGTAGACCGACGACAGGAGTCTCCTGGCTCTCAGTTCACTTGGTTGGTAACATAATCCTCTCCTTTTATTTTGCTTTCTCCCACAAATCATCTCTTTTCACATGACTCATCCATCCCAATTATGGGTGTGTTTCTCTATGCATTTGCATTTGAAATGTGGTCGTACGCGACCGCAGGGGAAAATGTTGGCACACAGAGATGCTTTTTTTCGTGTTTAAATTGAGTCTGTACTGAAGGTCAGCCCAAGGGAACCGGGGGAGGAAGACATGGAATGAAGGTGAGGCAGGGTAGAGGGGACAGCGTAGAAAGGAGATGGGAAATCTGGAAGTTGCAGTGTAGTTCACTGCCAGGTAAATCATATGTCACTGATGTCACCTCCATGACTGAGCTAATAAAATGTGTTTGGAAAGACAGGGGAAAACCCCAGCTAAACTGGAGATTTTAATTTGACAGCAGGGCTATAATTTGGTCGCTCCAGGAATGTAATTATACGTAATGTGCACAAAGAATAAGATATGTAAGTTAATAGGAGATATCTTGAAGCCACTGTAAGGTTTGGATATGCAATAAATCTCATATATGACTTTAGTTTGGGACAGATCCAACCACAACGAAATATTGCAAGCAAAACATCCATTGTGTTACTGTATATCACAGCATTTAGCAATTGTTACATTACTTGCATCATAGCAAGCTGTGGTCAAAATGGATCAGCTCTCTCCAAAAGCTAACTAATCTAAATCTAGCCCCATTTTCAGGGTGATTAAGAACAAGCCAATATTTAACCACTTAAACACTATATACTTTGATCAGAGTCTCCCAGGGATCTATCCACAAGTTTCCTAGGGCGTTGTGGGCATCACTTCCTGTCGATTTGATCGGGTATCAGGGATCAAATCGACAGGAAGTGATGCCCACAACGCCCTCGGAAACTTGTGGATACAAGGCCCCCTTCTTTTTTCCCTCTACACCAAGACTCTTTGCAGAAAAAAAGACGGTTTAGAAGCTCACAGCGCGTTGCAATGCGGCACATTGTAAGCTTGTAGATCAGCTATATTCGCCGAATGTTCATCCCAGAATAGGGATGCTAGAGTTCACATGGTTAACTATGTTCCTCCCTATACCACACAGGAAACGTTCATTGATACAAAACAGGCACAACATATCTTAATATACCGGTGATGGAAGGAGCTGATTAACTTAGCAAATCATTACAACCTTCTTGATATCAGTTCTCTGATAGAGCAAGACAACTCCATAAAATGGTGTTGCATTTTCTCAAGCACAATCACAAGAACATAAGTCACTGTCAGTGCACTGAGGTGACCGAATCAAGCATTAAATTGATACAGAGGAAGGAATGCGGCCAACTAAAGGATAAAGGATAAAACCTGATCCAAATCGGCCAGGGTGCGGTAAAACGACACAGGGTGCAAACAAGATGCTATTCATTAGACGTCTACGAGATAACCACACAGCAGCTGGGGTCGCTGTCTGTGACCTCAATTAGCCACTGACTCATACTGACTTAAGTTCAGTGAGAGCCTACCTCCTACACTACAGCCAAGATAAGCATACTGTATCTCCACCACCATGATAAGACGGTTATCCAGTCACACACCGTAGGCCAAGGCCCATTTCATCGTGCTACTTGAGTCAAATTGATAACTATACTCAATGTTGAGTATTACCGTTTTTAATTGTGTACTTTAGGGGAAGATAGGAAGGAGAATGTCTATTTACCCGCTCAACAATACCCCCTTTGTGATATCTAAACATATCACACCCAAGGTCATGCATTGAATAGCGGCAAGAAAGTAAAATAACCACACAGTATCCCTGCCAAAAAGATAAGCTGTGTATCAAGTGTCTGACTGCAGGCTAAAGCGGATTTCCCTGTCTTAGTCTACAATGATAATAATCATAAAGGAATTCCTACCACCTTGACCGTCAGGCACAATAAAACCAGGGATAGGACAATAAAAAGGGGGGGGGGTGGCAAGGCTTACTCTAAACAAAGGTCTTCATATTGAGTGTGAGAGGATATGCACTGTGAGAGTAGCCTCTCTCTCTAACCGCAACCCAAGCCCCAAAACAAACCTTGTGTTTGGTTGCCATGGGGACAATGGCGCCGGCATTGCAGTGTGCACGACGGAGGAAGTTCTTACTTCAACTCCCGCTGCTCCTGCTGATATACGAGAGAACAAAGCATTACATTAAGGCTTGGTGCATGTAAAGTCAACACTGCCTCCATGACGTTAGCCTGCACCGATTTCCTGGGCCATTATGTCTGTTGCCTACTGTAGATATTCTGAAATGTATGCCCGCGTAGGAACTTTAGGTCACGGTTCACTGGAGGTTTTAAAATTAATTCTCCAAAACCACAAGCAACTCATGACATATAGCATTGTGGTTTCTTCCAGGACTACTTTTCTCAGTCTAGACTGAGAGCGGGGTTCAGCATGGGTTTAGGGAATAAAGGCAGATGTGATGAAACCAACTGCAATACTTGTGACCTTAAATTTCTCAGAGTATGGAGCTCAGATCTGCAGAGTATCACTGATATAAAATGTCTCGATTATTTGGCATTGCCTGCACTTTCATTTTAAAGATGTTTCCTTTGTGACCAAAAGTGTGATTTTCGATCACCCCAAAGGATATTTTCACACGTAACTTCACAGGAGAGGAGCACATCACCTCAGTGCATCACCCTGCAATGCAGCCGTCTTTAATCTCTGAGACTAAAAAAGGTTCCAAACAAAATCTCAGTCATCAAAGATGTCCTTATCACAGTGCTTTCCTCCACTAATGGAAGGTTTATGTTTTGAGTTTACAAAACCCAATGACCGTTTTTAAAACGTGATGCTTAAAAGAGATTGTAACCAGATTGTCACTACACAAGCTTGAAGGGTGGTTGTAGTGACCTTGAAAAATACACTGAGCTCCTATTTGCATCACGGTTGCTACAAATTGAGTATAAAGATTCATGACTGATCACCCGCTCCCAATAACAAGTTCCTGAACAATACATTATAGGAATAAACATACCTGACATCCAAGAAGAATTGTGGTAGCTTTGACCAAGAAGAGATGTATTTGATGACGTGTTATATGAACATCTAGGCCAACAAAACTCTGTCCTATAAAGAGACAGAATGAAAGGAGAGCAGGCAGACAAATAGTGAGGTTAAACTCTAGTGTAGAACATATAATCTGTAACATTTGATAGTAAGAAAGCGTGTTTATATGCACAACAACACTACTACTGATAGTAAATCCATACACAAGTTTAACTCTTATTTGGGATAAGCTTTCAACTTGCATGTGTGTAAGAACATTATGAATATCTCCATGGCAAATGAGTTCACTCACATAAACCAACAGTACATTTTATGAGGGGTTTACCTTCCTAAAAAAAAAACAGCAAATAGAAGTTTTATATCCACTGTCCATCAGGTTAGCCATAACCATAAGTGAGAAAATTGCTTTAACTTTTGTTTTAAAAAAAGAAAAGAAAGAATGTTTAAAAAAATGTTTAATGTGAGTGTGATGTTTGTTGCAGTATTTTGTCTTCATGTGCGCCATGAGATACAGCAAATATTTAGTATATGAAATAGGCAACAATACTACATTTATATGCACTCCAGTAAGTAATGGTGTTTGCATGGAAAATACATATGGTATTGGTATGCAATGGCATGCTCTAGTGGTCATAAATAGTACTGCATTCTATTCAGCCTCAAAAACGTGGCCAATTTCTAACAAACCTTCTAATACCATAGAGTTAAAAATAAGTCTAATACTCATTTATAACCTGCTTCATATTAAGTATGTACTCACTAGCTGTACTTTTTAAGCCATTGTTATTCAATTCTGGTGGTCCTGACTGCTGACTCCTGTCACTGTGGAGTGCTGCCGAATCCATTTTGCAGTGGTGTAAAGTAATATTTACTCAAGTACTGTACTTAAATAACATGTTTAGGTATTTTCATTTTACTGAAGTATTTCCAATTTTCAAAACGTTTACTTCTACTCTAACTCCACTACATCTCAGAGGCAAATATTGTACTTTTACTCCACTACAATTATTTGAAAAACTTTAGTTACTAAATTTGCAGATATAAATTATTATAAAACATACATTAACCACTTTAACCCTATTTTATACATAGGCTATTTGAAAATATCTGACCTACCAAGCTCACAACGTTTCGCATACTGCTATTTACAAACATTTTAGTACTTTTAGTTTTACTTTTGGTAATTTGTTTCCCTCAATACAACTTTTTTTTGTAATAGTCGACTTTTCACATCTTCGCCAGGTGCCAGCTGAGATAAATTCAGTCTAATTAATTATTAGCCCTGAAACATGACTGTCACAGACGAGCGTCATGTGAACCCCATGGCTAATTCATTATAGTGTTACATGTTTTTAGTCAGACTTATATGGGCAAATTGGCGGACTTTTACTTTCGTACTCATCATGTGCTCCCTACCTTCCTTCCTTCCTTCCTTCCTTCTTTCCTCAGATCCCTCTTGAAGCATTCCGACGACCTGGGCCCACCAGAATCCCCAAACCTAAAGGCTGCAGCCCCCTGAAAGGAACCAACCCGGGTCAGGGGTCGCCCCCCCTACCCACCACCCCTCCAGGTGCAGCCAACAACAACCTGAACCTAGTCCATCGCAGATTGTGATTACAGCTAGGCTATAGCAGAGCCTTCTATTAGAGAGTTGCGCCAATGAGGGGTCAGAAACAGCGTCGGTCACGTGGTTCATGTAGCTGGAAATAGTGACAAGGAGCCGTCGACTTCAATGCGTTCCATGAACTTCCGGTTTAGGGATTTGTCACTATTCGCCAATCATTGGCGAAGTGAACGGAGTTGGCGTAACTCTCTAATAGATGGCACTGGGCTATAGTAATAGGGCATAGCAGTGGCGGCCATCTTGTGGTGCCAGATAGAAAACCCATTCATTTTTCCCATTGAGATATCTGAAAATATGTATATACATTATTTGAAGCCTGGAAGCAAGCAAGCATGCTCCTGGTGAATCATGACCATAAAACATTTGATTCTGTGTCAAAGACATATTTGAAAACTGCAACAAAAAAAAGGGTATTTATTAAATATAGTAGGCCTATTATAATATATAATGAAATATTAAAATGTTTTTTTGACACAGAATCAAATGTTTTATGGTCATGGTTCACCAGGAGCCTGGATGGCTTGGTTCCAGGCTTTTAAAAAAATCATAAAAATAGTTTAGGAAATCTCTATGGGGAAAATGTATAGGTTTTCTATCTGTGGCACCACAAAATGGCCGCCACTGCTATGCCCTATTATTAAAGGGTTCTTTGACAGTTTCTATTGTTTATTTTTCGTGCACCATGGCGATGTCGCTTAATGGCACAAAACATTGAGCTAACCTGAGCCTGAAATAGTTTGTAAAGCATAAAGCAAGCATTGCCTCCTACAGACAGGATAACACTTTGTCAACCATGCAACGCATACATAACTGAGGAATTATAACCGCAAGCAAGCCATCATTTTGTTTAACTGGTGAATGAAACTAAAATTCTAAGAGACAATGGATTCCCTTAAAGACTCTTTGCATCTTTCAAGATGGAACATGTTCTCCAAAATTAATGAAACCTCTTCGGTGGTGCTATCGAGGACTTATTTATTTTGATGTTCATATGCTTTTTCATACTTACTTTCATACGTAGAAACTGTATACTGATTCTGAATCCAAAATACAATCACAAACATTTTAGTTATAATTTAGATGCTGTCTAGACTGAGATGTCATACTCAGTTAGTGATTTGTTTCTATGTAGCCTACTGTAGGCACCATAATCTAGGTAAATTAATAAACAATAAACATAGTTATAATAAAGAACACTAAGGTTAAATAGTGATATTGTTTAAAATGGATCTGTATTGTCATTTGTACTGCTGTGTGTAACTGTAAATCTACTTATTTCATCCAATTCTATGAATGGAGGTAAGTTTTTTTTTTTCCTTTTTTTAAATGACAACAATGTAAATAAATGTGTAATATCTGTGTTGTAATGCAGCTTCTTTAGTGATAATCTCTCGAATGTAACATCTGTTATTTTTGGTTATCAATAAAGATTTTTTTTATACCTTGCCTAGGTATACCTTTCTCATACTTATGATGGTCTAGACTCTAGAATGATTTAGTTTTAGTAAACGTGATAACATTGTAACTATTTGTTGTTTTACCTTGCCACTTAAGGAGAAACATTGACACTTGCAACCACCATATCACATACATGCTTATATTGTAGGTTACAGACATCGTTTTACACTCTCTCTCTCTCTCTCTCTCTCTGTGTTTGATCATGTTGAAATATGTGTTGAAAATGCTACAGGAATCCATACCACCAAAATTATGAACACTGTCTGAATACCGTACAGTATGTTGTGTTGTTGTAAGCGCATTATCATAGAAGCCATGACAACTCCCCACTTTTTAGAACAGGGTACACATCATTTCCTGATGGACTTACACAGATTTTTAATATGCCCCAGGTGATGAAGCCTACAATATTCCTTTGGTAAAACCTTACTGTGGAAAGACATACATAAATGCTCAGAAACAAGTTGATTTAACACAGTGAAAATAAAAGTAATGTTTATCTTTTGAATACTACAATGGTACTCTGTTAAAACTTTACATCAATAATATTGACAAAGACAACCAGTATGATTTTGTATTTGGGAGTGCTATGAGCAAAATAATGTGAAAGGTAGCATAACGGGAAACGATGTAAAACACATTTTTGTAAAGAGCAGAAAGAGCAGACTTTTAAAGACCCAATGAGAAAAGTATAGTGATGTAAAGATCTTCCAACTCTTTTCTTATCTGAACCCAACTACACCCAAATAACATATTTCCAATTGACTTGAGTTGCTTTGGCATTTCTTATGAAGAGATGATTTATTTATCAAAAAACTGTCCCCCTGCCAGAATCTGTGTTTATTTATCCATAATATATTCACTCACAGAATTTGGGCTACCAAACAACTTCAATTTTCTGAAAGAGGACAATATTGCCACCAAGTGGTTTACTGAAGCCATGCATATAGAGTGATGAGGCTGATTTCTGTAGTAGTATAGCCTCGCGTAGCCAGACTATATCACTGCGTGCATATGAGTCTGGTGCTTCTATGAGGAAGTTTCTTTTCCCAAGGGGCGGGATCAAAACAATGGCTCTGTACGCAATTGGTTAGACCTACAACCAACTACCAAGTACAGTCTCCCATATTTGAATACTGGGCCCTGATTGGTCACCCCAGACTACGGGAGCAGGAAATGGATTCACAACGGAGTGGTGCCAGACCCAAATCGCAGAGGGCAATTTTTTTTTGCACTGGCAGATTCGTCTGGTCCCAGGCTAGTAGTAGTAGGCCATACAGAAGCTATAGCACCTTTATCCAAAGGGTTTCACGATGTGCGTTACATTCACCCATTCACACAACGATGGCGGAGGAAACCATTCGATACACCAACTTCAGTAGGCTCAGGAGGCAGAGCACCCGCCTGGGAACCACAAGGTTCCCGGTTCGAGTCCATAACTCCTGGCTTCAATGTTGAAGAGTCCTCGTACACTGAACCCCTAATTGCTCCCGGTGAACAGGTTGGTGCCTTGCATCGTTGCTTTTGCTGTCGGTGTGTGAATGTGTAGGTGAAAGGGTGAATGTATTGCACATTGTTAACCCATTCAATCCGGGAACGCATCTACAATGTCTTCTAAATCCTAACAGGTTTCTGAAAAACGTATGTTTCTACATCAGTGGTTCTCAAACTTTTTCATGTCAAGGACCACTCAAAATGATTGGTTATAGCTAAAATCTATAATGACAAAGATGCGTTCCCGGATTGAATGGGTTAAAAAAACTTGAACGTTTATCAGATGTGCTCTAAGGTCAGTGCAGTGTCACTGTACTGTCAGCGGTGATCTGTCACAGCATTGTTTATGGCCAAACGCAGCGCTGAGAGGAACATCTCCCTCTCCTCCATTGTGTCTGTGGCACATACCCAGGAACGACTGGGGCCCTGGAGGACGAAGGCATGACTCACATCTTGAGAAATCAGAGGATGGAAGAGAGAGAGAGAGAAAGAGAGAAAGAGAGAGAGAGAGAGAGAGAGAGAGAGACGGGGGAAATAATAGGTCAACTTTGTTGTGTATAGGAGCGTATGCTGTACGTGTTATTCCGTGCCTCAACGAGCTGTGTGCATGAGAGACCACGGCCGTGTAGACTCACAACGCGTGTGAACGATTTCTCTGAACGCCAGGCTGGCAAGCGCCACCGAAGCCAGGAAGGTGTGCGTGCAGCGGCAGGAGAAGGCGAAAGGCACGTGACCCACACTCCGCTTGGTCAGGACCAGCGCATCGTTGAACAGGAACAGACCAACATCAGACACCTGCTCATACGTTCTAATAATCACACACAATGTTATGTACAAATGACCACCATTAGAACCTGATCCGAGAGTGTATTTCAGGAATTCTTTGTTTTTATAACTGAGCTCTTAACTGTCTGACACCTGAATTGTCCTACTGATGTTGACCCTGACTGCTGCTTTACTGCTGTGCTGTCTCTGGCGCCTGAATTTCTCAAAAAGGTATCCATCTATCTGCCCGTTTTGTACACCTTGCAATGTAAAACAAATGCAGAGAATGCTCTGGAACCATTACGTGAGGTGCGGTTGTGTTGGTTACCTGAGAGAGTCTGGAATGTCCTCATCAGTGCTTCTGAGCAGAGCAGCGTCTTGGGTCACAATCAGCTGTCTGTTCCCTTCACACAGGTTCTACACACAAATTACAAATAAAGACATAACACAGTCTGACAAATAAACACGTGTGTGTGTGTGTGTGTGTGTGTGTGTGTGTGTGTGTGTGTGTGTGTGTGTGTGTGTGTGTGTGTGTGTGTGTGTGTGTGTGTGTGCGTGCGTGCGTGCGTGCGTGCGTGCGTGCGTGCGTGCGTGCGTGCGTGCGTGCGTGCGTGCGTGCGTGCGTGCGTGCGTACGTGCGTGTCAGAAAAAAAGAAAGAAAGAACTCTTTCAAGATGTTTTACCGGGCAGCATTGAATCATCTTCTGTGTTTCCTCCATTAATGTGTCTCTCTCTGAGTTCCTTTTCAGCTGAGACACAAGAAGAGAGAGCAATGCAATATACCACAAGGAAGACACAACACAGAACAGGTCAAATAACAGGAAGATAAAAATACAAAATCAAATAATACAAAGTCCTATACATAAGGAACATGCTACATTTCCTTTGCAGTGGATAGGTGGCAGTACCACGGAAGGCAGAAATGCTTCTCATGCAGGTGGAAAACATATCCAGCATATAAAATAGCAGCAGGAATATAAAGATCACAGTTTCATGTGCGTGGTTAATGTGGCATGGATATGAAACAACAGCACCCAGCCTTTATTAGGGGTACTTGTGGATAAGGGGGTGATTAAAGGAGCCATATATAAACCACTTGACCATTGACGCTTGCAGCTCTGCCTTGTTCTGTCAACACGTGGTACATGCACGTCTCTGTGTGTCCTCACCTTGTGGATGAATTCCCTGTAGCGCTGTAGCGTGTTGAGAGCAGATGACAGATGCATGTGGTCAGGGTGACCTGGGTGCGTGTGTAGAGACAACGCCTGGAGCAGAGTCACGTACTCCTTAACTCGCCACACTGGACACAGTAAGAGCTCCTGTAGGCTGTACATGCAATATGCACATTACACACACCCACACACACACAACCACACATACAAACTTGTCTGTTACCACAAAAGAAATCACATGACACATCAATTTGTTATAACACAAGTTTGCAGTCCCTTCTATTTATTCATTGAGACAGTGGACACATAGGAGGAAGGCTTGGGGTTGGGGGGTGCGGGGGGTAATTTGAACTTGCAACCAGCGGGTGTACAGTAAGTGACATGGCAATTACCTCAGCATGTGTGTTGCAAGAGTTCTGTCTGCTCTCTTAAGGAACGCCCGGAATGAAGGGCTCATCTCCCGGCACTGTCTCACAGACACAGACACACACAGAAACACATTAACCACTTAAACCTAATTACAAAATAGGAGAAAATGGCTGATATACAAGGTTGTTTTTTTAAAGATATTTTTGTGGTCTTTTTCTGCCTTTATTAATAGTACCAGTGGAGATTGACAGGAAACAGGGAGAGAGAAATGGGGAGTGACACGCAGCAAAGGACATCAGGATCGAGATTCGAACCCGCGACACGCTGTCAGGCTGCATTAGAGCCTATATGTGGTATGTGCCTGGACCGCTAGGCCAGCGGGCGCCCAGATCTGCACATTTATTTTATTTTTAAGCCTATAGTGACATGCCCAAAATAGGGACACCAGGTTGAAAACATATTTTGCGTTGCTGAAGACATGAGCCTGCTAAAAAATTACAATACACACAAATTGAGGAGAGGAGAGGACCTGGTCTATGGTGCAGAGGGCAGTGGGGTAGTTGTTGAGGTAGTTAGTGTACACCCTAAGTTTAGAGCATAGTTTTATGCACACATCTCCAATACACTGCTCTGCCCCCCAGCACTGCAGTCTGGCTTCCAGCTCCATCTGAAACTGCCTTTAAGCCACCCACACCACACACACACACACACACACACACACACACACACACACACACACACACACACACACACACACACACACAGTAGAATTTCACCGCCTGCAATGTCACTACCAGCTGTATCGTTGTGCATGTGACGATAAATCAGCTTGAACCTTAAACCTAGAAAACATTCAACCATCCTGTGGAGCCTGGGGGTCCAGAGGATCCAGTGTGTGTGTGTGTGTGTGTGTGTGTGTGTGTGTGTGTGTGTGTGTGTGTGTGTGTGTGTGTGTGTGTGTGTGTGTGTGTGAGTGTACCTGTTGAGCTCCAGTATGTGCGTGAGGGGGCTCAGGACCATGTGGATATGTGCAGAGCTGAGGATAGCTCTGTTGGAGTTGAGTGCTGCAGTCAGAGGCTGGTGGTACACCTTGGACACAAAGGACGGACATGTGTTGACGCAACACAGGTCACATAGGTTCACACACTATTCTTCATGCCATACTGTAGTGAGCCTTGTATACTTCATTGAAGTATATAGGGTCTCCCTACAGTAAGTGTTTAATTTCAAGGACCCCTGGTTGATACGATTTGTATCTCGTCTCGGACCCCAATTGAGCTTTACTGCATTTTACAATTTTGACATATATGTACATTATGTATATGTTTATGCATATGCGTGTTCATTTGTTAATGAATTGGTGTTAATGAATAAGTTCCATTTGTACACTCAGACACATACAGGTCAGTTTAGTTCCTAACTATCAACAATTTAGAGAACCAGTGCTACAGCACACAAAATTGTAGTGAAAATACCCTGGTGGACAATACCTTTACTACAGCACCCAGCCTGCCCAGATACAGGCTCTCACTGTAGTACAGCTCTCTGGCTACTGCACCACGCCAGTCTAATACTGCCTGGAGAGGAGAGAATTAGTTCAGATATTCAAATACAGTATACCAGGTTTTAGTCACCCCGGTGAGAAAGAAAAATGGTAAGAAGTTAGACGTGACAATACAAAATAAAAACAAATGCAAAATATCTACTGCTGAGCTAAGATGGAACGCAGGTGAGATATTGAGCTTTGAGGTTCATGCAATATTTCCTGTCATCCAGTATTGTTCTACCCAAACACAGGGTCTAAATTCCTCAATAGAAGAGCAAGGAGACCACCTCCAAACACTGCAGTTGTGTTAGTTATTCTTATTCTGTATTAACAGACTTAACTCCACCATACAGATTGGGTAAAATAAAGTTTTATTCCTTAAAATAAGTTCTGGATTGCAGCTTTATTCATCTTTAGGGGCAGCCTACTGGCCATTCCCACTAAGTTTCATGAATGGACCTTTTTAGTCGAATCCCAGCGGCGCAGATCTGGGCAGAAAAGGGAATGAGTCACATGGTCCATTACCACCACAGCTATTTTTGAGGAGTCCTTTTACCAAGACACTTTATCCCATCTGCTCCACTCGAGTCTGTTAGTGACAGTGACAGTGGTAGACAGTGGCTGTAACAGGCAGCTTCCCAGGTATAAATTCAGTGAGGGTTAGGGTACTGACGTTGAGAGGGTAAAGCAGAGTGATGCTCAAAAATAAAAAAAACATGAGTGTGTTCCTTTCACCTTCCCTAAATAAACACAGGGTTTTTTTTGTACAAACTTGCGGTACTTCGGGTATGGGGCCGAGGTGTCTGTGTGAGGTGCGACTCTCCATCAGAAACCCAAGCTCTTTTTCTTCATCTGTTCGCTTCTTCTCCCTCGCATCGGTCACTCGTCCCTCCTTCTCCTCACTCTGTCTTTTCAGGAAGACAGAGAGGAACTCCAACGGTCTCGTCTGAGGAGGCATGAGAACACAAGAACTATGAAAGGTTATTGACCTTACGAACGCTAGCATTCCTATTCTGGGAATGTCATATTCTGCGAACATTCTGCAAAAATATCAGATCTAGAAGCTCACAATGCATTGCACTGCCTAGCGTTGTAAGCTTGTATATTGGCTATTTCCAGCAAAGAGAATTGGTATTGAAGAAAAAAAGGACAGAGTAAGTATATACCCCTGGGGGACCCCAGTCAATTAAGTATGTTGTAGGGTTTAAGTGGTTAAGCTGTCGCACAATTGGTCGGGGGCAGTCACATGGTTATACCTTGCAGCTGGTTTAGGTTAGGCAAACCAAAGGAAAACCAGTGCTGAAGTATACTGGAAAACAGTGGTTCTCCACCATTTCATTTCAATTCAATTCAAATCAAATACATTTTATTATAGCACCAAATCACAATTTATTTGGCACGAAATTTTACAAATACAGTTTACAGTTTACAGTTTAGGCATTTAGCAGACGCTCTTAATCCAGAGCGATTTACAGTAAGCAAGGACACAAGATAATACATACATCATAATTCACATACAGCAGAGACCCATGGTTTTCCCCCAAGCATTTGGCAACATTGGCAAGGAACAAGTCCTCTTTAATAGAAGAAACCTCGAGCAGAACCAGACAAGGTGGGCAGCCAACTGCCTTGACTGTATCGGGGGGAAGAGATAGAAAGCCAGAAGGACAGAGGGAGATTACCCAAGTCCCAGTTATGTCTAAGCAATTGTTTGGGGCAGCAGTAGATGAGCGGGTAGAAAAGCCACCTGGGAATCAGGTCACTGGTTCAGCCCCTTTCTGACCAGTCTATGTGTCGAGGTGTCCCTGCAGCAAGACGCTTAAGCCCTAACTGCTCCCCACCATGCACTCATCTGGGCCATCTGAGCAGCCATCAGCTGGGTGAAACTGAAACTGAATTTCCCCCACGAGATCAATAAAAGTCTACCTTTTTTGTTTTTCTGCTTGATTTTCTTGTACAATCCACTGTCCCCACCCAGGGGTTGAGCCCTACTGGTTGGGAAACATACAAAGAATGCAGAAATGGTAGCATTCCAGGACTTAAAATAATAATAAATTTAAAGCATTGTTGGCCACATCACACCAATACGAATTTCATCATCTTCATCAGAGTATCATCACCGAATGCTGATACTGGACTCAAACTGCGGGAGGCCTGCTGTGATTGGTCTATTGCTTACCTCTCCCTGCGTGGTGATGACTGTCAGACCTTCAACCAGAGTTTCTGTCAGCTCTTTAGACAAACACAGCTCCTCTAGACACATCTGGTTCCACAGGAAGTGACCTGATAAGGGATATGGAGAGACAGCAAGTGGCTGAGTGTGCAACCTTTTACTCAAGAGTATGTAAGCCTGCATGTGTCAATTTGAGTTATCTGTATTATATACCAACCTTATGCTTGCTGGAATTCAACTCATTATGTACCTGATGTGTCTGTGTGTTTACATAGGCGTGATATTTATTTGAATGTGCGTATGCGAGTACGTGTGTGTGTGTGTGTGCGTGCGTGTGTGCGTGCGTGCGTGCGTGCGTGCGTGCGTGCGTGCGTGCGTGCAACCAACCCAGAGCACGGCCCCTGGCCTCGAGGCTCAGTCTGTGTAGCCGCGACCCCAGGAAGCACCTCATGTCCCCCAGAGCCTCTTCCATCCAGTGGGCCTGTCGGCACCAGCCCTGCAACACGCTCTCACACACATACTGCACAGCAGAGGGAGGCGCCTCGCCCACACGCCGACTCAACGTCCCACCACACACACTGCCATTCGACCACTCACTCAGGACTGGGCCAGGGGAGATGTTGCATAGTAAAATCCTCAGTGTTCATTTAACTCAACGTGTAAAAATGAATCCAAATGGACCCGTATGGGTTCATTTTTACACTCTCGAACTTAATGAGAAAAGCAGGGAAGTTCATGCAAGCATGCATGTGAAACTAAATCTTTCATCCCAACCCTTCTGAAACGGAAGACATTTATGTCCCAATATGCCACGGGCTTGGGGATCGAATTGGGCTTTTTGTGGTTTGGGGTCAGGATCATGTTTGAGAATACAGCACACTGCAATATTGTGTTCATTTTAGAAAATGAACCCGTAATGGTTAAATTGACACTCAGGAGTTTGCAGTGTACAGAAAGGCTGTTACTACTGTACTACGTTTGTAGTAGTAGTCAATTATAATTACTTTTCAGGCATTAGCTAGATTTGAGAGAGAAATGGCTATTTCACTTTGGTTTCAAATTCAGGTTTGACCAAGGCTTGAGTGCAATGGATACTGCATGAAGGACTCACTGTTCTGGAAGCTTCCAGTGGCCAGCGCCATGGGAGAACACACTTCTAGTCCACTTAGAGTACACAGTGTCTGAATGAGTGCCACCCCTGATGCTGGAGGAGGAAGCAAGAGACAGAACAACGGAAAGAGAGTCAAGGTTCAAGTTTCACGGTTTCATTAATGTTACTTGTGTATGTTTATGTTTATCAAAGGATCCCCATAAGAGACACATGAAACACATGAATGAGCCTTTGCATGCCTACTGACCAGAAGCAGACAGAGGGGAAAAAATGTCCACCCCTCCTCCCTCCTCAGATGGTATGATCCAGCCGCACAGGTTTTCCCAGAATTCCCTGAAGTCAGGGTTCAATGCAGTCGTCTCTGATAGGCTGCATCCTGTCAGGTGGAAGGGGAGAGGATGAGGTGTTTTAAGAGTTATGAGATCAAGGCTGTGAGCCAATAGCAACAAGGGAGGTGGACAACCTGGGAAGCTGTGGTCACCATAATCCAAAACAAAGAGTAGAACCGTTTCAGCAATTATTTTCCTGCTAAACATGGGAGTAGGTGGAGGATGCCCCGAGCAAGGCTGGTTTCCTTATCAGGGCCATGTACGATACTCTTCCCCATCCCTGGAACATGCACCTCTGGCACGCCTCAAGAGGAGACCTGCCAACTCTGCGACTCCCAGAACCCGAGCTTGGAGCACATCTTTTCTGGCTTCAGGGCAGCACTGACGCAGGGCCAGGACGGATGGCGCCATGACGGGGTCCTGTACACGCTAGCCAAAATCCTGGAGGCACGCAGACTGGAAGCAAACAGGGCCAGCCCATGAAACAGCACGGCGGCTGATGCAGTTTGTCAGGCAACGGGGCGTGGCGCAGAGCAGCAATTGCATGACGGCGATGTCCCTCCTGTCACCCGGAGGCGAGTGGAACATGAGAGCTGACCTCGACTGCCAGCTGAAGTTCCCACAAGAGATTACCACAACCTCCCTACTGCTAGATATCACGCTCTGGTCAACCTCTACTGAGATGGTCATTATGGCTGAATTGACTGTTCTGTGGGAAGAGGCCATGAAGGCTGCCTTCGAGGAAGAAGGAAAAGTACAGAGCTGGCAGCTGAGTACTCTTAAGCACCTAATTCACCTATTCAGGAAGGTGGTTAGAGGGGTTCCACTGGAACACCCACTCAGCAGTTCCTGAAGTCTCTTGCGATCACAGTCGCCCAGCTGGGGAAATCCCTCAAAGACCTGGTGGAGGAGGCAGAACAAGGGAGCTTCTGGCCCTGGCTCCGAAAAGAGGACAAGACGTGGAGAAAGCAAGGATCTTAGGGCTGGTTTCAGAGGGCGGTAGGGAATCGTCGCTGCCACTGCTCCACCACATCCAGATGTTGAGGTATGTGGTCAGGTTTAGGTTTGGCTCAGGGAAGAGAAGAGAACGGCCCTGCCATGCATAGTCCCTTGTTGCAGCCGATGCACACAATAATTTTATGTGCACCCACTGCCCCCTTTAGCCAACCCATACTTCAGACACACATAAATACAGGAATATATGGGAAATGGCATGATCACTCTACCCTTGCTGTTTTAGTGCCATTGAGCAATACAGGGAATGGAACCACTAGCACTTTCATTGTGATCAGTCATATTTTTTGTTATGTATATGAGGACCAAGGGAAATAAGTCCTGGACCATATTGTGTCACTTCCTCAAAATGTACTAACCTGTGTGTTATTGCTTTTCAAATACAATAAAATAAAATAAAAATGTTATGGCACTGTTTTAACTATTTAAGTACACGTTTATGTAAATATTTCTTACTCTGAAGCAGTCGGACCTCTTCTGTTCCACCTGGAGCCAGAAGGCCCAGCCTCCGGATCCTCTGCCCACCGAGAGCCCTCTCCACCTGGCCTAACAGATCTGGCAGAGTTCCTCTGTGGTCATACAGAATCACTAACACCTCCACTTTCACGCCACTCAACACCAACTAGAGAGTGAGTGAGTGAGTGAGTGAGTGAGTGAGTGAGTGAGTGAGAAAGAGAGAGAGAGACACACACACACACACACACACACACACACACACACACACACACACACACACACACACACACACACACACACACACACACACACACACACACACACACACACACACACACACACACACACACACACACACACACACACACACACACACACACTGTTAATTGATATTTTGTTAGAATATGCAGGATTTATAACTTCCAGAATATGAACCAGTTTCAACCTGGTGTTGAGCACGTCATTAAAGGCAAAGTGTTTTCAAAAATAGAAGATCTACAAGCGTGATGCAAGCTTGTAGATCAGCTATTTTCGCTGCAGGACACCATCAAATGCCAAAGTATAAGATTCCATTTGTACTCATTTCCAACCTGACCAGTCCTCTCTCTCCCTTGCCCACCCTGTTGTTGATTATTGTCCCATTTCAGAACACTTTTACGGTACTGTAAGTACAAACGGCGCCCATAACAAAGATGGTCAACTGTAGACCAGACCGTCCACTTTTCTCTCACCTCATAGGCGGGAATTCTGTTCGAGAGTAGCAGTAGGAGGGTGCATCGGGAACGAAGTGTGGGGAGGGTGTCACCTAGAGGTGACAGCCTGTGAGTGAAGGCCAACAGTGGGCTGACATCCGTTCTCCCTCGCTCACTAGAACAGAACACGTGAACAGGCTTTAGAGGGCAAGATGCTCAGTGCATGTTTTTTGTGTGTAAATTCCTTTAAAGGAGTATGATATAAACAACATGGCAAACACTCATATAGTATATAGGACATCAAATTAGTTTATGATCAAAACAGAGGAGCTGTGTGTCTGGTCAGACAATGACCTGGGTGAACTGGAGGGCCTGGCTTTCTGCAAGGCCAGAGCAGGACCGGTCTGCTCCTGGTTCAGACAGAGACTTGAAGAGAAGAGACCGTCCCCTGAAGGCCAGGAGAGGGAAGGTTTGAAGCTAAAGGTCTCCCTAGATTCAGACGCCTGTCTCTGGGTACAGCCGCTCCTTGTTTCTCCTAGTTGGCTGTTGCTACCCCAGGCTCTCCTCGTTCTCAGAGACAGTCCTGGAAGATCAACAAAGATAAACATCGGCCCTGAGTATGCTACATTTCTACAGGAAAACAGCACTTAACCCATTCAAACCGGGAACGCATCTCTGTAACCACTTTAACCATTATTGACTGTTATACTTTGGCTATTCAAAAATAGCAGATCTACAAGCTCATAGCGGGTCACTTCGTGCCGTGCTATGAGCTCGTAGATCTGCTATTTTTGAAAGATCTTGAAAATGTGTGCAAATCTTTGAATATATATATTATATTTTTTTTAAGCAAACATGTTTTCCTTGACACTAAAGAAGTTTGAGAACCACTGATATTATAGCTATATGATTTAGAAGACATCTGTAGAATCCCCAGAAGCAAAGATTTGAGTTAAAATGTTCGCTTTAAAAAACATATATATTCAAAGATTTGCACACATTTTCACGATAATTCTTTTTTTTGCAGATCTACAAGCTCGTAGTGTGGCACTCAGTGTAAATCTGCAATTTTTTTAATAGCTAAAGAAATCTTAAAATCACACAGATGCGTTCCCGGGCTTAATGGCTTAATGTCGGGAGACTTAATTCCAGTGAAATGCAGGTAAAATCAACTCATATATTAGAGTAGAGCTAGACTCTGATCTCACTGTCCCTCCCTCGACCATCTCACTTTTCTCCTCCTGCAGTCTCTCTCGGATGCACTGTCTGATCATCCTCTCCTTCCTCCTCTCCCCTTCCTCCTCGCTCACGCTGGGTTGGTTGAGGGTCCCGTACTGCTCCGCGGCCTCTCGGGGAGTGAGCCAGTCCAGGGTGGACACGCAGGAGACATAGTGCGTCTTCCAGGCTCCGCGCTCCTTGTCTCCCGGGCTGTAGGGCAAGAACCAGCCCCTACGGACGCAGCGGCCGGCCCACAGACAGTCCTCCAGGCAGGGATGGAAGCGAGGGGTAGGAAAGAAGGTTGAGAACAATGTAAGAGGTCACACAGAGAGAAAGATTCAATAATAAACGCTGGAACTAATGATCTTCTTGAGCCATTATTGCAACATTGAGATGATAATCAAACATGTTTTTCAATGAATTGATGATTTTTTCTTTTAATCAACTAAATCAATTAGTCTGATTAACCAGTTACTTTATGCCGCTTTATACTTCAGTCGTACAAGGTGTCGCACAAAAATAGCCAATCTACAAGCTCACAACACATAGCACCACAACTTGTTTTATAATTGATTAAATCAATTAATTCGATTAACTGTTGCACCCCTACTACACTTGATATCATACACAACACCAGCACCATTTGGCAAAGACAGAGAAAGGCTCAAGGGGAAAAGGGGAAATCCAGTAGCAGAGTATCCACTCCTGAATCCCAGAAGCTTAATAGGCTGATTAGATAATATGTTTAGTTTCCCATGCAGGATACCCAGGTTTGAATTCAGGTGGTTACAAAGTCTCTCTAGACAGACTGTTGACTCACACAGTTTTCACACGCTTCCGTCATACAGTCTGTGCGAACCGAACCACAGGTAGATTTAACCTCATTCTGCCAGTGATGTTATATATGCCATTTCAAGCCTGCCAGTGTCCAAAAACATGAACCTCAAGTTCCTAATTGAAGCTAATGTTTTTGTTTTGGCCCAAGCCTGTGACCTTTGGCCTCTTACCTGCTCGCCCAGGACCCTCCAGTGCCAGCTGACCTGGGCTGCAGAGCAGAGGTCACGTGGGGTCAGGAATGACATCACATACAAAGATAGAAAGCGTGGCAGCAAGGTCGTGAAGTCGACATGCGTCACTGGAACCGTCTCCATGAGCCTGTCCCTGCAATACCTGTTCAGGAGGTCGAACATAAAACATTTTAAAATCAAAATCTTTGTGTGGTTGGATTTTTTTTCTACATTAACAACTTGAACCCTTGCATCACTATTTTGAGGAGAACCTCAGCTAAAAAAAGCAGATCTACAAGCTCACAACGGCTATTTTCGGCAAAGAGGTTTGATGTAGAGTGGGGAAAGGACTGGAGCAGACCAAGTACAGAGCCAAAGGTCAAGTTTACTAAGTATTGAGGGTTTAAGTGGTTAAATGTCTAGAAATACACATTAACATGAATCCAACACTGATGATGACAGTGCTGTCAAACAAGTCTATGAAGCTACATTTTAAATCTATGAAGAATTCTAATCTGCAACACAATTTTATACAATATGTAGAGGGGGGATCCCTGCTTCATCTCTCTCTCTCTCAGCTAAGGGGTCCTTGGCCTGAAAAACGTTGAAGACCCCTGCTCTATAGCACTGATTAATATCAGAACAGCCTATGGGAATCACTCACCCTACCTTTACATCCATTTGTTTGGCAGGCCATCATATCATTTATTGCCACAAGGGGGAGTCAGAGATTATGCTGTCCATTCACTGTAGGCTACTGTAAATAAATGACACCCTATGTTCTTCTCCTGATGAAGAAAAAGAGACGGTCATTACCTGAGCTGTGACTTGGTGCATCGTGTGAGCAAAGTGTGCATAAGATGTTTCCTCTGTCTGTCAGTCCACAGGTCGAACCAATGGAGCAGCAGGTTCACCCGCTCATCAAACAACTAGCAAACAATCAAACAAACAATAGGCTACAAACAAACAAGTACAAACACGGTGGATCTAGATCAGACATATCTCTGCCGTGGTTCTCAAAGTGGGGTCCAGGGACCCTCTGGGTTCATTGGGAGTTGGTTCCCTTACTGGTATGGTATGTAACACTGAGACAGAGACAGTGCACATGGAATCAAATCTGTGGAGTCTGGGGGGAGTCCTACAACTGTACACTACAGTTGGCTTGAGCAATAGTGCCATCTTGTGGCTTTTAATGAAATGTGAGCAATCAAAACTACAGGGGTTATTCCATAGTTTAAGGGCAGTGAGTGGTGGAAAGTAACTCATTATGCAGTTACTTTTGCACTTACATTTTTGAATACTGGATTTCTACAACAGAGTATTTCTACATTACAGTTTGATACTTTTATTTAAGTAAAACATGCGTATACACTACTTCTTCCATCACTGGTCTCTGGTCTGGCATTCATTGATGAATTGATTACCTGTTGGTTGGACGGTTTGTTAACCAGAGGCGTCCAGGCGCTGAAGCGTGTGTCTGCGGTCCCTTGGGACCTCGGTGACAGGGGTTCGTAGTCTGTCCCGTGAAGCTGCCATCGCTTCACGGAATGCGGAGTTGACGTGCTGTCTGCAGAATTCAGGCTCGTCTCCATCTCCAGTTGTGAACGTAAAGTGGCCTAGTTTTAGAAAACTCTGCCAAATGTTTCCATGTAATGAGCTGTTGTCTGTCCGCTGATCACCTATAAGGTTAATAGGTAAGGGTTCTAATGGCATAGCATAGCACTGTATGTAAAGGAATGCGGTCTGCTCGTCTCCAGGTAACCTTGGAAACACATCAACAGAGGCGCACACATTGACATTCTTTTTCTCACACGCAAACACCTGTCTCCAGTGGTGGAAAAAGTACAACAATGTTTTACTTAAGTAAAAGTATCAATACTGCAATGTAGAAATACTCTGTTACAAGTAAAAGTCCGGAATTCAAATTTACTTAGTTGATATAAAAAAGTATCAAAATGTATTTAAAGTACAAAAAGTATAAAGCAGTCATTATGCAGAATGTCTTTTGTAATAATCAAAATCTACAAAATAACTAGTAATTCAAGTTTTCAAATAATTGTAGTGGAGTAAAAGTATAATATTTGCCTCTGAGATGTAGTGGAGTAGAAGTAAAAGTACTGAAAATTGGAAATACTCCAGTAAAGTAAAATTACCTAAAAATTGTACTCAAGTACTGTACAGTACTTGAGCTGTAACGGTTCTTCTGTTCTGTGCACTGCAACACACACTCTATAACACACTCATACACACACACACACTGTACAGTACTTGAGTAAATGTACTTCGCTACTTTACACCACTGGCTGTCTCTACTAATTTCAATCTGTAGGCCCACTGTCTGTGACCGACTAATACAAAACAAAAGGATAGACACTGAGATTCACACACAAACACATTTATTGTGTTATTTTCAAGTAAATCAAATTAAAATCACCAAACATCCCAATTACAACAAACCCCCCATGAAACACTAGTATTCTGCAGTCAAAACAATTACACAGATAAAAAGAAAAGAAAAGAAAAAAAAGGAGGGGGGGACGGGCTGATTTATAATCAAAGCAGCGTCAAACATGATTATTGCCATACAAAACGTAAGTCATTAAAGGTAACATTTTAAAATATACACAAAGTCTTTTAAGATAAAATCTCAAACAATGCATCCAAAATCAAAGGTAAGGCATGGTTGTGATGTCAACATTTGGATGATTAAGTCTTCCATGGCAAAAGGGACACACAGGATATGTGCAGTGTGTTACACAGCTTGCATGGACATGTGCAAATACATTCAACACTAGACAAACACAGTCTTGCAGGTGATATCACAATCAGGCCACTGACAGGGAATTACATGCACAATTTCAAATCTGCTTACCATCAAACGTGTTTGAGTGGGACTTTCCCCTAGCTTTTGTGATCATCATAGGTCTTATTTTGACTAGCTATGATAAGCATATGAAATCATGTCATCAGGAAATTAATTCTGAGTCTTTCGAAAAGGTATCTAGATGTAGTAAATTAAACTACATTACACACTGACACTGTAACATTCACAGCACCTTTTTTGATCAATTCCTGGCCTAGAGAGCACAATTCTCAGATTATACAACCTCCACTTTTGTTCATGATTGTAGAAACCCTAACAGATGTTTTACATGCGGTTTCTACATCGACATAAGGCTATACTTGAGACCAGGCACATAACTTGATCCATAACTCTAATCTTTGCACTATATAAACAGAAGTTGGAGTTATTTTCATTTTTGATTAATACGTTCATTACGTTGTGATATAGACAAAACAAAGTGCAACTCCATGAGTTTACATCTTCGGAAAATAATACACGGAGTAAGTTTATGGTTAATTTACTTACAACCAAGCGCTTAAGAAATTAGTCTGATATGGCAAAACCTAGAACTGAGATGAGATTGTCCTTTGGTGTTTTTCTGTCTCAAATGTAAACGTTAAAATGTGACTTCTTTCTTTCCCACTCAGGTGGGGACTAATGGAATAAAATCCCAAATTAAATTAAATCTGTTAATTCTGAGTGGTCTTAAAAAACATTTGAAAAATTGGCTCTCAAGTAAAATATCTGAGAATGCATAAGTTTTTGTGTAATCTATGGAACATGTTTTGATTTTATGTGCAATGATTTGCTTACAGGCTACACCCTATTTCTGACTGCCTCCCAGCTAAGTCTACAGACAATGGAAATAAGTAATGTGACTTTATTGCGATATCCTGATAGATTAGGTACTATATGCAATGTGTGTGTATTGTATTTAAATTTATCAAATCAATAACCAACCACACAACAGAGATGCATCAATACTGGTATCAGGTAATCAGCCATTACAAGGCTGACACGTTTCCTGTGTTGGAGAACTTCCACAATACTGTAAGTTGATACCAAAACAAAGTAAATAGATTTTCTGTTGGTTTACGCTGAATGGTCTCTGTAATGGACAAAAATCTATTTATCTGATTAATTTCTGTCATGGTACAAGATGTACGTAAGGTTCAAATCCATGTAGTTAAAAGGATCCCTGATTAATAAGCTAAATATGCCTTAATGCATTATAATTGCCCTCTATAATTAAAAGGTTAAATTAAAAACACTTTAAATATTTTTGTTATTTTAGACATAATAATAATTCATCTTTTACTCAAGGGGGACAACGCCCGTCACAATGATGTCATTTGTCCATGTGTGGTCCAGTTCTATGGAATGTTATTGGCATGTCCTAATAAAAACAACAATACTTCCTACGGTTAATATGAACATCAAAACAATATTTTAAAAATGTTTTATTAGCATATGTATTCCATAGGGCTGGACCACACATGGACAAATGACATCATCAACCCCTTCAGTAAAAGATGAACTATTTCTAAAATAAATAAAATATTAAAGGTGTTTTTCATTTTAGTTATAGAGGGCAATTATAATGTATTACGGCATATTTGGGAAATTAGCCAGAGATCCTTTTAAATGTCAGAATGTGTGCATCAGATCAGTAATATCTAATTTCTTTTAAGTGGTGCTGGCAGTGAGAAAGTGGTACAATACTGGAGAACGTTGTCATTTTTGTTCTAACCCCACAAAGCCCTCGAGGTAGGGAAAACAAATGCTCCAAGAAAGGAGGAGAAAACAGGTGTGTGAGAGAGAGAGAGAAAGAGAGAGAAAGAGAAAGAAAAAGAAAAGAGAGAGAGAGAGAGAGAGAGAGAGAGAGAGAGAGAGAGAGAGAGAGAGAGAGAGAGAGAGAGAGAGAGAGAGAGAGAGAGAAAGTAAAGGAATCACACACTGGCAGTCCTCTCTTGGCTGTCTGCTAAGTTCAGTTTCTGGCTATAAAGGAACAACAGTCAAGGAATCATCGGTGACAGAGAAGTTACGTGTGTGTGTGAGTGTGTGTGTGTGTGTGTATACGTACAACGTATTTCATTCTTATATGGTGTGAGAACAATACGATGGTTTAAACACAAATCAAATGTTAATAAAAGGATACATTGAAGAACTCAGCTCCTCCAGCTGTGAAGAGAAAATACATATATTTTGTAATCACTTAAACCATAGTATACGATGCCAACAAAAGCTGTGTTCATTTACTCTACAATACCAGTATATTGCCGGCTAAAGAAATGACATAAATTGAAGCAAACATTAACAAGTGTAAGCTACGTCATGACACACGTTCGTTCAAACTTAACGTGCCGTGATAATAATGCAGGCATTTAGACTAGGTAGGGTGACGTTTGGTACTGGCCTCTTGCCGGTACCAAGTATAACGCCATTGCGAATTGGCGCAAGTTCACATATGACGCCACATGAATGAAACATACATACCGGCAATTTTCTGCCGTTTCACACAAGTGTTAACAGCGTTAAAGAAACAGCATTTAACACTGATAGCATGTGAGAAGTGAGAACCCCCTTTGCGTGGATAAAATGATCATTCTCTACTATTAAAAGAGACATTGCAATAGGCAGGAGGCCCCTGCAGGGAGTCTTACGTTAGACAACAGTTTGTCCATGTTGGTGTCACAGGCTGGTTTCCTCTGATCCTCGGGCAGTTCGTCCACCTCACCGTACATGTCAAAGTGCAAACGTGCCAGTTTCTCCTGCATCTCTCTGACCTGCTCCATCTGGTCAATGGAGCACTCGTTACCTATTGAAAGGAAGTAAAGTTATTAGGCTAGACTCAGAGTGACATGACAATGACAAAAGATGAAATGTACCGTAGTTAACCTGGTCTCTCTTCTCCTCTCCATCTGTGTGCATTCCATCTCGCAGGCTTCCAAGGATTCGACTACGGATCGAGGGTTTACATGAAGTATGGTTGCGGACTATTATTATGGATATTGTTGCTGTGCATTTTTGTGTCCCACCCACTCTCTTCCTGGCTTCCCACTAGGGCTGCAACTATCAATTATTCTATCGATTACTCAAATAATCATGCCGATCATGTACGCACATGTGCAGTTTAAGCTGTTTATATTTTTGATAGCAGATGTGTATTTGTGATGGAGACAGTGACTTCCAAAAGGAGTCTTGCGGTCGGTTTCAAGTTCAACACAAAAGAATCATGGAGCTACGTACTGCTCGTTAAAGTGTTTATTAATTTGTTTGTCTATTTATTAATTGTTACTATTTGTAGTCTTACTTCCTGAGTTTGCGGTACACTGCCACTCCTGCCCAGTTATAAAGTTGCTAACGGCGTTGTTGATTGTTATTAGATGCTTTTTCTCCCCCTTTCTTTGGGAGTGATAAACATTTGCCTGTATTTTGTTTGTTGAAATAGTTATGTCACGCACATATCTTTCCAGTGGATACTGCAGGCCTTGTTGACAGGTTTTGCAAGAGATTTTGCTCAAGGATTTTGCGGGTTTTGCAAGAGATTTGCTCAAGGTTTCTTCCTGTTCTCCTTGATACCGTCAACAATCGCTTGCTCATGGGGGAAATGTTGGGTCTCTGTAGACTGTAGTAATGTCTTGTTGTGATTTGGCACCAAATAAGATTGATAGATTGATTGATTGATTGGATAAAAAACCAGGACGACCACCAGGGCTTAAAGGACAACTTTGTTTTTTTATAACCAAGGTTTATGTTTTAGATTGTAATTAAAGTAAAAGAAAAAAATATATAAGATGAGTGTTATTTTTTTTTATTTACTGCTTTCTATAGTTTTAGCAATTTTCGCCATCTTTTTTACAGTGGGCAGGGGCATTCTGTCCGGTGGCTAAATATGTCTTTTTTTACACAATAACCCAGCGTTTTCTTTATTATTATTTACAGTCGCTCTTCTAGCCCCCAATAACTCACATCTGACCATCAAAGACCACAGGACCTTTTTTATTGTGTAAAAAAGACATATTTAGCCACCGGACAGAATGCCCCCGCCCACTGTAAAAAAGATTGTGAAAATTGCAAAAACTATAGAAAGCAGTAAATGAAAAAGAAAAGAACACTCGTCTTTTATTTACTTTAATTACAAGCTAAAATGTAAACCTTGGTTGTAAAAAAACTAAGTTGTCCTTTAAGTAACACATGAAGGGTTCTGTCAGTAGCCAGCATACAATTTCACATCTAAGAGCAAACTGATAGCATTCAAACAATCATGGCTGTTGTTCGCATGACTGACTGATCCTTTATGAAATAAGTATTAAGCCGTTTTGCTTCGTGGTTAAGTAATCCATGGTCCCATATAAATGCACAGCTTACCAAAGGCCTGCAATTTCCCTGAGTGGAAGTCTTCGAGGAGACCCAGCAGACCATTCTCCATCTCCTGCACATCCGACACGTCCGTCAGAAAGGAGTGCTGGATGGGGGCGGGTGCTGCCGGGTTCTGGTTCGCCCTACGACCAGAACCCGCTTGGGACCTGGCTTTATCTCGGACTCCCCTGAAGAAACGATACAGGTCAATCAGTGAGTGAGGGAGGGAGTTGGGTGGTGTACATGTGTAATAATACTGCTCTGTTTCAGCTGTCATATGCAGCCTGGCTGTCTGGAGGAGAAGGTGCTATGTGTACGGATACAGGATAGGTGGGCACTAGGGACATCCGGGCACCTCAATGTAAAATTGGATATTTTGTCCATAATGTAAAAAAAATATATATCAGAAAAATGGTCTTAAGTAATGTTAAAGTATACATGATGTGAACATGCACAGTACATCATTATAAGAATACATTTTCTCCTTCAACTTCTTGTTTATGCCCCAAAATGACTGGATATACAGGTTTTGTAGCAATTTGTAGCAATTGTAGAAATATTAGACCTTAATTGTCGAATGTTTAAGCATGTTCTAATCATGTATACTTTAAAACATTTTCCAAATATTTTATTTTTTTAACATTTTGGACAAAATAGCCAATTTTACATCGTATCCCTGGTGGCCACCCATCCTGTTACGAGGTGTACCCTTAGGTCAGTGGTTCTCAAAGTGGGGTCCAGGGACTCTCTAGGTCAGTGGTTCTCAAACTTTTTCATGTCAAGGACCCCCAAATTGACACTTATTACCCCACGGACCCCCATTTGAAAAGATAAGACAGGGACTCCAATAAGAGAAGGTTTTTTATGGCTCTCTAGCAGTGATTCTCAACCATTTTAATTTCAAGGACCCCCAGTTTGACATGCATTAGGCTACGGACCCCCATTTAATGGCATTTATACATCTGGGACCCCAATTCATATTGTAAAATCAATGTTAATTTAACTCTGAGTGTACAAATGGAACCAAATGGACCCGTTAAGAGTCCATTTGGTTCCATTTGTACACTCTCAGAGTTACAGACCCATAAGGGTCCATTTGGTTCCTGACCATCATTTACCTGGGGACCCCCTGGAACCCCCTCAAGTACCCCTAGGGGTCCCCGGACCCCACTTTGAGAACCAATGCTCTAAGTTCCTTTAGAGGGGGTCTAAATTGACCCTTACAAGTCTGTAACTCTGACAGTGTACGAATAGAACCGTTATGGTCCATTTGGTTCCATTTGTATACTGTCAGAGTTAAGGTGGGTCCTTGAAAAGTAAAAGTTTGAGAACTACATGTTTTCATTAATTGTCTACCCCAGTTTGTGTTAAGTTTGATTCCCTTTAAGTGTAATATAATAAACGGAACAGTGTGTTTTGTGTGAAACACCTCCTGCTCTTGGTCCTCGAGTTGGTCCCCGTGTTGTGGCTGTAGCCGACATGTCGGCCCCCGGTGGAGGTGCCGCTCTTGCGGCCAGAGCCGGTGGTCGCACCCGCCGCCGGGGCGGTGGTGGAGGAGGGCCTGGGGCTCTTTCTCTTCAGCTTCCGCTCCTCCATGGCCTCATGATACGGTCGGTGGATCGATCAGCTTGGCTGGGAGATGACAACACACAGACACACAGACACACGCAAGAAAACTACATTGAAACTCAAGAGGTAAACAATGGGTGTGACCGTCATTAAAACCCCGAACACGGATGACGAGCTAACGCTAGCTTGGTGCCAGTGTTGCCAGATCTTGCGAGAGAAACGAGCAACCACGTCTATGAGAACAAGCCCAAAAGAAGCATCTTCTTAGGCCACATGAGCACTTAAAACCTTGTAGATCGACTATTTTCAAAAGACATTTTAACAACACTATTTACAAATTTTACACAAATCTGGTATGGGGGTCTCTGCTTCAAAATGTTTTCAGTCTGTGGACAAGTACATATTAATTTGGGGGTCCTCGACATGAAAATGTTGTATAACCACTGATTTAAACAACATTTAGAAACAAGCCCAAATAAGCAACTACACTTTAGAAACAAGCCCAAAAAAACGCAACCACCAACAATATTTAAAAGCAACTTAACTTTACAAAAAACGAGCCCAAAGTTGCGTATAATAAGCAGACATGGCAACACTGCTTGGTACAGCTAGCTAATCGGCTATTTCACTTTAACGCGCTACGCAGGGATAATTCATTTCAATGTCAGCCGATAATAAAGACGTTCACTCACAATGTAGACAAACAAGTCCCAGAGTTTGATGGCACAAATATCCAAACCACAGCTTCACCACACTGGTGAACCTGCTGCTAACAACACTGTCATTGAGGACCAGTGTTGCCAGATTTTGCAACCAGGTCTACGAAAACAAGCCCATGAGCACTTTATAAAGTAACCTACACTGTATTTGAAAACAGCCGATCTACAAGCTCACAACACGTCACATCGGGACGCTTTGTGAAATTGTAGATTTGCTATTTGTTTTTTCTTAAACTCTTGCAATAAATGTGGACTATTTGGATTTTTTTAAACATTGATTAAAGAACACAAATGCTCCCTGTGGCACAAAACACTTTCATTAAAATATTTGAGAACCACTGGTTTAAATAATAATTAAACATTTTGGAAGCAAGCCTAAATAAGCAAGTAGACTTTAGAAACAAGCCCAAAAAAACGCAGCCCGCAACTAACCAATATTTACAAGCAACTTTACAGAAAAACAAGCCCAAAGTCGCTTATAATAAACTGACATGGCAACCCTGCTGAGGACTGTTTTGATGTGACGTCACTCTGTGTCACTATGGTCACGTGACGTCCACAGCCTACTTCACAGGGCAAAAAAAGCATATTTTGTAAAAATAAAATAACGACGTACACTGTACACACGGTACATAATAATTAATATCGACAGTGGTGTAAAGTAGCTAAGTACATGTACTCAAGTACTGTACTTTATCTATTTTTACTTTACTGGTGTATTTCCAAATGTCTTTGCTTTTACTTCTTCTCCACTACATCTCAGAGACAAATATTGTACTTTTTACTCCACTACAGTAATTTAATTTGATTAAGTTACTAGTTACTTTGTAGGTTTTGATTATTACAAAACATACACTAACCACTTCAGCCCTATTTAAACTTTGGCTATTTGAAAATAGCCGATCTACAAGCTCACAACAGTGTGTGAGCTTGTAGATATGCCATTTTCAAAATTTTAATTCATTTTTTACTTAATGGTAATTGAAACTGGACATTCTGCATAATGAGTACTTTTACTTTTGGTACTTTAAGTACATTTTGATGCCAATACTTTTGTACTTATACTCAAGTACATTTGAATTCCAGACTTTTACTTGTTACAGTATTTCTGCATTGCAGTATTGATACTTTTACTTAAGTAAAACATTTGCCACCACTGCTGCCACAGAGACAAATTCGGTTTTAGTTACGTTTTATCCAAGCCACTGAGCGATCAGTGTCCTTCAATGGCCTTGTTTAGACCAGTGTTTAGTAAGTGTATCAATTAAAGGACTGCCATTGTCCCACGTCTGTTTCTTTGGATTGAAATTGGGGAAAACCAGCAAACTTGACTGTATGACTGTTGCCAGGAATCTACATTGATGTCAAAACCGGTTTTCATGCTACCTTTGCATTCCCCTTCGATGTTCCCATTTTAGCTGCCAACTATACATGTCAGGGCTCCAAATGGGTTGCCTCCTTAGCTGACAGAATTGGAGAAAAATATGCAAACATGTCACTTTATGCCTTGTTCATGGGCATGATGGTAGTTGAGGGAGTTGTCATTGTGAAGATTCTAATCAGCCTGGTCAAGCCTGCTTCTCCAGGTTTCTCTTAACTTTCAGGGCACCACCAGTTATTGCAGTGCAATGATTATCTACTGTAAACAAATTCCATACAAGACAAAGTAAAGCAGATTGTTTATTATATCAAGTAAAAGATCGACCAAAAGCAACAGAAGGCACACATATTTGGGGGCAGATGTCACATCAGTACCAGTGATCTTTGTCAAAAGACACCCATCCATTCCACATTCATACCACATTGTGATCATCATATAGCAAAATATAGCAGTACACACATTTTATATATGCACCATCAACAGTATGCCTATGTCAGAAAATAGGGGAGTGTCTGACTCTATCCCATTCTTTAGGGAAAGAGGGTAGCATACAATATAGTAACGGGCTAAGCTTTGCAGTTTATGCAATGTTGAACAAATGCAGCCTGTTGCAAAAATATATTCATATATAATTTTACCTTTTCCAGCCACTGAAGCTAATACACTATACAAAAAAGCAGGAAAGTACAATAGATTGGTACAGTCAATTGTAAGAACATCCATGCAACATGGTGTCAAGTCAAACTGTTAGCTTAATTGGCAGTATTATAGCATTAGAGAAAGATAGTGGCAGTACCTTTGTCATAAATCGGTCATAGAAAAAAAAAGTCCATATAGTGCCAAAAATATTAGCTTTAAAGAAGGAAAAAAAGCATACATAAAACATATTTCCATATACATCTTTATAGAAAGACAGGAGCGTCCAGAGAGTACAGATGCATATCCCTTCTTTCAGGAGGTACAACATTACATCCGTGTCCATCCACTCATCGAAAGGGTAGATGAAACCGCTAAAGAAGGTGCCAAGCCGGTGCTGTATTGGAAGACTGACGAGAAATCCGTTCAGCAATGTATTGATGATGGGAATGCGACCAAGTGTTTACATTTTTATCGTGCGTTTAGTGTTAAGGTACGGAGCCCTTCAGTGGCCGTTGAGGGGAATCTTTTTTGAATGCGTGGCCTCAAATTACTAATCCATGGATTAGTAATTTGAAGGTACGCATAAAAAAAAAAGGTTCCCTCAATGGCCACTCCAGGGCTCTGTATTAAGGAAATAACTGCTTAGCTCTACAACGACATAGTAAAGCCACTGGTCGCATCTGCTGTTGAAAGATACAATGGAACCATATTTGTGTATGGGCAGACTTCCGTCTGGCAAGACATTCACCATGATGGGCAGTGATGGTACTCGAAGGATCATTGTGAAGCAGAATTCACCAACTAATAGGGAACGTGAGCTGGGATTAGACCGTCGTGAGACAGGTTAGTTTTACCCTACTGATGATGTGTTGTTGCAATAGTAATCCCGCTCAGTACGAGAGGAACCGCAGGTTCAGACATTTGGTGCATGTGCTTGGCTGAGGAGCCACTGGGGCGACGCTACCATCTTCGGGCTTATGACTGAACGCCTCTAAATCAGAATCCCGCCTAGACGGAACGATAGAATGCTGAAGGATACCCCTGGACATGGAGGATGTCTTCCAGAAGATCAAAAAGTATCCTAAGGAGTTCCTTCTCAGGGTGTCTTATATGGAGATCTATAACGAGACAGTAGCTGATTTGCTAGTCGATAAGTGGAAGTGGAAGCCGTTGGCAGTCCGTGAGGGCACCCATAAAACCGTGTATGTGGCTGATCTGACTGAGGAACTAGTGATAACCCCTACTCAAGCCTTGGCCTGGATTAGGAAAGGAGGGGGAAAAAACTGCATTATGAGCAGACAAAAATTAACCGGAGCAGTCGATCACACCATTTTGGAGAGCAGAGAAAATAGTGACCCATCATCTGATGAAAACGCAGAAGACGCCATTACCGTTGGTTGACCTGGCTGGTTCAGAAAGAGCAAGTCAAACGGGTGCAGAAGCCTACATCTTTATAGAAACACAGGAGCGTCCAGAAAGTACAGATGCATATCCCTTCTTTCAGGAGGTACAACATTACAAAAAAAAACATCACTTTTGAAGTAGGTCAGTAAAAAGTGAAAAGTCGTGGCAAGTTATGTAGAATTTTTGGCGCAAAATCCAGTTTTCACATAGACAAAGATTAGAACAATATCGAGGACTTCTACAAATTATGTTAAGGGCTTTTTGAGTAAGCCCTGCAAATATGCAACACAATGATGGCATTCTTATCCAGCTCCTATAAAATAAAACAGACAATTATCAAACAGAAGATATGGTATCCAAACCAATAGTCTGTAGTCGTCTGATGCGATGTGTTCACCAACATTGGGTTTTTAGCGGGTGCCATCATGCTGTTGCGGTTCGAACGAGGTAAAACCGGACCATGTGATCCCTTGGCAAATACTGGAAACTGGGCATGGGGACGGCTCTACGCCCCGTGGCTTTTTTTATGTGACCGTGGCATGCATCCTAATCCAGGCGGCCTACAGTGCAGTAGGGTTGTCTGAGGGAACTTGTTCACGCTCTGTGGCATGCAGTTTGAAAGGTTAGTAATGTTTTATTCTGTCCATGGTAAATTGACGAATCAGCTTAGAGGCGGCCATTGGTGAGAGGTTGGGTAAACGCAGGTGTACACAATATAGGGGGCTGCTCAATGTTCCTGCTAGCGCGTGAAATAGCTTTACCCTTCTCAGTCTCAACGAGTGAGTCCTGTGTCTGCCAGCATGACAAATGGCCAAGTTAGGGAAAAGGCTAATTATATATATTTATATATTCAAAACCAGCCCAGAGGCATGGAGAGATTAATATGGGTAGCTGTCAGGGAAGCCCAGACCGGTGACACACTGCTCCCCTCCGTCAGGCAGGTAGGGGCCCCCATCCTCATAGAGAGGCATGGGGAGGCCGTCCTCTTCGCTGGCAGGAATGAGGACATCTGGATCCCCCTTCAAGCTGGGCCTCTGGTTGTCTGGGAAGGCCATGGTGAAAAGCGCCTCAGGGTCACATACAAACTTGTACACGTACCTCTCGCCGGCCACCTACCAAAAAAGAGCCAGAGGATTACAGGTCAACTAAGGCAGATAGATGTAATCAAAGAAAGACTGGAATGAATTAATGACATTAAAAAAAAACTTTAATAATGTAAATACTCAACCTGTGGGTCAGGACCCCAGGATGAAAAATTGTTAACTTCACTATAATTTCACCGGCTAGAAGGTAATCCAATGCATAAGCAACTGTATAAGAATGACTATTCAGATCATAGATTTCTCCCCACCTAAAGTATAGAGACACAGTTGCAGAATTCTGTACTTAATTTAATCTAACAATTAAGATCTTCCTTGGCACGAAATCTTATCAAATGAGGCTTCTGCGGCTTAATACGCATCAATTTGGGGTCCTCAAGAACCACTGATCTATGTAATCCCACTTGGAAAATGCCTACTAACGCACTATAAAAGTGTGATGTTGATATGAAGTGAAAATAAGATTGGAACGTGACCTGCCTTTACCTTCTGCATGATGCCCTTCTCATAGTAGTAACGCAGGGAGCGACTCAGCTTGTCGTAGTTCATGGCAGGACGATTCTTCTGCATTCCCCATCGCCGGGCCACCTGTGAAACAGTGGGGGGGGGGGGGCTTTGTTGAATACTCAACTCTGATTGGTCAGGTATTCAACCATGTGCTATAATTCGTAGTGTAAACATAAACATAATGTAAACCTAATTGGTAAATCAAGGTTTTGTGTAAAATATGAATATGAATAAATAATGATTCATATTGTTCACAAGTAGTCTTTGGATAATGAACAAACGTAATCCTGAGAGCAGTAAGACATTTGAAAAACAATTCCAGTTAGTGTAGAGTAAGTGTCCTATACTGATAGACATCAATGAGTTATGGAACTATGTGTCAGTTAACCCCTGAAAATCTTTGCACACTTCATGTGTGCAAAAACAAAGCCCAGCTTACCTCCTCAGGCTCAATGAGTTTGAACTCCATGTTGCGTCCAGTCCAGGCGATAAAGTGGCTGTTGGCTGGATTGTCCAGCAGGGTGACCAGGAACTGCCAGAGCTGCAGGGAGCCGCGGCGCTGGTAAGGCGGGCCATCACGGAAGACCAGCCCCTCCTGCTTCACTTTACCTGGACAAAGTACCGAGGTTACAATGAATGAACAGGACATTCAACATCCACAAAAACATTTATCTCACACAGTAAAGTTTGGCAACAAGGGCAGAGTTTAACCGAGCGGCTAAAGCAAAAAAACAATAACTTACCTTCCAGTCTTTCTGGTACAACACATGTGTCATCGTAGTACAGCTCACCATCATAAACGAAACCTAACAAATTAAGACAGTTCAAGTCAAGTGTTTTTTTAGCAATGGCACTACATGTATCCATATGGCAAAGTCTTAACAAACATGAAAAATCTATTTCAATGGATAGATAAGTAGTACATGAAATTTCACTATGGGAACTCACCATCATTGTTATTCTGGTAGAATGCTGAAGATTTGCCAAATGATGACTGACAGTTTTGTACCTCTGTAAGACACAAGAATGGCAAGCACTTAGAGAGTTGCGACTTTAAAAGGACCATACTGCCGTCAATACATGTCTGTTCACACACCTATACCAGACACACTCAAGACAACCTGCTCACCTTCTCAATAGTAATAAGTAATTCCCCAGCCGGTAAAAGGTTTTTCCCAACATAAAAGGATCATAGGTGTCAATAGTAAGTAAGTTAACTTAACAAAAATAAATATTATATAAAACCATTAAAAAAAACTATACAAAAAGACAAAACAAACATTCCTAAAACTTATGGAACAACTGTGTTTTCAACAACATCTTAAAACACTTTTTTGTTTTTACTAACAGAGGGTTCCAGAGAGAGGGACGAACCCTTGCAACAGTTCGGTCACCCTTTGTTTTGAGTCTAATCTTTGAGACAGCCAGAAGGCCTTGGTCAGAAGATCTGAGAGATATCACACTTTAAAAGCGGATGCAGTATTTGAGATGTAAACTGGGGCCAGCCCCTGTGGTGCTTTGTAGATTGAGTAAAAGGATTTTTAAATCAATTCTGCATTCAATGGGCAACCATTGAAGAGCAGCCAAACACTGGTGTAATAGGTGACCTACATCTACCTATTAGCTAAGAGTCTGGCGGACACATTTTGTACTAACTGAAGCAGAGACACCGGGTGGTAAAAGTGCATTGCAATAATCAAAACAGGATGAAACAAAAGTGTGAATGATTTTTTTTGAGATCTTGAACATTTAGTATGCGTTTCTATTTCTTTATATGCCATTGCAAAAATAGGACGGGAATTTTCGTCCATGGCAATGAATGAGTTAAGATTCAATTTTGCACCACACACCATTAACGTCATTTAGCTAGCAGCTAGTTAAATGATGTTAATAGGATTGACCCTGGCTGGCTTATAGAAAGTGGTTCACAGAAGAACAGATCACAGAGTTCAACTGTCACTTGGTAATCTTATGAATACTATATAATACTATATAAGAATTCTGCACTGTAAAAGGAAACTAACTAACTTCTTTATGGGAAGTGGTCAGAACGAATAATATAGTGGAATGAATGGAAGACAGTTGCGACAAACCCATCTTGAGAATTACATCCATATCACATACAAAATATCCAACTAGGGGTGCACAATATATCACCGGCCGATATACATTATCCTCCAACAAATAAATAATAATTAATAGCTGCCTAAAGGAAAAACGAGATTAATTCAAATTATTTAGTTTGTGTTAACTGCAACTTCTTTTTATAATAATAATTGTCATATCAGTATGATTTGGTTACATTATAGCTATAAAGTTTCAGCCTTTCTTACTCTCATTTTACAAATACTGAATTATAGTGCGAACTTGCTGTAAAATGCAAAAAAGCAAGCAGTGTTTTGGCACCGAAATTCCATATTGGTGGATCTCTAAACTACAAGAGCTCAATCTCTACGTCTAACACACACACCTGAGTCAAAGCCATAGTCTCTGGGCTCTTGTTTGATGTTGACGGGGTGGAAGGGGGTCGTCCGGGGGGGCAGAGGACCCATAACAGGGGCCCCTTGCTCTGGGTAGCGTGGGTCCACCATCTCCTGTTTGAACCCATGCGGGGACAGGGGGACAACAGGCTCTGAGAGGTGGCGCTGGTACATGGGACGGCCATCCTGGGTGGGTGGCTGGTGATGGTGGGACTGAGAAGGGTAGGCCGGCCTGGTTGCATTCTTTGGAGGGGGGAGTGGTAAGCAGGGCTCTGACATCTGCCGATGGAACCTGGGGATGGGGGGGGGGGGGGGGTGGAAAAAAGCGTTATAATTATAGATTATTTCAGGCTAGTCGCTAACATAACATCATGCACAGGCGTGACGCCAACAAGTCAGTGGATTACTTCAGACAGTATGTGATTCACTCAAGACAACTTGGCACATTTGTTATGCAAGAGTCTCTAAGGTCTCATTGATGTACATGATCACTGCTCACAACTCAGCCCTTTAGAATCACACACATTTGTCAGGTCTTTAGTTGAAACTAAGCGTGCATGTCAAGTTCCTAATGACGTACTAGTCACAAAGGTTTTAGGGTGCATACTGTCACCCATCTTTATATATACTGTCCACTTTTGGTACAGCCCAAACCCAAGAGGGTGTGTCCACCCCAACTCACCTGTGCTCTGAGCTATACGAGCCGTCTGGCCGACTGACAGGGGGCCGTGGCAACGCAAAACGCTGACTTTGGCAGGCCTGTGGGGGGTGATGGCCATGTTGTTGGTTGTGGTGTTGGCGTGGGGAGAGGGCATGGTTAGGAGGACAGCCGTGACCTAGCTGTGGGCCAGGGACCTGCCTCTGCAAGGGGGGTGTCCCTGCCGGGTGGGCAGAGCTGCACAGCAGGGCAGGTGCAGCAGGCGGAGTCATCGGTTTGACCCCGACTTGCTTGCCGTCATAGGCACTGGGGAAGCAGAAGGGATGGAGACCGGGTTACGAGGAGATAAACAAGGAGATGTCTTATTTTGAGAATAGAGACCACTTGTGTGTGTCATGGAAAAAGGTGGAATTGGAGATAAAGAGAAAGATAAATGAATAAGATGCTTGTCTGGGTTGTGTAGTGGCGTGTACTGTACACATACCTGTAGCTGTAAAGGCACTTGTCAGTGTACGGTGTGAGTCTCTGCTCCTGGCTGCAGGGTGACAGCTCTTTGGATGGGCTGGATTCCCGTTTCACTTTACTGACCGGTGGTCCATGGAACATCACTGCAACACACACACACATGTTTACTATTGAAATATGACAAATTATATTCTGGTGTAAAGGTACATCAGAAACGACATTAAGAATATAATATGAATGTAACAATTAAAAGCACTTTGCATAGGCATGAGATATTAGTTTAAAAGAGTGTTTTGCCCACCCAATGCAGTTTTTTTTAAAAAGTGTTGTGCCCACCGCATGGAGAGTAACCGATCAAATAATGTAATGTAATGTAATGTAATGGAGAGTAACCGATCAAATAATGTACAAACAATCGTAAATGTTTTTTTTAAACCTTAAACCTTTTTACAAATGTTGAGATGCAACGTTGTTTTTAAATTATAAATGGTAATTATGTTCAGAAAATTTGAAAAGTTACTTTCACATGCATTGACTTTGTGGCAATTTAGCAACAAAAGCATAATTTCCTTCAATATGTCTGTCCTGTTGGGAATAACTGTGTACACAATGGCAGTATGGTCGACCACAGATGTGTAAACAGCTTGATTTTTCCACACAGAGTCATTTCATTGAGGCAGCTATTAAGCAGCGATACACAGACATGCACACACAGAGACATCTTTGTGTGCTGCTTGAATAGAAGGCCAAACATGCAAATATTTCCCCACTTCCTCCCTTATCTATGACATGAGTATTGTAAGGGCACAGCGGGGTACGGTAGGAAGTCGGAGGTTGGGTCCTTGCCTGCTCTAACAGCCCCCGCTGTTTCCTGTGCCATATTAACTGCCATCATTCAGATGGTACTATGCCACGGCTAGCTTTTTTTTAACCCATAGTCAACAGGGCAAGATAACAACAACATTCTTATTTACAATAATGCCTCAGGCAGCTGTGGTGGGGGTTACTCATTCATACATTGGCAACTGGGGAATACCCATGTTGTACTCCGGTCTTGCAGAACAGAGGGCATTAGTCATTCATTTCCATCACTCAGATTTGAATTACTCAACTAGTGACCTTCTGGTCACACGCCTACTGCATCCAGACCACATCCCAAATCACAACACGAAAGATAAAGTTTGCAGGAACTTGCTGCAACTGAGCCGCTGTTAATGTAAGGTACTTGTACACTACACGCCCAAAAGCAAAACAAAAAAAAGCAAAATTGCCATTTTAAGACCATGACTGACGCACAAAGCCTCCCTGCGTCACTAAGGCGTTTGCGTCAGAAAGTCACAAAGCCAGCTGAGGGCCCATTACTGAGACCACCTGAGGACCATGATAAATTACTATTCCGTTTGTAATCATTAATGCAACGTCATGTGAATGCTGGTTTAGGATATTAGCTTGTATAAAAAGTGATGCATTTAGCTTCAGCTAATCACATTTTTATTTCTCAACAGTTGACATCTTCAGTCACCAGTGGTAGAAAAACACTGAGTGACTCAGTCAGCCTGTCACTTAAATTCTCCTCTACACAGCCATACTGCTCTCCTGAGGTTCGTAAATGAAGCAACTGCCTGTAATAATGGCTGGCACCACGCCAATACTACACTCTCACATGCACATGCTCTATTCAGGAGGAGTAAAAGCTTCCCAGTGTTAAAGTGCACCAACCACAGCAGCCAACTGCAACACTAGATTGTGCTTTTGTCACTGTGCGTAGTGGCATTACCAGCACAACCAACCTCCTGCTGTAACTGTGAAAGTCCTTCACCAAAGAGCCCAAAATAACAGATTTTCAACTACAGTAAAAGATGTGACACAGGCATACGACGGAGTCTAAACTAGCCTTTAAGTTGCTAATGCAGAGGTCCATAGTTCCCAGGCAAAAGCAGTGGCTGTGGAGGAGTTGCAAATAGAGAGAAGTATAACAAAGCCAACACAGCATGGTTGGGTTTGGAGCTCTGCCCAGCAGCTACGCTACGGCTGCCAACTGCTTGGGACTCAACAACAAGACCTTCTCCAGTGGTCCATCAGTGGTGGTTAGGGACGTGGCTGGCTTAAATTACCGCTCCAAATCAGATTCAGTTCTGGAAGCAACTGGATATTGGTGGAGGCCTAACAGCCAATTGGACAGACCCACGAGCACAACACCCGCTCATTCTGCACTATGGGTAAACCAACACGAAAAACTCAAAACACAGACGTTGACTTAATCCTGACACAAGTCAAGAAAGATGGTCACTTATTTTGGAGACACAGAATGATCTTTTCGTTTCCATTCTTTCGTGCTCAAGAACATTGTAGTCCTTGGGAAATGGACGTATAAATAAACAATGCGTGTAATTATGCATAATGTGACTCCTTGTCGCAGCACTCTTTTCTTTCCGCCCCATCATAAATATTACAGGAGTGGTGTCTGTACTTACAGTTGTCGGACTGGAAATCTGGGACAAACTGCTCGTCGTCGGGAACCTGGGCTGTAGAAGGGGATTTGGGAGATTAATTTTTAAAAAGGGGACATTCTAATGAAACCGCCAAATGTTCAAAATGATTATTCTCACTCATTTAATCCTTCTCACCTTCTGCAATCCATATTTCCTGGAGTTGGCTCAGATCTTGAAAGAGCTCTACAAAAGAGGAAGAAATCATATTATCCATAAATTCACAATATGCTGACACTACTTTTTCTTAATGTTGACACTAGTGCAGTTAATAAAATTATGTTTACAAGTTGTTAACTATAGACTGTGCTGGTGCCAAGGAATGCTGCTGCACCCCTTTTCACTTAGCACCAACAGTTGAGTGACCCTGGGGACAGTTAGGGCACTATACTCTTGTAAAGGAGCACAAGTCCAATGTTCCACTTTGACTTTGATATCAAGCCATGCCATCTCATATCTGAAGAGTGTTCCACCCATAGTGATTGTAGCCTACCTTCTGTGTCCAGAGCCAGCTCTGTGTCCACAAACTTCCTCTTCCTGTCATTGAGTGGTCTGTTCAACTGCTCCTCTACCTGAGATTTCTGGAATGACAATGGGGGCGGTGAGAGGGGAGTCCTAATGCATGGCATTCATTATGCCATTTTATTCAGGAAAATAAGCTAAATTGACAATTAAATAAATTATGATTTATTCATTTAACAATTTAATAAATAAACACTCACACTCGGTGGTACCATGTAAGGGACTTGCTGGTCGTAAAAGCCGTCCATGTTGCAGCGTCTCTGCGGGGAACCAACAGCCGTCCAACGGGAGATCCCTCACCGACGCCGAGCTGCTGTGGGAGAGGCGACAAAATGTAATCACCTGTTACCTGGCATCAACGACAGTCATCTCACACTCACTGCCCATCTATTATTAGACACAATCGCTCCCCTTTATCAGTGCGTTGGTTTGTGTTTGTTTAACAACCAGTGGAGCTCGTAAAACCTTCAGTCTACAATATAACTTTAGGACTGACAGGGGGTGGGGGTGGTCTTCCTTCCTACTCTTCCATTGAGAAATGTTATTTGTCAGGTAGGACACATATCAGTTGACTGGCAATTTAAGGAGGCCTGCCCGAAGCTCATACTAAACCCAATCTCTCCCATGGTCAAACAGGGATTCCCTCTAGACTCAATGATAGATCCCCACAATTAGGCCTAATTGCAAATTTACAGATTGTTGCTTTAAATAACAAAACACAGATCGAGTCGCCTTTATGTAAAAAAAAAATGCATTCCGATAACAAATAGGTAGTAGCAGTGGTGTAAAGTAACTAAGTACATTTACTCAACTACTGTACTTAAGTACAATTTTGAGGTATTTTTACTTTACTGGAGTATTTCCGATGTTCTGTACTTTTACTTCTACTCCACAACCACTACAACTCAGAGGCAATTATTATAATTTCACTCCACTACAATAATTTGCAAACTTTAGTTACTACACACTCACAGTGCGTCCTGAGGCATTGTGAGCTTGCAGTTCTGCTATTTTTTTTTATTTTTTATATACATTTGAAAACGTGTGAAATGGGGACATTCTGCATAATAAGTACTTTCTACTTTTGGTACTTTAAGTACATTTTGTTACCAATACTTTTGTACTCAAGTACATTTTGAATTCCGGAATACTTGTAACAGAGTATTTCTACATTGCAGTATTGATACTTTTACTTTACTTTTTCCACCACCGTATGTAGGCCTACCGCCTAACTCGTGCATGTGTAGGCTACAGTGGTACGTTGCATAATGTGTTCCAACAAAAACATCCAACAAGCTGTTGACAAGCTTGGCTGAAAGTGTGTTGATCAACTTCCCTAAGGCTTAAAGAGTGTTGCCATGTCTGCTCATTATAAGCAACTTTAGGCTTGCATTTCGGTAAAGTTGCTTGTAAAATGTTGGTGGTCGCGTTTGTTGGGCTTGTTTCTAAAGCGTAGTTGCTTATTTGGGCTTGCTTCATAAATGCTGTTTAAACCCGTGTTTCTCAAATATATTCATGTCAAGAACCCCCAAATGAATATGTATTTGTAAGATTCGTGTTGTTAAAATGTTTCAAAAATATATTCCACATATTTTGAAAATGTCTTCCAAGATTAAAAAAAATTAATACAAATGAAAAATAGCCAATGTACAGGCTTAGAGTGCTCAGTGGCCTGTAGTCGCTTCTTTTGGGCTTGTTTTCCTAGACCTGGTTGCTTATTTATCTCCCAAAACCTGGCAACGCAGCTTAAAGTCCATTCAGACGCAGTTAATGTGTGTCATAGGGTTGCATAACCTAACTAGGGGAATGGGATCCGACCGTTTGCAAAAAGACACGAAAGGCGATGTAACGGATCAGATGCATAACTTGAAATAATTATGTAATCACTCATTGAACACAGCAAGTCCTTTAGGTTTAGGGTCTAATGTTACATTTAAGAATAATAGGCCAATAAAAAATACAACGCTATAATACATTTTATTTGTAACGCACGGTATATTTGAACCAATCTCTGAGAGCTACATTTGCAAGAAGAAAAAAAAGATCAAAAACAAACATTGAAATGAATTCAGATCAATGGTCAACTATGCACAGCTAAGAAAAAGTTTTAAAATAAATGCAGTGTTGCCGTCTATGAGAGGTGGTGGGGGGGGGGGGGGGGGGGTGATGATCGCTTTGTGAAGTTTCCAAACTGTACAATCACCCTCTAGTCTCACCCATGGGGCCTCCTCCTCCTCCTCCCAGGACTTTGTTTTTCTCAATGAAGTGAAATTTGATCCCTACGTGTGCGCACCAAGGGGGGAGGGGGGATCGCGCGACGCGCTCGCCATTCATAAATTTCCAAGCGGACGCAGATCAACACACGCAACAGAATAACTACTGCAAACAAAACGCATACATCGGAAATGCGGGGAAATGGACGCACAAACAGCCTCTTCTGTAACATTTCATTCCCATAAAATGGCGTTCAGTGCCTCTCTCTCCCCCCTCTCTCCTCGCGAGCACTCCACACATAACACCAGCGTGTGCTTTTACAGCAATTATAACAAACCACGGTCTCCGGTCCCAGTAAAACACATTCACGCTTCATCACAGCAATATAATAATAATAGTGCACAACTCACCCTGGTAATGTGGAGCTTTCTTGGCAGTAGTAGTAAAAAACAAAATCAAAACAAATATTCTCGCAGGCAGCAACCTTTTCTCTCTTTACATTCCCTGCTCCTCCTTCTCACGCAACTTGACTGTGGATTTTCTCAATGGAATGATGGTCTGTCTGTCTGCGGTCCCTTACTGCACAAACAGCTCCCTGTAGTTCGCACCCATTGGCTAGTACGCATTGCCATTCAAGCGTATAGCCAATCCCCATCAAGAATGCCCTTAAGCCCCCCCTGATGTTTTTTTTATGAATGGCTGCCCCGTTTCATTCATGTCTCTGGAGAGCTCTCTTAAAGGGACACGGTACAGTTTGTTTTCACTTTTGTTTGAAAATTGAAAACAAAATGTGCTTCCATTATTTATGAAACGGCGCCAAATGTTTAGGGGTGTTGTTCGGGCAAGGTAAACAACACACAATTTACTCAGTTTACCTACTCAGTTTAGCAAGAGTCTCACATTTCAGTTCCAAAGTGTATGATGTAGGCTACATTACAGACTATGAATCAATGTGTGTGAATAGTATTAATACATTTAACTAAGTTTAGTCTTGCAGTATAGCCAGATAGATAAGTACTGTCTGGGGAGGTAGATAGCCAGGACTGCCTATATGACCCCCCAAAAAAGTGTGATGGACATTATGAGTTGATCATGAACCTCCTAAGACCAAACACGGACCATGCACACATCATGTGTCACACATGCCTTCTTGTCAGTTTTGACTGTTGACCTGTTTTCAATGTTTTTATTGGCATCATTGGCCTTTGTTCAATGTTGAGTCTATAGTCTGCATTCCTTCATCACAGCACATGCCTGAGGCGTCTATTTCAGACGTTGTGGGAGTTCTAGTAGTCTATTGGTGTCCCAGGCTCTGTGTCGAATACCAAAACGCTCGCCCAAAACACAGTCGCCCCGGGGCAAATCCGGTGATCTCGAAAAGGTTGCCACCAGGTATTCCTAAACGTAACCTCAGTAAAACGGTGCCAAAACCTAACCTTATTCCTAAATTTAACCTCAGTAAAACTATGCCTAACCTTAAACTTATTTCTAATCCAAGAACCGCTGGGGGCGAGCCGTCTGCGAAAAAAATGGGGGCAAGCATGTTTTAGGGCGAGTCTTCCGGTTACCTCTGTGTCTACTCTACGATGTAAGAGTGCATTCACAGGTTTGGAAGGTAACCGGAAGGCTTGCTCCAAAACACACTTGCCCCCATTTTTTAAAGGGTATTTTGTGGGCCTTTTTCTGCATTTATTGATAGGGTAGTTGGCTGACAGGAAATGGGGAGAAAGATGGGGGAGGTGACACACAGCAAAGGTCGTCGAGATCGAGAGTCGAACCCGCGACACGCTGTCAAACTGGACTACCAGCATATGTGGTATGTGGTATGCGCCTGCGTCATCCCAAAACCTATACGACTTGTGCAAGGACGCGCTGTGATTGGCCAATACGCTTGTGCAAGGACGCGCTGTGATTGGCCAGTAGCCACTTTGAGTGGCAGTTGGGGCAAACGCTCTCACCAAAACATGATTTACTATTCTGTCCCTATCGGTACATAACTCGAACAACGCTGAGTCGGCCCAAGCGAACTTGAGCCACGTGAGGCACCACCGAGCGAGCTAAAGCAAGTGAGTTGCCGTGCCGAACGTTGCGAAGTTCGCTTGGTTTGACCGCGAACTTCGGTGCGCCTCCGTCGCCGTCCAAAACTATACGGGCTAAAAAAATAGCCTGCAGTGGTTGTAGGCAGAGGCACTTCCGCGTTGGCCACAGAAGGGGGGCGTGGTTATTGTACAAGTGGTATAGGCTTTAGTATGTCACTATGTAGCGGGTTTAGAATGTCGCTATGTGCCTGGACCGCAAGGCCAGCGGGCGCCCCTCGCCCCCATTTTTTTGCAGACTGCTCGCCCCCCCCAGTGGTACTTGTATTTGTTTTACTGAGGTTAAGGTTAAGGCATAGTTTTACTGAGGTTAAAATTAGGTTACATTTAGGAATACCTGGTGGGAGACCGCTCCGAGGTCGCCGGATTTGACCCGGGGCGAGCGTGTTTTGGGCCGAGCATTCTTGTATTGATGAGGATATGTTATCTCCTGTCGTTGTAATGAATTAATTAATTAATGAATACGCCGTGAGACTGAGATGTGAAAGTACACAATAATTTGCCTATTTATTTTATTTTTTTGTCTTTTAGATAATTTCCATAATTTTCAGCAACAAAAACTGTAATTCACACTGAAAATATAATATTTAATCTGTGAAAGATCTCTCAATTGTCTTGCATAATCCTGTATTCAAGGATGCGTGCTGCATTCCTAGCTACAAGACTTGGATCTTGATGCTTGATGGCTTGTCTATGCTCAGCATGCAATGTATTATGTATGATCTGTGAACTGGGGACCTGTTTCGTGAGAGTGCTCCTTATCTTTGTATAATTCATTATTCATATAGGCGTTCTTCAAAGGGGCTGGAATTTACCCTTTCTACTACGTAGTAATATCCTTTGAACATTGGTGTTCAAAGGATATTAGTCTAAGAAAGGTGAAATTAGATTCATGGGATTTTGATGGGATTTTGATGGTTGGTGAGATTAGCTGCACACACACACACACGCGCACACGCGCACACGCGCACACGCACACGCACACGCACACACACACACACACACACACACACACACACACACACACACACACACACACACACACACACACACACACACACACAAATGGGATGAAAATATCTCAGCCTTTAAGCCTTTTAAAACATAAACATAATGATGTACAGTTCTACCCACCATTGCACATACCGGCTGGTTGATCGGGCGCCTGTTCATCTGGGAAAGGATCTTAGCCAGACAACGCATATGTTACACTCACCCACTGAAACTCTTAGCTGTCAGGAGGAAATGGACACTCCATGTGTCTCAAAGGATGCACATGGTAGTCTACTCACCATCATAGATGGAGTTGACTGGTGTACTGTAGACTCATGGTAAATTCAGTTGAAGGTAACATAACTGTGGGTCTGTTTCATTTAGGCGTTATTAATGTCTGCCAGTCTAAATGTCCTCTGTGAAAGAGTCAAACACTAGTATGTGAAGTTCCATGGGGGTGGGATTAGAAATGATACATTACTAAACACATCAAGAACCTACATTATTATTGTCGAACTATGGAATACTGCTGGCTGTAGTTGACCCCCCCCCCCCCCCTCTTGCCCTGTCTGAGCCCCGTTCAAAGCCTAGTAGTGCAAACAGACATCTTTACAGTCATGTAACAGTTCTTGTCGTAGCCCTTTGATAGTACTCGCCCAGCCATATCGCACATGATTGCTTCAAAGACCATTCAAATCAGCAGGGGGGGGGGGGTGTTTGGGTCCAGGGATTTGGTGCTCCATTTTTCCACTTTTAATCCCACTTTGAACTTAATCCACTTCAATTGCCAGATGTTTCACAGAGGAAGCCGGGGTTTGCCACCTGATTATGCACTGGTATTTGCCTTTCTGGTCTTCTAGGCCAGTATTCAGGTTTTGAGATGTATTTTCTTGTTAGCTAAGGGGTGTGTTGATCCTAACACACCTACCCTTTGTAGGTATGTGTGTGTGTGTGTGTGTGTGTGTGTGTGTGTGTGTGTGTGTGTGTGTGTGTGTGTGTGTGCGTGCGTGCGTGCGTGCGTGCGTGCGTGCGTGCGTGCGTGCGTGCGTGCGTGCGTGCGTGCGTGCGTGCGTGTGTATAGATGTTCAGATCAACATATATCAAAGAAATAGCAAGAGGATTCATTGCTGAATCCGCTGTAAGTTATAAAAAAAAGCCATCAAACCATGTGCAGACAGCATATTGTTAGTCTAATAACTAGCTTTCATGTTCATTCAACAAATGGGCTCCCCACGTCAAGTTAATCATACACTGGAACCAATATAAATACAATGCTCTGCTTGCTATCATTATATTTGTGCACAGAACAGTCTCTCTCAGTCAGACTAGACTAAAAATAGACAAACGCTTGGGCCACATGCTTCATGATTGAGCCTGCATACTCAATGTATGTGTGTGTGTGTGTGTGTGTGTGTGTGTGTGTGTGTGTGTGTGTGTGTGTGTGTGTGTGTGTGTGTGTGTGTGTGTGTGTGTGTGTGTGTGTGTGTGTGTGTGTGGGGTTTGGGGGTCTTATCTGAAGAGCAAGGCAGCCATGTACAGACATGTACAGTATATAGCTTGGAATCCGACACTCACTAATGACTGTGAGATTTTCATTCTTTGCTTAATGTGGTTTATAATTGGCCCTTTCTTTGAAATTTAAACAAATCAACTCTATTAGATAAACAGCACACATACGTGAAAATAATGTATAGTAATTCAGTTAAATGCTGTTAAAGCATAATTGTACAAAGGTATAACTTAATCAGCTTTAACAATTCGATCAATTTCTCCTCTATAAAGTGGATCTTTAAATATGTAAAAAAAACTTGTCCCAGTAATAATAATTATTAATTACTTAATCATTTGCTGTTCACTGACACTACACACGCAGTGTAGAACAACTTTTGGTAATCTTTTTCAATCGAAGGTAGACAATTTGGAATACCATAACAAACAACTGAAACTATAACACAAACAGAAACCCAAGGATTGGACCTGTAGGAGTGCAGTGACAAAGAACACAATCCCCTGGGGCCTTCCCACCCACCAACATGACCGCAGCCTCTGCTGTGTCCCTGATGTGACTGTTTAACCACTGAGTATGCCTCTGGCCCTCCCTTGCCCTGCTCCTATTTCCCCTCAGCCAATCTCCTACTCTCCCTTCTACTTGAGACCAGACCCATAGAGAGAGAGAAAGTTACGACACGCTCTGATCTCGCAGCAAAGTGGGCTGCTATGGGCTGTAGTTCCAAACATTGGAACTATCTCATTGAGATAGCGGGAGTAGAATGGGAGTCAACACTAGTGTCGTCACTCTCATATTATATCACACTGCTTGAGACCAAAGACACTGATTGCCCCGAGTGCTGTCACCTGTGAGGACCAGCTGAGCCTGGTTGGGTGACAAGTTCCTGTTTTACTGTGTTCAGTGCTGGGTCATAAGTTGTGTGTTATGTTATGAGTTCAGTTATTGTTAGTGTAAGTTGTATCATTGTTCATCTGTGTCTTGCTGTCTTTATTAGTAAACGTAAGTTTGTGATCCTCATCTCCTGCACAAGTTCCTGCACTTGGATCCTGGCTACCACACCTTCTGTTCCTGACAAATACAGCTTTTCATAGAGGCCATATTGACAGGTAAACACAGCTGAAGGTAATAAATGAATTGTAGGTGTGTTTAATTTAGGTGTTTCTGTGTGGCAGCAGTAACTTCATACACACATATTTATATTTAAGGTGTGATTTTTAGACCTGTTTCTCCATATGACTTCCAGTTCCTCACTCACAAAGCGCAGATGCAACAGATCAAGATGATCGACAATAGTTTGACTTTATCATGACCAGGTAGCTACACAACACAACATTCTACCAAAGTTCTAAGAAGTGCTTTGAAGTGTAACAATACCTTGTAATGTCCATGACAAAAATAAACAAAAAGATTATAATAGATATCAAAATGCAGTGAACTGTATTAAACATAACAATTTCACATCAGTGTGAGACCTTTCTGTGAACTTGTAGCTCTGCTATTTTTGAAAGATTTCGGTGTCTTATCTATTATGACATGCATAAAATAAGGAGGACATGAGTTTGTAAGCGAGGTTGTTAAACAATACTGCTTTGAAGAGATCTATAAAAATGTCTCTGTTGAGGTACTACCTCAAGGCCTGATAATGTCAGCTGTTTCGGTGTTAAACCAGTGTTTAACATAGCAGAACAGTTCCACACTGCATACCTTTGAAACCTTTATTGTCTTGGCAGGCTGGCCGAGACTGTTTTGCACCCTGTCTGTCTGTCCGTCCATCCGTCCGTCCATGGACAGCTAATCTCCGGCACAGTTGGCTCGATCGACGCGAAACTGCACACACACTCCCTGGATGCCAGAGCAGAACCTCTGCCCCAAATCTTTCACATGAGCCTGTTATAGCGCCATCAGGAGGCCGATTTCTGCAAAACAAATGTTTTGATACTACTCCTACAGATTTTGTCCAAACATCACGCAGGTACACAGTATCTCTATAGTCATTAAACCGAACGGGTATGTATATTTTTCATATTCCATCCTGATTGGCTAAGATTGGCTTCCAAAGTTTGCAGGAGTGGTCAGTTTTGAACAATATGCCTCAAACAAGCCGATTCACGTTTCACACGAACGTGTGAAACTGTGCGCACTCCCCAGAGGCCAAGGAAAAACGTGTGTGTGTGAGTGTGTGAGTGAGTGAGTGATGAACATTGTAAAACCAGAAAAGAAATCACCTAATGGGGATATTTTTATGGCCCACATGAGGAAAAGTGTTACAGTATATGGCCAAAACATTAATGTTTAGGGTTACAATGTTGAAGATAGACAGGTGTGTACAATTACCATACTGTGTGATCTTAGACTTAGCGGGATCGACGGACGGACGGACGGACGGACGGACGGACGGACCAGACAGACAAGCGGACAGATGCATGGTTGATGAAAGAATGGATGGATGGAGAGGAGATAGATTGATGAAAAAAAGATAAGTTGTTGGATATAGTACACACATGTGGATGAAAAACAGTTAGTCCATTAAAATGTTGCTGTCATAAAAGCAGTCTTATACCAATAACTTCGTCCATCAGATTCCTTCTATGAGAATCTTTGAGACTTCTATTTAAGGAGGGTGAATAATTGTCTATACAAAAGTTCTTGTTATCCTGCCCTCAGGTGTCAACTACCATGATGCTGTCACTGTTATCTTTCTTACACTTCCTGCTTTTGGTGTGAGGCCAAATAAATGAGGACTTTTATTATCTAACACACATGCTGTACTGAAAATTCGGACAGGACAGTCACGTAATTGCTGCTGTGTTTTCGTAGCCTGTTTTGTTACTGCAAGAAAAGCAAAAGACATTGACATAATATATACAGGTTTACAAATAAACTTTGCACAAAAGTGTGTTTAAAAATATATTTTCGACTCTGGAAATACAAGTTTGAAAACCAATGGCGAGGCCACTTTTAGCAACTATGGGCCCGATTTGTGGAACAGCTTGCCAGAGGGCATGACCTTCTTTTTCCCCACTTTTTATATAAATGTATGTATACAAATAATAATAATAATAATAATAATAATAATAATAATAATATAAATTAAGCTTAACTGATTGATTTCAGTTACTATATTTTAAGGGAGCATTTGTCATCTGTATAAAGGAGATTCCTGTGCATGGTTACGTAATTGACCATCTGTCTCCTTGTTATTCTTATAATCTAACCCAGTCCTCTCTCTGAACCCACTCTTCAATGTTCAACGGATGCAATAAGCAACCACTTGCAGTAGATTTGGGATACTTAAGACTAGAGGGAAACTTGAGTGAGAACAATCAGTAACTAATCCAGGACCAGGTCTGGTTGCAGCTGTAACAAAGTCCAAGATAAAATATTTCCTGGCCTCCACACCAGAATGAGTCATGCCCTTGCCTTAAGTCTCTCAGGTCTATGGCCTCGCAAGTTCCTGGATGACCAATGATTAACTGATTAATAGCATCTATCTTGCCCTGTTATGGATATAAAAACAGCAGTCAGCTGTTATCAATATTGCTGTGCTTACCTGGACGCACGTACGTACGCACGCACGCACGCACGCACGCACGCACGCACACACACACACACTTTTAATAGAGAGCTGGAGAGACATGGGAGACTTCTTTTACTGAACAAACACTCTATAGCAATGAGTACTATCAGAATATAGAGCTATTTAACACTTATTTTAACCAAAGTTAATCACTTACCCTACCTTTAATATAGATGTAAATTCCTACTCCTTTGACATACTTACAGAATATGGACTTACTGCACATTAATGGATCAGACATGTTTGTATATTATCGCAAATTCTAGATTTGATTTTACACCTCCCACTCCCCTGCTCATTGCCCACTGCTGACAAGGTTATCTGCTGCTCGAGTTCCTTTGTGTGTGGGTGGGTCCTCACTGTACTGTACTGTCTTTAGCTTGTCTTGTTTTTGTTGTTATTTGTTTCTTGAAACCCAGTGTTGTTATATATTTTTTAGAACATCCCCCACCATCTTGATTCAATTCCTTATCCAAAACCTCAGTCTTTGCAGACTTTACTATTGCAACGTCCTCCCTGCTGGTCTGCCTGTTGGAAGCATCCAGAATCTTCTCCCTCCCAGCTCCCATGCTGTGGAATGACCCCCCCCCCCCCCCCCCGCCCCCCTTATAGACTGCAGACTCACTTCTGATTTCTGCAGTCTGAAAATTCACTTCTATAGACTCCACCAGTACTCCTTATGTCTTTGTATCAGTACTTGTTGCCTATTTAGACATATAATGATTAAAGTTGCATTGCTTCTAAGAGGAATAACAGCCTAGTAGTGAAATAATGATATTGTCCCACAAAATGGATACAAAAACGTAATTAATATAGATTTAAAAATTCCATGAAACAGATTTAATTAAGATATTCTAGCACAGTAGAACCCTGAGTGTCCAAGCATAATTGTGTGCTTTCGAGTCTATCTACTGGTTCATGTGATTGAGAGACTCTAAGTGCAGATGTATGTCTGTATGGAATGCAGGCTTCTCTGACTTTATCACCTGGACCTCTAGGGTCCCTATTCTGGGCATGTCATAATAGAACATTTGCCAAACAATAGCAGATCTACAAGCTTATGTCATCTGCTATTTTTGGTGAAGAGGTTTGGTAGATGTAAAAAGAAAAAGAAAAAAGGAGTAGACCAAGCACAGACCCCTGGGGGACCCCAGTCAAAGTATAATAGTAGATGTGAATGTGCAACTAAATCTTTAATAAGACGCTTTCCTCCTGTGAATGACTGACCTGACTAGTGTGTGTAAATGGGTAAGAACTGCTTAATTGGCAGAAAATTCTAAGAAAATGTCCAAATATTCAACCCAGTTATGATAAGCACAAGAACCCACATGTACTCACTATTTTTGAAAATTAAAACTATAAAAAGTAAGAACATTCTTAAAGAGATTAATTACTACTTACAGACAATAATGACGTCAAATGCCCAAATACACGGCAGGTTGAAAGTAATTAAAAACAGGTGACGATGCTGTCATTTACATCAGAGAATACCAAGTACAAGTAGCCTACAATGATTTAATTACCTCTCTCTCTGTGCAATGCAGTCACACTCCTTACACGTGGACTTCATTTCTTTCTTTCTTTCTCTCCCTCTGGTTTGATACAACAATGATGACTTTAAGTGAACAAGGATGAGCGTGGGCTGTCAGATATCCTCAGGACAAAGAGTTTGTCCTGATATCTCTGTTCTCCATCTGTAATGGAACAAATTACATTTGTTTGAACTCAAAGGATAACTAGGTAACTTTGAGCCTAATTTAAAAAAAAATATATATATATATATATGTGTGTGTGTGTGTGTGTGTGTGTGTGTGTGTGTGTGTGTGTGTGTGTGTGTGTGTGTGTGTGTGTGTGTGTGTATATATATATATATATATATATATATATATATATATATATATATATTAAAAAATAATGTTTTTCTCCCCTCTTTCAGCCACTATAAAATTATGCTGGGGTGTTTTCCTGCAGAAAGACACCCTCTGGCTGTATTTTGGTTTTGTTCCACTGTTTATGTTGACATTCATCCCCCACAGACAGAGGCGTCCCTGCCTCTGTCTGGGGAGGGGGGGGGGGGGGGGGGCTCAGCCGGGGCTCTTATTTAATCCCTTTGAAGTTCAAAGGGGTTGTGCACCGAGTTGATTGATTGGGCCATAAAAGTGACAAACTTGTTCTGTGCTCGTTAGTGCTCTCTCTAATGAATTAATGCATCAAAGACAGCCTGTCCGAGAGAGGGGAAGGGAGAGTACATGTGTACACACAGATCAGAAAAGCTACCTATTTAGCCTTTAATGACACTGACTGAACCAGTGTGTGGTGCCAAATATCAAATATGACATGCCATCTTAACTCCTAATAATAAGCTTATGTAAGTAGGCTAGTGTTTGAGTGACTCAGATGTACTGTACAACAGTGCATAAATTAAACATTGTGGAGAAGTGTTTCAGTTTTTGCCTACCACCACAAACTGCCTCAAACCAGGCTGCTATATTCAGCTCAGCTTTATTCAGAGTCTCATAACTATCCACTGTCAGATTGATGGTTTGTTGCTACTAAAACAAATGATTGAGTGGTAGCCTACCTTCTCACACTGAGGACTGGATCATTTGGTTTGGAACTGGTGAAGGGAATACCATCTACACTCATTGGCAGAGCGGAGCAACCCAAAGTTTTATTTGTCACTCTACCATTTAATTTCATATCACATCTGAAAAAAACAATCCATTTTACATGGCCCCTATAAACCAAAACCCACATGGATTCTTTACTACAGAGCCAAATGGTTTCACATGTATAATTATTTGTAGAAGGAATAACATCTCTATGTAATATACAAACCTCATATTATTACAGAATATGACAAGGCTTCTAGTTACAGTGAGTAATGTGCATGCATGCCTTGAAGACTTGAAACCAACCAACCATGGATTTAGGTGCCAACATCCACACACAGTTGGTCTGTTGGGAGAAAAAAAAACAGTGTACAACACTTCCCTCTGCTGGACATGTCTATGTACATGCACCTCCAACACATTTATTCAAAGATAAATTCAGATTTCTCTAGTCATAAATATGTACTTGTTAAGATGACTAGAATGAAAACCATCAGTAGGCTACTCTTTGGTTGTATGACTGGAGTTGAGCACAATAGGCCTATGCCAAATATTGCATCACTTTATTTGCCTGAAATTTGACATAATGGTCAGCCCTATGTTTCCTCAGTTTAGGGTTGGGGTTGGGTTTGGCGTTAGGGTAGGTGTCGGGTTGTGGTTAGGGTTGTGGCTAGGTTTAGGGTTAAGGTTGAGGGAACAGGGCTGAGGGAACATAGGTCATAATCAACCGCTGGGCTGACCTAGGACAGCGACGTGTAGCACGGTGTCTGAATTGTGGTTGGGGGCCGGGGCTGCTTCCCTAAAAAATAAGCACTGTTTTTCTCAGTGATCCCTGGCACAGGCTGCCTCAGCACAATGGCTGCTGGCAAGCTGTGGATTCTTGTTGGCAAATCCCCCTGGTATTGTGGGCCTATTGTTTCGAGGCTTTAGCTGTGTGTGCCCGTTGAACGCCACCTGCCTGCTGCACCCTCTCACCCCAATCAAACCACCAGTGTAATAATATTGTGCCTCTTCCTGAAAATTCTCTGTGGTCTAGAATAAACACTGCAGCTGATGTCTGCAACCACTGTGGTGTGTGCACACAGACACATGTGCACGTGAGGTCGCTCTTGGTAATGGCTGCACTGTATGGCTAACCCTAACCCACAACTGTGTAAAACAACTGCTACCCTTTTCAAAACTTTTATTATTTTTTGCATATTTCGTATATAGCACAAAATAATCACGACAGCAATTTGTACACTTTTAGAGTTAAAATAAGACCCTGGATAATTAATCGAATGAAAGAAAACAAGGCACAGAGTCTAATTGCAGCGTGGCTTCCCTGTGCAATTCAAAATACAGTTAAATACATTAATTATCAGTTACCTGGATAACTGGCTTGAATCCACCTACATATACTGTAGTAGCCTACATCTTAAAATGCAATTTGAAAACACTTCTTTAATCTTACTGTAGTGGGAGAACTGCTTTCCCTCATCTTTTTACACTGGGCTACAGAGATATGCATATCGTCAACAATGCCTACACATCACCAATGAGGTGCTGCCAGCTGAGTGCTAACATTGCTGAGCTGTGATTGGCGTAGCAGCTGACCTGCATGGTTCACTGTATGCTCGTGGAAGTGTGACCTGTGCTGTGATTGGTCAACGTTTTTGGGGGCAGAGATACATACACAGATTCAGACAAACCATCTCCAGACATGGAGGTGGTTCTAGACGGCTGGACCCATCAGGGTCACACCTTAGAAAGGTCTTCATGTCAGGATGTTGCGATGGATTTGACGAATACCTCAGACACCATTTTCATAGTCAGAGAGGCAGAAACAGACCCAGTCAGCATGCTGTATGCGGTGCATTTTTATTTGATAAGACCTAAGCTAGGGAGAAGGGAGCTGAGGGGTGAGGTTAGAACAGGTAGTGGTGTTAGGGGGTGTATCTAAATTGGGATAGGTGGGAAGATGGAGTCATTTAAAAATCCTGGATGCGTCGGAAAGACCCAATGGCTGGATGGAGGGCCCCCCACTCGCCGTGGCGCCGGTACTCTCCCTTCTCCAGCAGGTACTGGCGACCCCTGTAGTTTGGATGTTCATAGAAGACCCAGGCGCCATCCTTCACGTGGGCGGAGCAGATCTCGCGGTGGCGCCAGTGGTCTGTCAGGCTGGGCATGTCCTCGGCGAACTCAATCATTTGACCACTGAAATCTTGACGCTCGTAGACGCGGATCCTGTGTGTGCTGGAATTCGCCTTGGGAGACACAGAGTGGCAAGTCGTGGTGTGCATGCCAGAGTGTTAGTCACAGTTTCATTGCAATATTAGAAAAATAAGTTCTTATTGCAGCTTCAATAATAAAATGTGGACCTAATCAAGAATCAATTATATGTCACTTACACACTTACAAGCAGCAGAATGATGGGTGGGACATGTTCCGCAAAGACTGTGGAATGTGCTCTGTACCTTCATGCACCCCAGAGGATGACACATACTGATTTAGGTGACCCCATGCAGTACATAACTCTAGCCCCACCCGTAGGCAAACATTTCCAAGATATCCCAAATGCGCAAGTTGCCATGAAAGTTACTGAAACCTAAACGTTATCCCACGACCTTGCCTCTAGCACCACCCTCAGGCAAAAATGTCAACTTTGCACAAAGATAGCTCATAGGCAGATTGCACAATGAAAATCATATATACATTAATAATTTCATAATTAATCTAAGTTCTAAGACTTTTTTTTTGTCCCACCACCAGCGAGAGTGTGGCTCTAAGTATGGTAATGCCAGTTGGTTCAAACCACCTTGGCCTGGTTGGGTGTAAGGGGCAGCACGGCCTAAAGCCCCAAGAGAATTAAAGACTCTTAACACTTACGTGTCTGACAAGACGACAGGAACGGATAGTGTCATTAAATCCGTTCCAACGCTGAAAGTCAGGGTACTCCCCTCTCGACAGGATGTACTGGTATCCCATGTAGTTGGCTCTCTCATAGATCACCCAGGCCCCACTCTCTACACGGATTGAGTTACAGTGAGCAAAGTGGGAGCTGAGCTCGGGACAGTCACTGGTGCACTCATAGAACCGGCCTTGAAAGTTTCTGTCTTCATAAAAGAAGATCTGCATGGAAAATATTGCAGTATTAGTTGAACATTAGATATAGCCCAGACAGATTTTAGTATCAATACATTATAATAAATAACTTAGTTGTGCAATTTATTTAAGGTTTTAATGAATTACGTATAGGAAATTGCATATCACACCAGATTGTAGATAACCAAGACTTCTACAACAAACACTAACAATTAAAAAAAAAGAAAATTCCATACATTGCCAAGTGAATAATAAAGAATAATTTGAAGATATGAATGATAATATAAAGCTACAAAAACAAGTTGTACAAAAGCTTATCAAAAGTAATTTAACAGTAACTTAAACCCTATATACTTTGTTGAACGGGGTCCCCCATTTGACTATACTTGGACCCCTCTATTTTTCCTGATGCCCAGAATATTGACACTAGGGTTAATGTGGATAAAAGAAGTAAAGAATATAGTAAGTATAAAAGATTTGAAAACAGGTTTGGGGTCTACTCTTTGACTCTACTCTAACATAAACACACACACACACACACACACACACACACACACACACACACACACACACACACACACACACACACACACACACACACACACACACACACACACACACATGCACTGCCAACACAGAAGCTTATAGCAAATACAAAAATAAAAATTCTAACAAAATAGATACAAAAACATTGTTTTTACTTTGCAGGAAATTGTTTTACAGTCTGTGCAAGAAGTAATTACTTACCTTCCCAATGCGCTCCATTATTCCACTTTATTTTGCTCGTCCTCACTCAGTACAATAAGCCCCCTGACACAAACACACCACACTGACAGCACCATGGTTGAGATTTATATATGAAGTACAATGAAATGCATTGACAGTAGAATGATTGTCATTCAAATGAGGGTGTCATTAACAGCTGATGCTGTTTGTTTTGCTTTCATGTTTAATACGTGCAGTATTATGCTGAGCTTCAGAGTTTATGGTGCCAGATCACGGAACAGAAATAATTGGTTGTAGTGGCAGTCACTGAAATTTGGGGTGAAATTTGAATTGCATTTTTGGGTCAATGAAACCAAGACATTTTAGATTGGCATTTGTTGACAAGTCTTTTACAACTTCCCTCATTACTTCATGCTGATGCAAACCCTGCCTGTACAATGGAGAAAATAATAATACCTGGGCACTTCAGGAGAGACTACCCAAATCAAATATACTGGAGTACTCTGGCCTGCACGTCTTTTATTGTTTTGCAGGGGTGACTAAGTGTTTTGCAGTCACGCCTGCAAAACAATAAAACATGTGCAGACCAGTCAAGTGCTCCAGTATTTTTGATTTGGGTAGTCTCTCCTGAAGTGCCCAGGTATTATTATTTTCTCTGATGCAAGTTGTCCCTTTTGAGCACCGACGAGCCCTTCTACCTTCTACTGGCTGAAGCGCGCTGGACAATTGTGACCTTAACCTTTGACCACCAAAACGAAATGATCTCTTCTGGGTGGCATACTGATCATTCCCACCACATTTCATGAGATTCCGCTGATCCATTCCCAAATTTGACCTTGATCTCGAATGTGACCTTTGACCAATTCAACCGAAACGTTAATCATCTATTTGGGGCAGCCAAAGTTTTATGAAAATCTTCATATCTGCTCTTGAGTTATTTTGCACAAAGACAGACCTCGACCTTTATTATGAGGTTGACCTTTGACCTTTTTGATCCAAAAGTTAATATCGTCTTAGGGGCAGCCAAGGATAGACAGGACGGATTGCAATACCCTGCCAAACAGTGCTGCATGCAGGGTGGGTAACGATTTTGAAATGCCTAATGCCTAAAACATCATAAATGTATATGTTATGAAGTGAATCTTACCTTTATCATGGTTTATAAGAGTAGGTCACACACGATACATTATTACAACATTAAAGTAGGCTCCAGCAATATTCTCTTTATACAGGACAAGAACAATAACACCAAGCACATGGTTCACAGCAGTTGAATTGGATAATTCAATCCGTGATTCAAATATTTATCCAGGCTTATCACATTGTTCTGAATCAGTGGAGCCCCCAACACTAAACAATGCAAATGGAAAAAGTGCAGAGCATCCCAGAGCCACTGGATGCTGCAGAGCATGCTGGCAAACACAAGGGCACAGGAGGACATTTGGTTTGATATCAAATGCTTTTTGGCTGAGTCAAACCCTTAAAGAGTCAAGCAAAGGCAAGTGAAATGTGAGCTTGAATCCTCAGCTTGAATCCTGGCATCCCTGCCACTGGCACATTTATTCACAGTGATTCTTTATATTAGCTGGAACCGTGACGGGAAGGCATTCCTAAAACAATCTGTTCTTGAGATTTCAGATTCAAGTGCTCTCTGCACTTCACTAGTGCATCTAAATGCATTGCAAGGGGATTTGAAGGAGTCTTCATTGCTTAGCTGATTTAAGTGATTACCACAAACAAAAGCATCTGGGGTGTAAACCTTGTCCCCACACCCACCACCTCTTCTGCTATGTCTCTCAGTTGTGACCTTGACCTTTTTGACGCAAAAGTTCATTTCATCCACCCATCAGTTCTTGATTTAGGCCTTTATCTTGATTGTGACCCTGACCTTTGACCTTTTTGTCGCAAAAGTAAATCCTCTCTTCGGTGCAGCCTACTGATCGTTCCCATCAAGTTTCATGAAAATATTTTCTCACACATATGCACGCACACATTTGTGCATTTGCCGATCTTTGTAAAACTGCAGAAAAACAACATAAAATTGCAGTACGGTATATTCTAAATATTGTTGGTCAAATCCAGTACTTTGCTGATTTTACAAGATGTAGTGTTGAAACATCATAAATGTATATGTTATGAAGTGAATCTTACCTTTATCATGGTTCATAAGAGTAGGTCACTCACGATACATTGTTTCAACAATACAGTAGGCTCCAGCAATATACACGCACGCACACACGCACACACACACACACACACACACAAACACCATTCCCAGGCTACAATTAAAATGTTGATTGATTTGTGATTTGTATCAGTTAGATGATGAGTCATGTACATTTCGGAGGATATACATATGTGTATATAAATTAATTAATTAATTAAGGAAATTAAATTATATATATATATATATATATATATATATATATATATATATATATATATATATATATATATATATATATATATATATATATATATATATATATATATATATATATATATATTCTATATTACATATATGGGACTATGTTTGGACACGCTTGTTGACTTAGGAAGCCTACAAAGGAAGTGCATTCACGTCACCAAATTCCACGGCTTCATTCATGACTCCTGTTACCAAGAGGAAGTAGGTGTTCCTCTCAACAATGAAGAGGCTATTGTGAAAGAATAGAAACATTAAACAAGGGATCTGCAACATGCAGGACTCAAGTATGCAACTCGCACTATAAACTGAGACAATTATTCATTCTTAAATTAACAGATTTGGTGCTAGATTTCAACTCAATAATTTTATTTCATTTATTATGTGTATGTATTTGCTTATACAACTGTGTTTTCTGTGCCCACAGCAGATTAATCTGACATCTATTGTATTTCTAATGTAATGCATTTTCCGCTATCAGAGAATTTTAATAGCGCGAGAATATTCTTCTTCTCTGCCATTGAACGGACACAATAGCGAATGTAGAATAACCACAGCTGCACACAATGGCCAATAACAAACCAGTCAGTGTGTCATTATACAAGGGCCACCATATTATACTGTCCAGTCAGGACTTTACACAATGGGAATAGAGATTCTGTGGCTGTATAAAAGTACCCTGTACAGTGCATTGGTTCTACAATTACTGTCCAAATATCATACTTCCATCCACAGACAAGCAGGAGACTCATAATCATCATCATCATGACCATGGGAAAGGTGAGGCATAGCCAATGAAGAATTCAAATGAAATAGAGCCACACCGATTTATAGGTTTGATTTGACATTTTTGATAACATCCATATTTGCCATTATGCAGCCAATGTGTATCGATCTTTACGAATTTCAGAGTGAGCATGGAGATTGGCTATTTTTAAAGTGCTTTGAATAGGACTTATTAAGTGGTTAAATAGAATAATGTTCAGTTTATGTGTGTACAGTATTTTATATTTACTTGTTTCCTTTTAAGTTTAATACTTAATTAAAAAAATGTATCTATCAAAAAGTGATTTGTCTATTTTTATGCATTTGTTTAAATGCTCTCACATTGAAGCTTCAATCAATCAAAATTGTTGCACTTTTTGGACAAAATATCGGACTAGAACTCTCATTGGTTGTGCTCTAAAAATTAAACCTTGCATATGCATATTCACTCTCCTCATCTTGTTTTTTTTTCTAACAGATAATCTTCTATGAGGACAGGAACTTCCAGGGTCGTTCCTATGAGACCACCAGCGACTGCCCTGAGCTGACCTCCTTCCTGACCAGATGCAAGTCCTGCAGGGTGGAGAGCGGATGCTTCATGGTGTACGATCGCTCCAACTTCATGGGGAACCAGTTCTTCGCCAGGAGGGGCGAGTACTCCGATTACCAGCGTATGGGCATGACTGACTGCATCAGGTCCTGCCGCATGATCCCCATGGTAAACCCTGCAACCTTCCAGTCCAATAATGTCTGGCAGCATGGCTTTATTCAGGAATCAGAATCTAAATCTAAATTTGCAAAACAATTCCTCTTCAAAGTGAGGTTCAGGGACCGCCATGCAGGGGGTGTTTGAATGGGAAAGTGAAAAGGTTTGAAAACCCTCCTCTACAGCATGTGGTGTACTGCAGGAGTAGCCTCATAGAATTTGTTGTTATGATAATTAACCAATTGAGCCCTACCGTCCCTCTGGGGCGAACATTAGGTGAAGATAGCAGATCGACAAGCTCACAATGCTTCGTGAACTTGTAGATCGGCAATTTTCGGCAAAGATATTTAGTGTATGAGCAAAAACAGAAGGGGGCCTAATATAGAGCGCCTGGGGGACTCCGGTTAAATACGTATATAGGGTTTAAATACGTATATATGGGGTTTAAGTGTTTTTTATTGTAAAACGTGATGGCCGTCGTTCCCTCTGCAGCACAGGGGACAGTTCAAGGTCAGGCTGTACGAGAGGGAGAACTTCGGAGGCCAGATGCACGAGGTGAATGAGGACTGTGACAACATGATGGAGCGCTACCGCATGTCCGACTGCCAGTCCTGCAACGTGATGGACGGCCACTGGCTGATGTACGAGCAGCCCAGCTACAGAGGCAGGATGATGTACCTCAGGCCTGGAGAGTACAGGAGCATGAGGGAGATGGGACAGTCCGCCGGGATGAGATTCAGCTCCATCAGACGTATCATGGATTCCTGTTAGTTCACCGTTGACTGTTGAACAATAGGTTTTTAATAAAGGCTTATAAACCTGTATATGAAAATTCCGTTTGTATCATTTGTTGGCAAATATATAGGAAAACAATTGCTCCAAATTAAAAGCCCTAAATAAATGGAAATAATAATGTTGCATAATCATATTCAACATGCAGAGTTTGTCAACTTTCAAGTTTGTCCATAATGGCTTTCATTGAACTCAGACCAGCTGTTTGTTGTTGAATTCACACACAAAAAAACATACAGTATACTGTACTTGCCATTGACAGGGATTGACTTCCTGTCTTGTGTGAGCTTAGCTGTAGCCACACAGACACATAAACACACAGACACACAAAAGATTGGGGGACATACTGTACGTATTGGGGACATATGGACAAACGCTATTCCACACAGCTCCCCCTTAGACGTCACACCGTAAGAATAAGAAAGAATATAATTATGTACATACATATATAAAGATGATGGCATATCTTGTTTCCAAACTGGTGCTTCGTCTGCCTCAGATAACTTTACAACAGGGTCAGAATTTCTCAATGGAACACTAGTGGACCACCTAAGACCACTGCAGATGTGCAAGTTATATTGTATTGACCATACATTACAGATTCGTTAAAATTGTGTGTCATTCATTATATAAAGTCCCAGATTGCTTTAAAGGGTCTACACCATGATTTTTAACTTTTTCTTAATTTTTGTGTGTTTTTGGTCTCCCCCACCTCTCTTCTGTTCCAAAAAATACCCGACTTCGAGCATGCAGGCTTTCATAGGCTACCTGTGTTTTTTATGTAAATTGGTCTGAAAACAGTCCGTCAGATTTGTTCCCCCTGCCTACGTCACGTCAGGGAACAATTCCTCCCGCTTTTCAGTTCCAAAAAAATAAAAAAAATAAAAAATCTTTAAAAAATCTTTTTATAACATTTTTTATTTTTTTTTACTTTTTCCACACAGAACCAGGAGATAACATGCATACAAACTGGCTCAATAGCGCCCCGTGCCAAACAGGACAATGTGGTATTGCAGGTGAAAGTGCTTTATAAGCCAGAGAGAAGTTAGTTGGAATGAGTATATCCTTTTGAAAAACGTTTGAGGGACATAAACAATATGATATTAAATATTATTATTATCTTTTAAATTCATGGTGTAGACCCTTTAAATCATATTGTAGATATACTGTTGAAAACATAAATACAATTTAATAATTACACTTTAAAATGTAGGCATTTACCAGACATTTTTATTCTGAGCGTCGGAGATCAGAGTAAATGGCTTGGAGTTGGTCAACCAACTACATGGGAAGGGGTCAAGTAAATAGATGCCAAAAATTCTGTCAAGTGCTACAAAGTAGGATACCAGGTAAATATCAGAGCTAGCATCGTCAACATACTATCTAAATAACATACTTAGCATTTGTGTCTAAATAACATACATGGCAATAACATGCATTGTTATTGCATACACAACATCACGTGTAAATGTTATGTGAACAAACTATCAAAGTAACTGTCTATCCATTGAGCTGGGCCCCAGCTAGATTGTTCATGTTATTTAAGAAAGGTAATCGACTTAATTGTGACAATTACCGGGGGATTTTGCGTAGCAAAAGTGTATGTGCTTTATAACGTTAACGATAAGCCATTCCGAGAGCAGGCAGGATCTCAACCTAAAACAAACTGCATGGAACACGTGTAGTAGGCATGTAGGCTTAAAATTGTATCAGAAAGAAGCTGCAACTGCCATTAATAGACTTTTCCAAAACCTACATCTGTTGTTCAGTTGTTGGGGACAGTTGGCAACATACATTTGTAACATACAGAAACAGATAGGCCTATGTAAAAACGTGTGTGGGTGTGCTGACACAAATTACCATTTGAATTATTCCTCTCATCTATCCATCTGTGTATAATTTGTGCACTTTGAATGGTTTGAGCTGTGCATGTAGCCTTACAGTTCTCGTTGTCCTAGTCTAGTCTTCTTTGTCTTGTCTTATGTTTTTCTCTATTTGTCTCTATGATTTGCACCCTGTCCGTCCATCCGCCCGTCCGTCCGTCCGTCCGTCCGGCTGTGAACAGCTAATTTCCGGCACCGTTGACTTGATTGCAGCGAAACTGTGCACACTCCCTGGATGCCAGAGCAGAAACTCTGCCCCAAATATTTCACATGGGCCTGTTATAGCGCCACCAGGAGGCATATTCTTTCTCAGTACTCTCAGTAACCTACAGATCACGCGAACATCACGCAAATTGGTACAGTTATAGTCATTAAATGAAACGGGTCTTTCAGATTTTTCATATTCCATCCTGATTGGCAAAGATTCAGTTTGTAAGAGTGCTCCGTTTTGAACAAAATACCTCAAATCATAAACACAGTGTGCAATTTACATGAAATTTTGCACGCACATTACCACTAGGCTGAGGAAGAAATGCCACTTGATTTTTTTTTAATCAGCCTCATGGTGGCACTATAACAGGCCTTGTATGCACTCCCTGGAGGCCAGGGAAAAACCTTTCCCCTGCATTTTTCACATCTGCCTTTTATAGCGCCACCAGAAGGCCGATTTATGTAAAACATTTTTAAAATATTACTCCTTCCGATTATATCCAAATTTCACGCAAATCAGTACACGTGTTCTCTATACAATTTATGCATTTAGTAGACGCTCTTAATCCAGAGCTACTTACAGTAAGCAAGGTCAACAAGGTAATACATAAAATGCATAGAAATAGTAATCTAGGATCGTAAGTAAACCAAGAACCTATCATCAGTCTAACAGTAGAATATCAGGAAGAAAAATCAATAATCTGGTCACACAGAAACTATAGGATGCCAGGTCAACAATGACCTGGCATCTGTCTGCATAACATGCATCTCAATTACATTTTATCCTTTGCATAAGCCTGTAAGGTCATCGAGGCTAGGGCAAGTGCTACGGCAAGTGCTACGGGCTAAGATGGAGTCTGAAGATTACAGCGGAAGATTGGGAGTGAGTCTGCAGTTCTAATTGCAATGGGGAGTTCATTCCATAGTTTGGGAGCCAGAAGGGAGAAGCGCCTGGGACGTGTGGAGCGTTGTCCCGAATGTTTTAGCGAAGGTTCTGACAGCTTCCCTGTGTTAGCTCCTCTGAGTGAGCGGGAGGGGTTGTAGGGTTGGATCAGGCTTTGAAGATATGGGGGGTGCCATACCTGGTTGCTTTGTAGGTCAATATCAGTGTTTTGTATTCTGTGAAGGCAGTAACTGGGAGCCAATGGACCCTTCGCTAAGCCCCACCCACCCCACTGTGACTGGTGGTGGTGCAAGGTTAGTCACACCCAGGCCTGGCAAGCTCCCCTTTAAATAATCGATAATTTCAAGAGCTTCAAAATCTCTTCTAAATCTATTCAACAAGGCCTGCAGTATATGCACTGGAAAATGTGCATGACATTATTCCAATAAACTAAACACGGGAAACTAGAGGGAGTAATAGCCATGGATACATGACGGTCGTCTGTCTCGACCGTCATGGATGAACTTCAACCTGGTGTTTCCACTTACTCCATTTCCGGCCCGTACATCTACAGAAACGTTCATATTTCAAATATAAAGTGCTTATCCCATGGCCACGGATTTACATTTATGTACGGGCTCTCAGAAGTACCCGTATCATCCGTATTGTTCAATAAAAGGCATTTTAATCTGATCGGTGTACATTTTCTCCATATGCTTTCAACTGCGCGACCCTATCGGTTGGTAGGTGTATTGCACTCTGATACATTATAACTCTATGAGAAAATGGCCACCGATCGGATTAAAATTCTTTTTATTGAATAATACAGAATATACGGGTACTTTTGAGAGTCCCGTGCATAATTGTAACATCCGTGGCCATAGGGTAAGTACTTTATATTTGAAATGTGAACGTTTATATAGATGTACGGACCGTAAATGGAGAAAGTGCAAACACCAGGTTGAAGTTGATCCATGACTGTAACAGGAGTTTTCATGTACCGCAGGGTAAGACTACAGTAGCAGTTAATAAATAGACGAACAAATGAATTAATATACTTTAACGCGCGGAATCCGAAACAGATTAGTATTATTGACACCACCTGGGCGAGTGAGTCGTGTAACTTTCCCGACGTCAAGCTGTGTATGTGTTCAACAACACAGCCATGCAGCCTTGCAGTTTAAGCCCAGATTTCAGCTTGGGAAAAGCCCCCTCCAACGGTTTTGGTTACGTGGAATCTGTTGCTGGTTCATAGTCACCATTGCGTTATCGTGATATTCCTATTCTTGCTATTATGTTGCAAATGATTGTGTGTGCGCGGGCGAAATAACATTGACAGCTATGGCAGGTGACGAAAGCTTGCCAGACCTATGCCAGGCTAACAACGGTTGCTAAGCTGGCATTGGACAATCGCTTTTGGGGTGGAGTTTAGCGAAGGGTCCATTGAGGCAGCGGAGAAGGGGGGATACATGTGTACATTTTGGCTGGTTGAAGACCAAGCGTTTTGCAGCATTCTGAATCATTTGGAGAGGCTTAAGTGCACATGCCGGGCATATGCACTTAAGCCTCTCCAAATGATCCAGAATGCCACTAAGGAGAGAGTTACAATAGTCAAGTTTTGATATGACTGATGTTTGGATAAGGAGCTGGGCTGACTCCTGGGAGAGGAAGGGTCTGATCCTTCGAATGTTATAGAGTGCGAACCTACAGGATTGAGTGACCGCTGTGCTGTGTGCCCTGAATGAGAGCTGACTGTCCAGGACAACACCGAGGTTCTTGGCTGTTGGTACCGAAGTCATCAGGGCGTTGTCTATGGAAATAGTTTGATCCTGCGTGGGGAAGGAGTTAGCTGGGAAGAAAAGATGCTCAGTCTTGTCTGGGTTCAGCTTGAGGTGGTGAGAAGACATCCACTGTGAGATGTTAGCCAGACATGCGGTCATGCGCTCTTCCACCTGAGTCGCAGAGGGGGGGAAGGATAGAAACAGTTGAGTGTCATCGGCATAGCAGTGATAAGATAGATTGTGAGCAGAGATGACAGTGCAGAGAGATTAAGTGTACAAGTACAGATCCCTCCGGGACCCCGGTTAGGAGGGTGCGGGGGGTGAAAGCAAACCTTTCCAAGAAACCTGGTAGGTCCAGTCAGTTAGGTAGGAGGAGAACCACTTTAGAGCTGTCCCAGTGATGCCTAGGTCAGCAAGGGTGTCTAGGAGCAGCTGGTTGGAAACAACACGTTCAAGAGTTTTGGAAAGAAGGGAAAGGAGTGATATCGCTCTGTAGATCTTGACGTTTGAGGAGTCTTTTTTTTTTTTTTTAGGAGGTTATTCTGGCTGACTTGAAGGCAGATGAGATACAGCCTGAAGTTACAGATGTGTTGATGATGGAGGGAATGAAGGGGAGCAGATCAGGTGCAATGGTCTGGAAGATTGGGGAAGGGATGGGGTCAAGAGGACAGGTGGTAGGTCTAGTGGAGGTCACTAGTTTTAGGACCTCATCTGGAGAGGAGGACAGGCATGATATGTTGGGGTTAGCATTGCTTTTATTGGGGTTAGCATTGGGGTAGCATTGGGGTGTACGACTCATCGTACACTTATTTATAGGGAAGATGGGAAAAGGAGCTGCTGCTGTCATCAACCTCCTTCTTAAAGTAGGTTACAAAAGCGTCAGCTGAGAGGGATGATGGGGTGGGGGGAGGTGGTTTAAGGAGAGAGGAGAAAGTGGAAAAGAGCTTCCTTGGGTTAGATGCACAGGATTGAATCTTGGCGTGGTAGAAAGAGGATTTAGCAGTGATAGTGAGAAGGCAGAAAGGAGTGAGTGAAAGTGGGAGTGGTCGTCTAGACAGATCTGACAGAGGTCATCAAGACGGATCTGTTCGATTTTTAGCCGCATGCGCTAGCGAGCGGCTCTGTAAACAGCACCAGTCTCTTTCCGACACCTGAGTAAAAAGTGTCGACACCTGAGTGTCATTGGCTGTCCTGGCTGTCCATCACACTTCCCCGTTTTTAAGCTCCCCTTTTAAGCCAATGGGGAGACGAAAATGTAATGGACACGTTAGTCAACGAATTAGACGAGACGAAAATGTTAGGGCGGGACGAATGGAGAAGAGATCCAATCAGAATTACTCTTTTTGAGGGACTAGTTGGGAAGGGAACCAATCAGAACGATCCTCATTGTTAGTTAGGTCTATCCACCCGGAAGCACACCATATTAGGGGCCAGCATGGACGAACATCACAACAAGGCAACGCACGGAGTTACACAGCAGAGAGAGAGAGAGAAAGGGAGACAGCTTCAGCCCAGGAGGGTTAGCCTAAATGCTAGCGTGCTTCATTAGACCTATAGTTTGCCTATTAAAGGGGAAATCCACCCATTTTCAATATTTAACTATGTCATTAATATAGCATAAAGGAGTTGTGTGGAAATAAGAGGCAACACAGAAAGGGGGGAACTTTTTTCTTATTTCCACCTAACTCCTTTATGCTATATTAATGACATAGTTAAATATTGAAAATGGGTGGATTTCCCCTTTAAGTTATTATTTGCCCATGTTCACACTGACTTCAATCTTAGCTATTGTTGGGAGGACCCGTGTGGTGTCACAAAATGTTGCCACCACTTATATAAAAAACTTTAGAGCGTTAATTTGCGACGCTACATGTTGCCAGGTTTGGCGAGAGAAACAAGCAATCCAAAAAACAAGTAATCAGGTCTATGAAAAGATTGGGGCCAAAAAAGCCTGGCACATGCGGCTTTATTATGACTTTGGTCATACTTGTTCATATTCCATCCTGATTGGCTAAGATAGACATCTAAAGTTTGCAGGAGTGGCCTGTTTTGAACAAAATGCCGCAAATCATGAACGCAGCGTCCGATTGCGGTGAAACTTTGCAACTACATTAGCACTACGTTGAGGAATGCCACCCTTTTAACATTGACTTATTATAGCGCAACCAGGAGGCAGATTTTTGTAAAACCATTGTTTTTATATTACTCCTACAAATTTTGTCCAAACATTATGCAAATCGGTACACATTATCTCTATAGTCAAGTGATCAAGACGGATCCGTACGATTTTTCATATTCCATCCTGATTGGCGAATCCCGAACATTGCTGGCCCACAATAACTTACACCTGACCTGGCGGAGACCTGTGCTCCGAGGAGCACTTTTTCTAGTTTCTTTCTTTTCTCTTTCTTTGGACTGCGCCTCGGGCCAGTGTAATAACTGGATGGGGTGCACAATACAAATACCGAACATTTGAACCTATATGTACAGTATGTACTGCAGCATACAGTAAATGGCCCTAACAGAGCAAATTGAGGTGTTAGAGCCATACAACAATTTATTTATTTAAATATCGTTGCTGTTGGCCAGAAACCTTCTCTCCATATTCTTTTTTTTTTTTTTTGTAAATTAATGCCCTACTTGATCATCCTACAGCGTCACACAAAAGTATCAAAAATAGCAGATCCACAAGCTCGAAATGCGGCAAGAAACGGTGCGTTTTGAGCTTGTCGATCTGCTATTTTTGCTATTCTTGAACTTGAATCCTGAAAAGTAACCGTTTTGGACATACAGTATGAGGATTCCACCTAACAGAGTCAATATATATATATATATATATATGTATATATATTTTCATTATATGTAAATTATATTTGTGAGTTGAATGAATATTGAACCAACCCTAAACATCCTAGTAGTTCGTTGGGATACCATAGTTAGAATGAAAATAGCTGATTTGCTTTGTTCACTACAAATAAAAGTACATTGTTCAGTGAAAAAAGCTGACGAGACAGTCATAGATTTGAATGACAAAGCTGCAGGTCGACTGCGGGTTATAAAGGCAGGGCAGGCTGGTGGCTGGTGCTAGAATTGCCAACACAATGGGAAAGGTAAGGCTGGTTGTTTTTCTATGCATCTTTTGTGCCTCTGCGTACCTCCACAGACTGTTGAAACGAAACCAATAAACAGGGATCATTTATCCCTTTGTCATGTGATAAAGTCCGCCTGGTCTCCTTATTTGACCTCACATCCAGAAAGAATTCTTGCAATACAACAAACAACCCCCCCTCGATTGACCTGTTTTCAGATCGCATTCTACGAGGACAGGAACTTCAAGGGGCGCTCGTACGAGTGCGGCGGAGAATGCTCCGACCTGCACTCCCACTTCAGCCGCTGTAACTCCATCAAGGTGGACAGTGGCGGCTGGATGGTGTACGAGAGGCCTAACTACATGGGCTATCAGTACTACCTGATGAAGGGCGATTACCCTGACTACCAGCGTTGGATGGGATTCAACGACTGCGTCCGTTCCTGCCGTATGATCCCCTCGGTAAGCTTCAGTCAGGCATGATCTGAGGATCTGTGCCACTGTCCTGGTGATCCTGCACTGCTCTTAGAAACCCTACTGTATATGAAGTCATCTATATGGTGGCATCAGACAATCTTGGAGCAACTACAGTATGACAATTTCAGCTTGTACGTTAAAGCTTAGCTTCTCCTTGAAGTTGTGTGATTTTTTATTGTATAATGGATTCACAGCTAGAGCTTTGTAATAGTCATGTTGCCCTTATTAGAGAATGAAAGAAAGAAAGAAAGAGAGACCAGCTGTCTCTAATTCTCTTGTAACATGAATCCTTGTCATTTCATCCACCCCACAGCACACTGGCTCTCACAAAATGAGGATCTACGAGCGCGCCGAGTTCGGAGGTCAGATGATGGAGATGAGCGACGACTGCGCTTCTGTGTCCGAGCGCTTCCACTTCAACGACATTCACTCCTCCAACGTGATGGAAGGCCACTGGATCTTCTATGAGCATCCTCATTTCAGGGGACGCCAGTTCCTGATGCGCCCAGGCGAGTACAGGAGGTTTAACGAGTGGGGGAGCATGAGCGCCAGGGTGGGCTCCATCAAGCGCATCGCCATGTGAAGAGAGTGATCTCAATGGTCTCATGTAATGTGATGTTAATAAAAGTGTTCAGACACCCACTGTGCTGCCTCTTGCATTTCCTTTCCAGCCATGTATTGTAATTCGAGGCTCCTGTTTGACATGGTCAAAGTTCATGAGCATGATGTCAAATGTTAAAATGATACAACTAAACGTAGACCAATGTTACAAAACCGACCCTTGGAGTTCTCACAATCAATGCTATGTCCCATGCATGGCTTGGTAGGTTTAAATGTGTCATGAATGTTACAGGAAAATAGCTTCAACATAAGCCTAACCAAATGAAATCTAAAGACCCTGTAATCGATTGCACACATGTCTCCCTCAATCACTTGATGCAGAAACAAACACACACACTCAAACACAGAGTTTAAACAAGCATGTTTATTCAGAATGGACAGAGGAAGGAGGTATGAAGACTTCTAGTTGAAGTCAGTAATTCGCCGTAGAGAGCCGACCCTTGGGCTCACGGCTCCCCAGTCGCTGTACCTGCGGTACTCGCCGGGTCTCAGGTAGTAGTGTCGACCCCTGTAGTTGGGCTGGTCATACAGCAGCCAGTGGCCGTCCACCACGCTGCAGGAATTGATGTCGGACATGCGGAAACGCTCTTGTACATTGGGGCTGTCATCGCTCACCTCTTGCATCTGGCCGCTCATGTCTGGGCGTTCATACAGCCTCATCTTGTAGGAGCCATGGTGCTGCAGGAGGAGAAGATACCAGAGCAGTGTTGATTTTGACAGCAAATTTTGATTTAGTTTTAGTCATATTGTAGTCATCTGAAATGTTTTAGTGTTAGTCTAGTTTTAGTCAACTAAATATCATAAGACTTTAGCTGACTAAATCTACAGTTGATTTAGTCGACTCAAATTTTGGCGGGCCTCGATGGCGTCATAATGGCTGATTTTACTCTTGGTTGCCTGGTGAAAATAGCTGATCTACAAGCGCACAACGCGTCGCAGTGCGAAGCGTTGTGAGCTTGTAGATCTGCTATTTTCAGAGCGCAACACCCGAGTGCAACCAAGCATAAAATGACTTCTACTTCTACTGGATCTCTTCTCCACCAGTCCCTCCATAACATTTTAGTCTAGTTTTTATTTGTTTACGAAATTGTCAATATATTTAGTCATAGTTTTAGTCATTGTAGCTTAGTTTTTATTTCGTTTTTGTCAGTGAAAAAAGGTAGTCGACGAACATTTTTCGTCATAGTTTTAGTCGACGAAATCAACACTGTACCAGAGTAAAACTCACTGACAAACAGTGACTCCGAACCAATTCACAGTGGTTTGGACGAGAAGGACAGACGATAGACAAGAAGACCCTCGTGTTCTTCGTGGAAGTGTTTCAAATTGTAAAGTTTGAGCAAAAATGCTGTGTTTTGGATACGACTGGATACAAGACACTTGGATTATATTCTGAGCTGTGTTGAAGCTTATAAATAGATTGTTTTAAAATAGTTTTTCTGATGTTGATACTGGACAGTGGACAACTATTTTAGTAGTATTATTGTTTTGGATTATTTATTCACCGTGAAGGAAAGTGACACAAAAAGCGAATTCAATTGTCCATGTAATTCAAGGCTTCATGGGGGGAGTAGTTTATAGAAAAAAAGTATTTTCGGGAGTAAAGTACTCATTTAAAGTGCCACTTAACACCAGGCCACATTTGTGAGTTTGCTTCTGTCTAAAGGTTAGAAACTATAGAAAGGTAAAAAATGTAATAAAATAAAAATTGCCATGGTACACTGTGAGTGTGATGAAAGAAATAGAGCTGATAAAATCAATAATAGATGTTACATTTGACAATGTGCAAGCATTGACAGTAGACCATAATATTGTCAATACCTGCAATTCTTCTTCTTCAATTCAATGTTGAGAGGCCACTCTCAAGACTTACCACTGGGATCATGCGGCAGGAGCGAATACCATCACTGATGCCGATCATGTGCTGGTTGTCGGGGTATTCTCCTCTCCTGAGGAAGTGCTGGGGGCCTTGGTAGTTGGGCCTCTCATATACTATGAAGCAGCCACTCTCCACCCTGATGGAGTTGCAGCGGTTGAAGTAGGTGAGCAGGTCGGCGCAGTCACTCATGCACTCATGCTGCCGACCGAGGAAATTCCTGTCCTCGTAGAAGATTATCTGTGAAAGGGTCATTTATGAACTGTCAACATGGTTATACACTACTGTGGTTTAATTATCATTTAAGATTAATTCTAGAGATTCTAATCGTATTGATTATTTAATTACTGTAATAGCATTAATGATGGCTATCAAACATACTGTACCTTCCCCATTGTTACAGTTGTCGCTTCCTGGATGATACTGGATGGATGCTCTCCACGTCTCTCGCCTTTTATATAAAAAGCTGCTGTGTGATTGCGCAGCATAAAGTATTGTCATTCAAATTGCTGCTATCAACAGATATAGGGACACCAATCAGATTACGTATAGCATGCTTCATGGTGTGATGTGTCATTGTTCTTGTTCATCACTATTGATCAAAACACCACGGTACATACTGACCCATGTGGTCAACGCTTACAGCATCAGCAAAACAACATAGCAATGTGCGTGTTGTTTGCAATCAAAAACAAAAAGCTTTCCCATGAACCGATGAATATCCTTCATGCACTTTTATATATTCCTCACATTGAGCAACTGAGCATAATTACCACTTAAACTGGGTGGGTAAAGTTCCTTGTTTTGAGTTGTTGGATGACAGACAGTTCACAAACATATTAATGTGGTTCAGACTTCTGAAGTCTTTCTTTTGTTGGATAATAGAAGGTCACATACACACACACACACACACACACACACACACACACACACACACACACACACACACACACACAAGCACGAACGCAGGCAATCACGCACGCGCGTGCACGTGCACACACACACACACACACACACACACACACACACACACACACACACACACACACACACACACACACACACACACACACACACACACACACACACACACACACATTCTGTGGTGCAGGGAGGGAATCAATGCCCTGAAAATCCACATTTTAAGAAAAAGTTAATTCGAACACACACAAAGGCCACCTTTGCATTATGATTGTGTGTATTGATTGAGTTCAGTTACAAGGCCCTTTATCAAGACCTCTTCATAATGTGTTTTGCTCACAAAGTATCATCACATGTGGTTGACTATTAGGTATAAGGTAGAAAGTTTAAGTCGGGATAAAATACAGCTTAAACTAATCTGGTTTGTAATGTGATATTTATATATATTTGTGTCTGTATTTTTGTGTAATAAGGTCCAACAACAGTACATTAATTCAAAGGGTTTTATTATGGTCTCCTCGAAAATGGTTACTGAGAATTTTTAATTAAATATGACACCAGCACACTGTGCTTTATACACGCACGCACGCACGCACGCACGCGCACGCACACAGTATTGTGCATTGGGGTCATTGGGGGGGGGGGGCGGTTGATTGATTGAATACTTTATTAACATGCATATTAAAGTACAGGTAGTACTGTCAAATGTTGTGCTAAAGGAATAACACAAAAAGCGAAATCTTTGAACAATAAAAAATCTTCTCTTATGAGGGTTCCTGGCAATGCTGCGTCCTAATACATGATAGATCTGGGGGTTTGAGAAACACTGCATTCGAAGATATGGCCCCACGGTATACTACAGTAAGTCTCTCTCTCTCTCTCTCTCTCTCTCTCTCTCTCTCTCTCTCTCTCTTTCTCTCTCTCTCTGTGTGTGTGTGTGTGTAGGTGGTAGTCGTGTAATGCAGCAAGAATAGCAATGGACAAGGTATGAACTATATGAAATAAGCAAGATGCACAAAGATATACGAGGGGCTGATACCATTTTATTCAACGTGTGAAAAAGGGCATACAGAAGACACTTGATGAGGATCTCCTCCTCTTCAGAGGTCCATGATGCGCCGGATGGAACCGACCCGGGGGCTCATGCCACCCCAGTCGCCGTACCTCCTGTACTCGCCGGGCCTCATGTAGTACATCTTGCCCCTGTAGTTGGGCTGCTCATACATCATCCAGTGGCCGTCCATCACGTTGCAGGAGTTGAAGTCGGACATTTGGAAGCGGTCCATGCAGTTGGGGCAGTCGTCGTTCAGCTCCATCATCTGGCCGCTCATGTCGTGGCGGTCGTACAGCCTCATCCTGAAGTTGCCACGGTGCTGCGGAGGCAATCGAAGAAGAGAGCGAGTTATAAACTAGAACTTACAGTACATGCACAGGTGGCTGTTTCTCTGTTGTGTGGTTTGAAAACACTGGTTGAAAACAGGTTGAAAGTGATTTAAATATATTTTGGGGGGTACAGAATTTGCCTCCGTATTTGTACTGATATAGTATTTTTTTTAAAGGGTGATAGTTGTTGCAATAATAATGTGTGGTTGTCACAAAATCCCAAGGCACATCTGGACTTTTCACACAGCACACCAGTGTGCCTTGGCACACAGTTTGGGAACCACTGTTCTAGAAACCTGCAGCTCAACAACTGACAATTGTTCTCTATTACTAGTCAGTGTATTATGTGGATACAATACACATTCTGTTCTAGTTCTCCCTGGGCTGTGCAGCCTCGTTTCTCTGCAGAATTTCCTTGTTATCTCTGTTGTCAGAGGAAAGCGGTGCATCTCTAAAGTCAATGTCTCAAGAATCCAAACGAAAACAACCGACCAGTTGTTCATATTGTATCACTGTCTTTCAACAGCTTTTATGGCCTAATAGCATTGAAACCTCACTCAGAACACAGATGTTGATGTGTAACAAATCCGTGTTCCTCGCATGGGAAACCGAGCATCCACAATTCACCAAAAGGGGTATCCCCCCTTGGTTAAGGGAGATATCAGACTTTCGGGCTTTGCTACACAAGCAATACCTCCCAAACAAGTAAATGAGGTGGCAAAATCAATGAAAAAGCTTTTTGAACACAAAGCCAATTCCCTCGCTTGGTTACGAAACATTCATAAACCCAAGCTTGTACGGAGGCACTGTGTGGTCCTAACCGCTCCTTACCATGGGGATCATGCGGCAGGACCTAACGCAGTCGTTCATGCCCATCATACGCTGATAGTCGGCGTATTCACCCCTCCTCAGGAAGGACTGGTGGCCCATGTAGTTGGCGCGGTCGTAGATCTGGAAGCAGCCGCTCTCAACCCTGATGGACTGGCAGCGGTTGAAGTAGGAGTGCAGGTCGGCGCAGTCACTCATGCACTCATGGTGACGGCCGCTGAAGTTCCTGTCCTCGTAGAAGATGATCTAAGGACAAAGGATGAAGGCAGCATTCATTAAACACATGAACCATAGAGTCCCTGTTCTTTTCTTTCTAGTCAAGGTGTTGATGTGTTGTGCTGTTTTTGCTATTTGACATACAGCAAAGTAGGGTGTAAGTGGTTAAGCGTCATCTACAGAGGCCTCCCTGCTGTGTGAGGAGTAGGGCCTACAGTAGGTGAAGCAGTATTTGCAGAATATATCAGACAATGTCAAATTTAGTTAAATGTGAGTTAAATTGATACTAGTTTGGCTTTAAAACAAATACTGTATACATAATATATACTTTTTGTTGTCCATCTGGGCCATGAAATGTATTTGCAAATATACCGTTTCCCTCGGTTAGTGTACAAAACGAACATGTACCTTGCCCATGGTTGCTGTTGCTGTAAGCGAGCTTCTTTCCCTGGTGTCACTACCTGGATGAAGTATACTTATATATATACGTTGGCGCTTTGCAAAGGTGTGATGCCAGCTGTTGTCATTCAAATAAGCAGGTAGGTGAGTCAGCAGAGTGGTCACCGGTATCTTCTCTTTGGACAGTTGCACACAAATGTCACGAAACCTTAGTCAGAGAGTAGGTAATGGGTGGTAGAATGTAATTGTATCGTTATTGAATAATGGTTGCCAAATCCAAATCTGGCATAATCAGTATTTATTGAACATGATGGTTCATTTGCTCAACTAACAGCTCCGAAAATGTTGCCAGTATCAATGTTCTCGTCATTCTCACAGAGGTTTTCCTGTGCAGACAAAGGGGCATTTCTCCTGTCCAGTAGAGCTTTGTTTATGACCCTTTCTGGTTGAGGGCTCTGCCAACGGTGCATGTTTTAGGCTCTGTTGACTATTGAAAGTGAGCCACTGTGTCATATAGGGCTACTATGGTCATATGTCTATGAGATTCTAGTGTGATCAAAGCAGCAGTGTAGCAGCAACTGGTGTGGGCAATGTTGCGCCTCACAGCTGCCAAAGAAGTTGCTCTGGGCATCACTGCCTTGTGAAACACCAACCGTCTCCAGGCCCCAAGACCATAGTCTCCGCACCCTGGGCGACCGGGCTTTCTGCTCCACTGCCCCACGCCTGTGGAATGCCCTCCCCGACCACTTAAGAGCCCCACAATCTACCAATGCTTTTAAAAATGGACTCAAAACATACCTTTTTAACAGAGCTTTTTCATAGCCTTTTTTTCTTAGGTCTTTTAATTCGTTTTTAATCAACTTTTTCAGAAAGGGTCTTATTGTTTCTGAATGCTTTTTTGTTGTTGTTGTTTTTGCCCTGCCTTTTTATTTTTGTGCCATTTGTTTTTAAGCCCTGTAGCACTTTGTGATTTCCAAAAATGTAAAGTGCGTTCTAATAAAATGTATTATTATTATTTTTATAAGACTCATCCGTCTTGGAATCATCAGCTATATTCTATTTTAGGCCAACTAACCAGAAAAGACAAAGCAAAGAGAAAGTGGACTCTCATACATAATCCTCCAAAAATAATGCATATAGATAATGAAAAATAATACAAAAGAAAACCTAACCCTAACCCTAACCCTAACCCTTGTTGACTTAGTTTTTGTTAGATATCTCTTACACACAACACACACACACACACACACACACACACACACACACACACACACACACACACACACACACACACACACACACACACACACACACACACACACACACACACATGCAATCAAATAATGCAAGTCAGAAAACATTTGGGAGCATCGTTTTTTTTATTATTAAGTTGCGAGGTTGAATGGTTGTTCTCTAAAAGTCTGTGATGCGGCGGAAGGAGCCAGTGGTGGCACAGGTGGCTCCCCAGTCACTGAACTTGCGGTACTCGCCGGGCCTCATGAAGTACTGGCGTCCCCTGTAGTTGGGGTGCTCGTACATGGTCCAGTAGCCGTCCATGACGTTGCAGGAGTAGATGTCGCGGCTGCGGAAGCGCTCCTGGACGGAGTCACAGTCGTCGCTGAACTCCATCATCTGTCCCTGGAAGTCTGGGCGCTCGTAGATCCTCATACGGTAGGGCCCTCCGCTAGTCTGCTGGGACAAGAGGTAAGAAGACACAAGAGGTACGTAACAACTCGTATGCTTTACTATGTAGCCTTCTTTCCTATACTGTGTGACTTTACTGTTGCCAATGGCAGTGATTCCTCAGCCTTTTTCATTTCAAGGGGCCCACTTTGCTATTTATTAAGCCACGGACGCTCATTTGATATACTTTTTCATCTCTGGGACATCAATCTACACTGTAAAGTAGTGTTAATGTAACTCTGATAGTGCAAAAATGGAGCATAAACGGAACTAATGGAACAAAAAATGGAACCAAATGGACCATTATGGGTCCAAAAATGTAACCAAATTTGACTTACTCTCAGAGTTACAGACCCGTAAAGTTCCATTTGGTTCTTAACTGTCAACAATTTAGCTGGGGACACTGTGGAAACTCAACTCATCAAGAACCCCACATTGAGAACCAGGCTTAAGGCCAGTCCACACCAATGATTCGCGATGCAACTCTGTGCAACATGCAAGTCCTTGGAACTACTTGCAACCATTATCCCAAATGGCAATTGCAAGGAGTTGCATTGGTGTGGACTGGCCTTTATGGGAGCCCATTTCTGCCACTGAATGTGAGGCCTTACTTTCTCGCAATCCTTTATATATCCACATTTTGAGGGTTTATTCTTGCACTTTCACATTTGTGAGAAATAAAAACTCTGAGATACAAAGTCAGAATTGCAAGAACAAAACCCAAACAATTCAGGCCTTTTATCATAATGCAGTCAGCGATAAAAACAAGGCAAAACTCCTCACTGGTCAGACATCCACAGTAAAATCCTGTCACTGACATTTAACACTGACATGAGCGCCATTTTACACTGTCAGAGTTAAATGAACACTGATGATTTGACTGTGTGAATGCTTTCCTCCCCGCCATGCTACTCACATAGGAGAAGGTACGGCATGATCGGATGGTGTCATTGTAGCCCATCCAGCGCTGGTACTCTGGGTACTCTCCCCTGGTCAGGACATACTGGTAGCCGGTGTAGTTGGGTCTCTCATACAGCACCCAGCAGCCACTCTCCACCCTGATGGAGTTGCAGCGGCTGAAATGGGGGTGCATGTCTGGGCAGTCCGAGTCGCACTCATAGGAGCGACCCTGGAAGTTCTTGTCCTCGTAGAAAGTGATCTGAATTGGAACAGATCAAGGGGATCAAATGCCTGTCGCTGCTGCTGCACAGTAAAATCCTCAGTATTCATTGAACTCTTGGAGTGTACAAATGTAACCAAAAAGATTTACAAATGGATAAATGAACACTGGGGATTCTATTGTGTGTACTTGCAGGGCTGTGACTCGAACCATCCTGAATGCAATTTTCAAACCACCGTTAAATCCTTGTATTGAATGCATTCTTGTTTTGACTCTTTTAGATCCTATTTAAAGCTTCACAGTGGGGAAAAAGTTCAATATGGAACATTGATTTAGTTATACAAGATGCATACAGTGTGCATATAGTACAATCAACAATTTACTTTAGCTGATGCCCCCTTTTCCACAATTACATTTTAACCTGGATATGATGTAACATTGAAGTTAAGTATGTTTTTAATAACTTATTTTACTCTCCACCTGCCCCAAAAACTAAATTATGTACAGTGCCCAAACAAGTTATTTCTCCTCTTACCTTACTCATCCTGAACAGATAACTGAAGCGGTTTCCGTAAATGCAACAGAGCGACAGCCGCCTCTTTTATAAACCTCAATCAAAGGTTGTTGGATTAGATGTTTTGTTATTGTAATGAGCAGGGATTTGAGGCTTTGGATACCCTGCCAAGGACTTGATCCTGTCCATACAGATAAAAACCCTGATTCATCAATGCAAATGGCCTAGCCTGGCACATTACTGTCCCTCCTGTCTTTTGATACTGTACGTCGGCCACCAGGAGACATTTTATTCACTAATCCACAATATAGGGGATACTGTACATGTTTAGGGAGTGGAATGCTTCAGGTCATCACAACGTACACACTTTGTAGTCCCTTGAAATGAGAGTTTGTCGACTGCAAGAGGTAAAATAAAGATGTAAACTGGAACTTATGAGAGCTGGTCAGAGTATGTCTACCTCTGCAGAGTTCCATCATGTGCAAACAAGTTCAAATGTTAACATTCAAAAAGAACATGAATAAAGCATGTTCTTGGAATTCAATCTCAGTGTAAAGCAGGCTTTGTTCTCACCAGCGCCACTTGAAGCAAATCGCACCCAGGTTTTGCAAATAGGCCTACTGCTAATGAAAGATCAAAACAGCAGGCTGCTGATATGTGTCATACGCTGATGTGTCATACGTGCGTGCAGCGTGCATGTGCATGCATGTGTCTTAAGTACGACTTTGTGTGTGCGTGTGTGCGTGTGTGTGTGTGTTCCCGTGTGTCTTTATAAGTGGTACGCATGTGTTCTCGCGCATTTGTGCGGTGTCTTTTTAAGTACTGCGTGTGTGAGTACTGTGCCTCCTGAGTTTTGTTTTCTTGCAGGTTTGTGGTGCAATCAGCTGCAGGTGCAGCTGATTGCCCATGGAGACAGACAGACATACATACATACATATACACAAAAAGTCAATTGTAGCAGTGGCTAGCACCACTTAAAAATAAAATATATCCTCCCCATGAAGTGCCTTGAGAGGCTAGTAAAATACCATATCGAGCATCATGATAGATCAGGCAGTCACGGCAGTCAGGCTGTTCCCCACGCATTCACCTTCCAATCTCATTCGCTAACATGTACGCCCTCAATCCTAATGGTGAATTCTAGGCTGTCTTTTTAAGCAGAACTCTGGTCACTCTTCAGACGTCTCCCAGGTACTGCACGCCACCCTCTCCTATCTAGACAACAAAGAGGTGAATATGCCAGGCTACTATTCATCGACTACAGTTTGGCCTTCAACATCATAGTTCCCACCAGGCTGGCTATAGCAACTTAATTGATCCGGGTCTGAACCCTGCTATGAGCACCTAGGTGTTGGTTCCTGGACTTCATAACTGCTAGACCACAGATAGTCAGGGTGGGCAGTCACACCGTGAACTGCCTCTTCTTGAACGTCATGACAGTGAAACCAAGAATGCGGGCTTCTGCAATAAAACGACAGAGGTCCTATACTCTGCTTGATTGATGGGGCACCGGTGGAGAGTGAGCAGCTTCAGGTATCTCGTTGTGCAGATCACAGAGGACTCGACCTGGAGAATGCACACGGAGTCTGAAGCAAAGAAGTTCTTCTACTCTACTACCATCCAGAGCATACTGACACTATACGAACACAGCATCACTGTGTTCAGCTTCAGCTGATGCTTGAAGCATTACGGACAACAGGCAACATCCCGGTAAGGTACTGTTTGTTGCAATGTGGACTGGCATATGTTTGAGGTGTCTCATATCCCAGGGCTCAAGGCTCAGGAAGAGCATTACCCAGCAGCTGTTAGAGCCATAGGCAAAGACATGGACAATAGGATGATAGGGGAAAAAACTAAACCAAAACAAAACAAAACAAAACAAATCAAAACAAAAAGAACATAGAAAATAGCTAAATAAAATAAAGTGTGATGAACTGTATTTCTTGGATTGCTCAAACCGATATCACACAATGTGTACAGGCTGTCTGTACACAGTGTTATACCGTATATCAGTGGTTCTCAAAGTGGGGTCCGGGGACCCCCATGGGGCCCTTGAGGGAGTTCCAGTGGCCCCCCAGCAAAATGTGTTGGCATCAAAATGATTTTGAACACTTAAACTCTATATACATTGGCTATTTGAAAATAGCCAATGTAACTCACGTCTAACTTCTTTTTCAGTTACAGATATTGTGACATATCGTTGATAAAATGTCTTGTAATATATTGATTATCGCAGATATCGTGTATCTTACAACGTGTCGCATAGTGTGGCTTGTAGATCTGCTATTCTCTAAAAACCTTGAAATATGTGACAAATTTGGAATATTTTTTGACACAAATCTTATATGGGGTCCCTGGCACACTTTTCATAGTAGTGAAGAGAACTACTATGAAAGTAATAGTACCTTCACACCATTGAAAGTAATTACTGAAAACCTCAAGATGGGGCCACCTGTCCATTGAACTCAATGGATGGGGGTGGGGTGGTCGCTCAATCTATTAATAGTAATTCTTCTTCTTGATGAGGCTTTTTCTTGTCTTATCTTTATTTCCCTTACCTTCATCGCTACTGTTTTATATTGATGTTGATTAGCATTTTTTGGCCCCAGTCAGGGTTCATTTAACCCCCATAACTTTGAGATTGAGACGTTATGGGGGGTCGTTGAAATAATAACGTTTGCAGTGGTGTAAAGTGTAAGTAACTAAGTAAAATTACTCGAGTACTGTACTTAAGAATTTGTTAAAAGTATTTTTACTTTACTGGGGTATTTCCAATTCTTAGTACTTTTACTTCTACTCCACTACATCTCAAAAGCAAATTACGCCACTACAATTATTTGAAAATATAATTGAAAATGTATTTTAATACAAAACATACAGAAAGTTGAGTAACCACTTCAGCCCTATACATTTTGGCCATTTGAAAATCTACAAGCTCACAAGCGTCACGAGCTCTTGATGCGACGCATTGTGAGCGTGTAGATCAGCTATTTTCAAAAGTTTTTTTTATACATTTTACCTTTTCCATCACTGAAAGTCTGAAGCACCACTGCGATAATAAACTGTGACTGTGGTTGCACACATTGGCCACTGGAGGCGCCTGGGAGCCCGACGGTGGCAAAACCAGCGTCCGGGTTCCAGGCAGTGTTGCCATGTCCGCTTATTATAAGCGACCTTGGGATTCTTTTTCTGTAAAGTTGCTTGTTGATAGTTGCAGCAGGTTGCGGTTTTTCGGGCTTGTTTCCTAATGTTGTTTAAACTAGTGGTTATTAAACATGTTCAAGTCAAGGAACCCCAAATTAATATGTATTTGTCCACGGCGGACCCCCATCTGAAAATATTTTGTGCCAGGGAGTCCAGGGACCCATACAAGATTTGTGTGGTTTTGAAAATATTCCACAATTTTAACTTTTCCCCCCAGATTTTTCTTTGAAAATAGCAGATCTACAAGCTCACAACGCGTAAAATTGTAACGCGTTGTGAGCTTGTAGGTCTGCTATTTCCAAATAGCCAACGGCGCACGGTTTAAAGTGCTCATGTAGTGTGCAAGTCGCTTCTTTTGGACTTGGACCTGGTTGCTTATTTCTATCGCACAATCTGGCAAAACTGGTTCCAGGCGCAATGGTCATGGCGGAGGGCACAGCCGTCTTGAGGAGGAACCGACCAGGGACGAAATCCAAGGTATATCGGGGGTTTCTTTAATGGACGTGTGTATGGGTACATTAAAATAGTAGCCCCAGAGGGTGCGTAGCAAGTCTAGTTTCATTCGGTTCGGGTGTTTTTAAAGCTTTTAGGTCGCAGACGCCGAAGCGCTTGTTCACAACTACAGTAGCTAATCAGTGTTGCCATGTTTTGTGAGAGAAAGAAGCAACCAGGTCTAGGAAAACAAGCCCAAAAGAAGCAACTTTTTAGTAAAGTCACAATTTAACGACTTATAAGACCTTTTTATTGCCTAAAGAAAAGGCAAGAAAGTAAGAAAAGAAAAAGACCACTACTGCATCAAAGTAATAATCAAACTATACTATATCAAAACTGGTCAACATTGGCCAAATTGTCAAATAATATAATGAAGAGTTCAAATATGATTATTTTGGGCATATGCTATTTGAAAATAGCAGATCTTATCTAGTTTGTAGGTCTGCAATTTCTTTGGGGAATATTTGGAATATTTTTTGAAACATACTAACAACACTCCATGTGGCACAAAACACTTTCATGAAAATATTTAAGAACCACTTATTTAAATAATACAAAATTGTAAAGCAAGCCTAAATAAGCAAGTAACGACTTCAGAAACGAGCACAAAAACAAACAAAAACGCAACCAGCAACTAACGAATATTTACAAGCAACTTTACAGAAAAAGAAGCCCAAAGTCGCCTATAATAAGCTGACATGGCAACACTGTAGCTAATCGTTAGCAGCTCTGGAACGCTTCCACAGAAAGATAGCAACTTTTTTAAAAGAAAGAAATAAAGCAAGAAACACTACGAGTTCGCGTAGTTTTATCTGAATGGCTTGTTGCTGAAGACACGGAGGTTGTTGTGGAGTAAAAATGAAACGTCTGACTTTGTTTTAATATCAGCCATAGACGCCATCCTCCACGGCTAACGTTAGCACGCAGGCTAGCAGCGCAGCTGTCATCACCGTGACAGCTGATCCACTGACAGTCAGTCACAATAACATTTATTATATAGGCTACGTGTTGTTGTCCATTGATCAGTTGTGGAAAAAGTGCTCACATTTTTTACTTGAGTGAAAGTATCAATATTGCAATGTACAAATACTGTTACAAGTAGAAGTCCGGAATTCAAAATTTACTTGAGTAAAAGTACAACAATATTGGCATAAAAATATACTCACCCCTATACTCCCATTTGAAGTTTTCAAAATCATAATGCATATATTTTTTTTGAAAATAGCAGACCTACAAGCTCACAACGCATCGCGATGTGACGCTTTATGAGCTTGTAGTTCTGCTATTTTCAAATAACCGAAATATATATATATAGAGTGGTTAATGTATTTTAGTGATAAAAATCAATATCTACAAAGTAACTAAAGTTTTCAAATAAAGGTTGTGAAGTAAAAGTACAATATTTTCCTTTGAGATGTAGTGGAGTCGAAGTAAAAGTATTGAAAATTGGAAATACTCCAGTTAAGTAAAAGTACCTCAAAATCGTACGTAAGTACAGTACTTGAGTAAAAGTACTTAGTTTTTTTTTTACACCACTGCAGGTAGGAAATCAATGGATCATGGGTGTCATCTGACAGCTCTGTGTGTGTGTGTGTGTGTGTGTGTGTGTGTGTGTGTGTGTGTGTGTGTGTGTGTGTGTGTGTGTGTGTGTGTGTGTGTGTGTGTGTGTGTGTGTGTGTGTGTGTGTGTGTGCGTGCGTGCGTGCGTGCGTGCGTGCGTGCGCGCGCGTGCGTGTGTGCGTGCCATTGTTTTGTTGTTGTAGGATTTCTACAACTGGCCTGATGAGTCATTCGAGGACATGGACAGCACACTGGCTGTGCAGCAGGTGAGATCACATTATCCATCTATGGCATTGGTTCTCAAAGTGGGGTCCGGGGGTTTCAGGGGGTCCCCAGCAAAAGTATACAATAGCATCACAATCATCTTCACCAATTTATCCATTTATATGTTGGCTATTAAAAAAATAGCAGATCTACAAGTTCACGCGAGCTTGTACATCTGCTATTTAAAAAAAATATTTGACTCAAATCTTCTCTTCTGGGGGTGCCTGGCACAAAAGCGTTTCAGATGGGGGTCTGCGCTCAAAAATATATCAATTTGGGGGTCCTTGGCACAAAAAAGTTTAAGAACTACTATCTATGGTTGTGGGAGTGAACATGTCAATCATTTTCACTCATCAGACAAGTGGAACACAGTTAAGACCTGGTCACTTTAGATTTCTTTGGGCTATTCAAAAATAGCAGATATACAAGTTCATAGCGTGGCACCGAGTGCCGCGCTATGAACTTGTGAAAAACCGTGAAAACATTTTTTTTATATTTTTTCCCGAAAAATTGTTAGGGTTTAGAATTTTTTTAGACGCTGCCTCAGGTCTTAATGGGTTAAGTTTCTCCACCCGGCACCCAGAGGAGGATGATGTAAGACGACATTTTGGCATGCTTGCATGTCACCCAACCCAATCGATATAGATGATCAAGACCACATTAAATTAGAGCAGGGGTCTTCAATTAGCTGATTGTCTTATCAATGTCTGACTCTGTTGACCATTGAGACATCCTACTATATCCTACTATAATTCTAGTAACCTCTGTAGTGGTACGTGAGTGAAGTGGTACGTGAGTGAAGACACCCGGTTCTCCTCACTGGCTGGACCAATTGCTCTGATTTTGCACACAGCCATTGACCATTACCATCTGAACACAACTGTGAAGCCCGTTTTTCAATTTCATCAAATCTCAGCTTCTTATTAGCGTTTTTGTGTCAAAGAATGTCGTCCCATAGCTGCGGCTGCCCAGCTATGGGACGAACTGCCTCCCGGGTTGCCAGATCATGTGCGCATATCCCCCCACGGATGCGCTGCGCCGACCGGGTATGGTCTAGTTTGAGACTAAGCATGGAGTATTACGTTGGTTATCTCCAAGTGATGCTGCAGCTTTTGATGGCTTCAGAGACTTGTCTGATCTATCAATGTTGCCTTACACATGATCTCTGCTATTAATATGTTGGATTCATATGTATTTTCAGACATAAAAGTTCCTATCACACAAAAATGTGGCAATATATTAATATTATATTGATATACTGATAGGAGACTAGATATCGTCTGGGATTTTGAATATTGTAATATGATATGCCATAAGTGTTGATTTTTTTCTTGGTTTTAATCACTTAAGCCTCATTTTATACTTGAGCTTGTAGATTGGCCATTTTCACTATTTTCTTATTTTATAGACATCTTTTCATTACCATGTCGATATCAAAGTATTTGGTCAAAAACACGTATAGTGATATTTGCCCATTTCACCCAGCCCTACCAAAAACTGAAAAGGTGATGGTTATGTTGACAATAAACCTGCAGACTGGGTAGTTATTTTACTTTTACACTATGTATGTATATATAAGAAGTTTGACTTGCCTTTGTGTATGAAATGTGCTGTACAAATAAACTGCCGCTATTTACGTTGTCTCTTTCCAGTATATCCAGCAGAACATTAGAGTGGACTGCGCCAACATTGACAAGATTTTAGAGCCACCTGAAGGTCAAGATGAAGGAGTCTGGAAGTATGAACATCTCAGGTAGTTGCTGCTTATCATGTCTTGAACAAGATCCAAACCCAGCATGTCATGGATAGTTGACAAGTGTGTCCCCACGTGTCTTGGGGAGGGGCGGGACGACACTTTAACCCTGGCATCACTATTTTGGGTATGTCGTGCTGTATAAGTGAACATTTTTCAAAATATTTCGAATTTTCCAAAATGACAAAAATAGCAGCTCTACAGCTCACAATGTATTTTGCGCTGTGAGCTTGTGGATTGGTTATTTTCTGGGGGTGTAAAAAATATCAATATCGCGATATATCGTCGTGCTCCCCCTCGCGATAAATAATTGATGCATTGCCGGCAAATATCGATATTTTATTACAACGTGCATGTGCTCTATGGATTCCCCCCGTTGCCACGGTGGGAATCGTGTAACATGGTATTATCGTTATTGAGGGCCAAATATCACAGTATCAAATCGTGAGTTACTCGTATTGTCCCACACCTATTATTTTCACTATTCAACATAGAGAATACAGGGCTTATATGGTAAAAATTACAATTTTCGACTTAAAAAGTACTGTATGTCTGTAACACAGGAAATGCCATGGAAGTGTCACCCGATGATCCTAGAAAAATCAAGATTAAAAATGTCCTAGAAAGCTTTTTGCAAATATCAGGGAATAATAACAAACATTTTCTAGCATTATAGTCATAATGAGCCAGCACTGGCTAAGGCTGTTATTTGATCACTCTGAAATCTGAATGAATGTGTGGTCATTCAATGGAAACACTAGCTTGCCAGTTTGCTAAATGTTTTCATTACAGAAACATCCGTCTCTAGATTTTCTTGTTCTCTTGTTTCAGGCAGTTTTGTTTAGAGCTGAATGGCCTGGCAGTCAAATTGCAGGTAAGTTGCCTCATCATATTCTACCACAGCCATTATTCCAAATAAGAATAATGCATCGCTGATCCCAGAGGAGAAATTAGGTGTCAGTACATTGTTTTAAACCTCTTGAACCCCAGCATCCCTATTCTGGGGGGGAACGTCCCCCCCAAAATAATTAGCCAAATTGAGAACTTGTGCTCTTTACTACAACAGGGAGAGTGCCACCCAGACACATGCACACAGATGACAGCGACAGAGCAGTGGATATTCCTCTGCGCAGCCCACAAGACTCCCAAAGAGGTACAACCACCACTACCATCCTCTGATATTTGGACCGTAATGTTAATTTTTGTGCAAAGTTTCTATATTTAAGTCATTTGTCACGTCTTCCTCACAACTTTTGTTTACAAAGCCAAAAAGCCAAGTTCCAATATTCAATGCTAAAAACACAATTAAATCGTTTATCGCAATTATTTGTGTGACAATTAATCGTCAAGTAAAATGTCATGATGGTGAGTTGGTGACAGCCCTACCTGGCACTAAGGTTGAGCAGTGTCGCCGTTTTACGGTTTAATACGGTTTAATACGGTTTTATGAAATCTTAACGGTTTGTCAGCCAAACCGTGTCACATGATTATTGATTACGGAAGCAGGTGAGTGAATAGCAGCGCGTTAAATAAAAAACATCCGGAGACTGGTTTCAAAAAGTAATGCGACTCCCGCAATATGGGAACACTGGATTTCTACTAAGGTTGGGTGATATGCCAAAATATTCTTATCGGCCACCATCAGCCCAAAAATCGCCGATCGTGCTAGAAAATGAAATTATATGAGAACAGCGCCACTCGCAAGCTGGAGTTATACTTCGCCGTACAGTGGGCCGCGTGTCGAAAATAGCGGATCTACAAGCTTACAACGTGTTACGCCCGCAGCGTGTTGTGAGCTTATAGATCTTCTATTTTTGGCGCACCGCCCTTTCCTACGATGAAGTATACATTCAGCTGTAACACGTGATGACACGACTGTCTTTCTGCTGCCATGCACTTGTATCACTGACAACCGTGTTCATACAATGAAGAATTGTAAAACATATCACTCCATAGGATATTCCTTTCAGGACTAAGCTAGATCACAAGTTAGGAGATGAAGTGAAGTTGAAGGAGAGCCTACCGCAGTTTGCACCATTCACGGCAATGATGTGGCAAAACGCAAACATCCAAGTTTCCTTTTTTACAGACGTCTTTTTCATGGGCAAAATAATAAAATCCGGCCACTGGGGGATAAATTAATCGCCCGCCTGTCCGCCCCCCTGGAACTAAAGTGACGGTGTGGGGCAGCGAACTCACTTTTCAAATCGCATTGATTGACTTGTGACATAATCAACTGACACAAGTTTTAATATCCAGACTTGACATCAATCAGTTAAGAAGGGAACATAGTATGCCCCAGTCAATAAAGTGCCGTTGTTTCTCCCTATAATGATCTGTTTGTTTCTTTGAACACACTGAAAGGAAACTAAATGTAATTGTCTCCGCCAGGCCGAAAGGCGTGGTGAGAGTAAGTTTTACCCCTCAAATCATGCCTCAAATCATGAATGCAGTGTCCGATTGCCGTGAAAGGCCTAAGAAGAAATGGCACCCTTTTCACATTGGCCTATTATAGCGCCACCAGGAGGCCACAATAACGTACCTGACGCGTTATTATGAATCCCACGCCGCGTCCTGGATTTAGACCCGCCTTACGTGTCTGATTGGCTCCCCGGCAGGCATAGTTTTACTGAGGTTAGGGTTAGGGTTAGGGTTAGGTTTAGGCATAGTCTTACTGAGGTTAGGGTTAGGGTTAGGGTTAGGTTTAGGCATAGTTTTACTGAGGTTAGGGTTAGGGTTGAGGTTAGGTATAGGCATAGTAGCAAAAACGAGAACTGTCAATCACAGCGACTACTGACCAATCACAGCGCCCGCTCAGCGGGTTTGCCACGACGCGGTGTGGGAATCATAATAACGCGTACCTGACCTGGCGGAGACCTGTGCTCCGAGGAGCACTTTTTCTAGTTTAGACTCAAGTGTGTATAGACCCCTTAACAGACGACGTCATACTGGCTGCGTGCAGCCAGTATGCGCGCAACGAAACCCATTATATCAGGTCTCGTTAGGACGCGTCTCACTAGCCAACACACACAAGAGGGGGTTGGGGTGTGCTGAAACCAGTGCACCCCGAAACAGGTTGGGAATTGATTGCGTGAAACAATCACCTGTGCGTCCAGGCTCAATGTTAGTAAACAAATAATTGGTCTATAGGGGAAAGGAGGCATCTTGTGGTGATATACTGTAATAGCAGTCTCTGATTGCATATATTTAACAGCTGTCATCTCGACCAGGTAATGCAGCTGCTGGCCATGTTATAATTAGACAGTTATACTGAGCACCACGTTTTTTGGGGGGGGGGCATAAACCGTGGTTTGCGTTTTTGGAAACAGCTCAAGCTTTCCTGGCATGACAAGAATGTGAAAAACTACCATGGAAAAAGTTGATTATGGATTATTTTGGTTTATTTATGTACCATAAATCACAACGGGTCTGAATAATCCTCCATGGCTCAACCTTTTGTACAATTGTCTTTTTTGCAGTGCCCAGCCATCGACTACACCAGACACACACTAGACGGAGCTGCTTGCCTCCTCAATAGTAACAAGTACTTTCCCAGCAGGTAAAATCATTAACCAACATTAAATGATCATAGTATCATCAGTAGTGTATATCATTGTGTGTGTGTTCTTTGGCCATAATACAGTACATAAACATGGACCATGTTCTTGTTTATGGCTTTATTTTTCATAATTGTTTGTTTTACATTTTCTCCAAAGTCATACAATGTTACCAATCTTAGCTAGAATAATTGAGGCAATGTTGGAAACGACAACATCATTGTGCACTGTTGTTAGTAAGAAATGCATGTTTTCAGCTATACTTTTCAAGTGAACTCATACTTTAAAATGCAATTATAAAAATGCAATTATAATTTAGCTTTGACCAAAAGTAGTGCTTATATATGCTTATTTGTTGGATTACTTATCTCAAGCTAGTTTCAAGTTTTTGCAAGTTGTACGGAAATTAACTGGGTTCAAACTAGGGTTCATGTAGCTGCAGTCATTGCGTTTACATGGACCCCAATATTCCACTAATAAACTGAATGATCAGAATAAAAACACCCCTTGTAAACACCTCAATTTGGAAGAGACTGGTCCGACCTGATCGGAATTCTGTCATTCTGTTTGAGAGGGGCGGTTTAAACCTTTTGATAATCAGATCAACAGGAAAATATCTGTAGCATATAAAACTTATTCAGATTGTCTCTCTCTGGTTGGTACTACTTAATTACTTTTTTGTAATGAAGTAAACATAGTTGTCCATCTCTACAGGGAGAGTATAATGCTTAAATGTGTAATAAACATGTCATTTAGTATGTGAAGATAATTTGATGTCTCTACAGGGTAAGCATTAAAGAATCCTCAGTAGCCAAGCTGGGTTCAGTGTGTCGGAGGATCTACAGGATCTTCTCCCACGCATACTTTCACCACCGCCAGATCTTCGACAAATATGAGGTAGAAAAACATGTCGTTTTCGGTATTTGTTATAGGCTGAGTGAATTAGAAACTTAATTGTAGGGTAAGTGATTTTCCTTTGTTAAAATAAGTATTGAATAGCTTTATATTCTGAGGGGTCTCCCTGTCTCTCCAGCTCCGAAAATGCAGAAAATGCATTTTCAGGCCGGGATATCAATTTCACCCAATCAGGTGAGAGAACTCACACAGGATAAACAATTGAGTTTGAAAGTTATGATGACAAAGAAACTAGCATATCAAATTGGAACTGGACCACTATCAAATTTAAGCTAATAAATGGGTACTCTCGCCTGATTGGCTGAAATCTGGCCTCCCACCTGAAAAAACAAGCACTCTATATAGAAATGCCATCAGAATATTTTTTTTTTTGGGGGGGGGCGGGGGGCTTTTTATGCCTTTTTTTTAGAGAGGGATAGGGAAAGTAGACTGACAGGAAATGGGAGATGAGAGATGGGGGAGTGACACGCTGCAAAGGTCATCGGGAACAGTAGTCGAACCCGCGACACGCTGTCAGGCTGGCATTTCAGCCTAGGGTGCCTGGACCGCCACGCTGCGGCCCAGGCCTAGTGCTTTAAACTTTCAACACACGCCGTTTTGTTTTAACCAAAAAATATCACTTACCCTACCTTTTTTAATTACTGTCCACCTATGCAGTCAAACATCACAAGACTTGAGCACAGCATGACATATGTACTGTTTGCTATATATGATATTGAGGGATAACAAAGACATCTTTCTTAGGATTTTAACCAAAAGCCAGAGACTTGTCATATTAGGCGTACTTACAGCAAAAATGGTCTACCAGCTCGCAACGCGTTGTGAGCTGGTAGACATCATTTTCAGCAAAGAGATTTGGTGTAGAGGAAAAAGGGAGGGGAAGTATAGGATTTTTAGCGGTGCCAACCGCTCTACGTTTGACTCTGTCTGCGTGTCCGTTTGTTTGAGCACGGGCCGTTTGTTTGAGCACGGAATGAGCACGGCAAAGAAGCAAACAGCTATAACTTCAGTTTGCAGCATGCCACCAAGTCCAAATTTGGTATGTGGACTTAGACCACCAATAGGGACGAGCATGAATTGATGACGTTATCAAAGAGGGGTCCAGGGACCCCCAGCGCCCGTATGAGCACGGGATGAGCATGGGATTTTAAACAGCTATAACTCCAGTTTGCAGCATGCCACCAAGTCCACATTTGGTATGTGGACTTAGACCACCAATAGGGACCAGCATGAATTGCTGAAGCCCCGCCCCCTCTGTCTTCCCATTGGCTGGCCTTCAAACAGCCATAACTCAAGTTCGCAGCATGCTATGGAGTACACATTTTGTACATGGACTAAAGCCAGCAATAGGGACTAACTGTCATTACTTAAGCCCCGCCCCCTCTGTCTGCCCATTGGCTGGGCTTTAAACAGCCATCATTCCAGTTTGCAGCATGCTACCAAGTACAAATTTGGTAAGTGGACTCAGACCACCAATAGGGACGAACTGAAATGAGTTAAGCCCCGCCCCAAAGGCACCGCTTCCTTCACACAGGGTGTGATTTTATTTTAAGTGGTTACCGGTAAAAGTGTCTCATCGGATATCTATATTCATGTATTTTTGTCTTTCCCACATCTTGTCTTTCTTTGAACACTTCATGAATGTAATGCTACATACTGCAGACTAGATTCTAATGGTATGTTATCTAATTGGGTCTAGAATGAGACGTTCCTGTGTCATCGGTTCACACGCTTCGTCATGAAATACAACCTGATGTCCAAGGACAACCTCATAGTACCCATCATGGAGGACGAGACTCAGAATGACGCAGAAGAAGCTGAAGCAGAAGCAGAGAGTGAAGACTGACAACTCACCTGGGCCACGTCTCTCTCTCTCTCTCTCTCACACACACACACACACACCCACACCCACACACGCTGGGCGATATTCTCAAATGAGACTAAATATCGTGTAGAATTTTTCATATCGTGATATGGCTTGAGTGTTATCTTTTCCTGCTTTTAATCACTTAAGCCTTGTTTTATACTCGTCAATTGTCAAAACAGTAAAAATATCCAATCTACAAGCTTGCAACGCATCGTGATTGTGGGCTTGTAGATCTGCTATTTTTGCAATACAATATCGTCAGAATAGAGATACTGTATTGAGGTATTTGATTTTGTCCATATCACCCAGCCACACACACACACACACACACACACACACACACACACACACACACACACACAAATAAGTAGATGGGGCGGGGACAAATGCTGTTTGTAAAATGTTTGGCTGACTTTTTGTTTTAGACCATTTAGGTGCCAGTGAGTGGTGGGCTTTGCTAAATTAGAAAATACAATGGTTTGAAGGGTGGTCATTCTTCACCCTTGGCTGTGTTGAGTATCTCTGCTCTCTTTTCCCGGGCTTTCTCCTCAAACCTTTTGATGGTCTCCGTTGAGGTTTTTTCTAATGATAAAGTTCAGCCCATTACAGGCACATATTTAAAACCAGTTTAGTGTACCTTCCTGTGGCTAACAACTCCACATGTGTATCAGTGTATCTGAATTGTCCCCATCTGTTGAATCCCCACCCGTGTGTAGGTAAAAACAAATACACAGAAGTTATTTAGCAAATACTGTTTCCCCACATTTGATGGACACACAATATTATCCCAAAATGAACAAGCCAAAAATATTGTAATTCTACGTATATATCACGTTGGAGATCTAAGACACATAGCACATTAGAACTCACTAGCGATTCATAGATGAGATGCTCATGAGAAACTTATTTTGCCAGTGCTGTGGAGGAATTCAGAAATGTACTGCACATCAATTGGTTGGATAATGTTTCGGCTTCTTGGCTCAGTATTTGTGTTTTGGGGGTTTGCATCTGGAAAGCCACAACCTGTAGCTGACCATTGACGCTTGTAGCTCTATGGGTATAGCACAGCTAATCGGCCAACCATGATAATGCATACATAGTACATTCATGTGCAGTTTTGGATAAACATTCATGCTGATGGTCAAATCAAGGTTTGAGGTGGAAATTGTGCATTGCACATTTTCTGGTGGCTTTCTCCAATTATCTCAAAGATATTCCTTATGCCAACTCAATATTCTCATGCTCCCATTTTAACATTGCTTATTAAGTATCAGTTTGGTGTGGGAACTCATGTTTATATGCTCATTTGCTTTTTAAAACAATCTAACCTGGCTGGGGAAAGTAAATCTTATTTTTATATTGTTATACACAGAGATGGCTATGTTGTTCATCCATTTTCTTACTTTCCTTCACTAATCTCAAGTGGCTTCTTAACTGGGTCACTGGTTTCGCAGCAAGATAACATTTATCTGGCGGGTAATTGGGAAGGAATTTGAGGGCTTTTTGTTTTAATCAAAACTTCATAGAATTGTCTCATGATAAAATGTCCACTGATGATTTTATCAAATACATTGAACTGGTGTGCTATTCCTTTTAACAACAAACCTACAACTGTTACATTGACTGGTGAAACGTAAAGCTTGATTTATACTTGTGTGCCACACCGGAAAAAGCTGGTCTATAAGCTCACAACTAAAATGTTTCTTCACTGTGTGACCTCATGGTGTGAGTTTGTTTTGATGATTCCAGGTACATCTTGTTGCTCAAAGACAATCTTTGTCCTTCCACAATGTCTTGTGTGATTTTCATCATTAGTCATCATTAGTTGGCTGTGATGTTCCGCAGTCCTCTTCGTCAGCTTGTGTTTTCATGTGTTCAGCTGAGGTTCTGGCTAGAGACTCTTGTCTCCATCACTTTTCACCGCTAGTAATGTCAATGTTGACCATTGCGTTGTGAGCTTGTAGATCTGCAGATTTTCCGTACGAGAGACGATGCGCAATTATGTATAAACCGGGCTTAACACTTTGCTGTTATTCGGGACATGAGAGGGATGTTTAAGGCCTGTAAACTCAACCAAGCCTCCCTTCAGGCAGCATACTGTACATGATGAGGGTTATTTATTGTTCTACATTTTCTTGACGTGAATAATCAATCACAATTGCCTTAGTGCAGTCGTTCTCAAATTGGGGTCCAGGGTCCGTCAGGGTTCCAAATGTACCCTTGCATGTCTAACTCTGTAGTGTACAAATGGTTCCATTTGTAAACTCAACTCAACTCAAAATGGAAAGAGTTAGAGGGGTCCTTGAAATTAAAGTTTGGGAGCCACTGCCTTAGAGTTTCAAAAGCACGAGTGTGTCATTTTATTCTATATTCATATTTGATAATTAATTATTTACTCATGCATTAAAACAATGTAATGTTTTTTTTGGTCCCTGGTGGACACACATTCATGTTTTCTAATTAAAACCCAGATACTGTATATTTACATCCCTGGCCTGTGTCATATATGGAGCACTAAGGTACTTACATGAAATGCCTAGGGAATAATGATGACACTACTTTATTCGTATGATGGGAGTCGCATGCCAAAAATCAATCTACAAGCACACAACGCTGTATAATGTATGTTAACACTTTTTTACAATGAATGCATGGTTATGAATGCATTCTATAATTGATTAGCTAATATTTTTGGATAATTCTTTCCTTTTTTGTTTTGTTTAATCATGGGTAAACATTGTATTTGACCCACAAATACTATTTAGGTGTAGGCAACACATTAGGAAGGTTAATAAACTACAGTGCAATTTACAAATCCAGTTCACCAAGGGAAAACATTTATTTCCATCAGAACACAATAAAACAGCATAACAAGAAACAATCAACAATCATGCAAGGTGCAAAACTGACCACACTCAAATGGCGAGTGGATCAGAACATCCTGAGAAAGAGGTAGGTCAGTGTCACTCACTGACAGTGGTCGATGCCTTTTAACAGACCTGTCAATACCACAACAACAACAATAGTGCAATCATATATTATCTAGTAATATATAAAAAGGTAAAAGATCAAATAAAATCTATTTAAATAATAAAAAATAAGGTTGTAAACAATTTTAACAGGCTCAACTGTGCAGTAAAACACTTGAGAACAGCTCTGAGAACAGTACAGGGGAGGTCAGTGTCACTCACTGATTGTGTTCTTTGCTTTTGAACAGATTTGGCTATACCCCTACAACAATAGTGCAATCATATGTAAGATTTAATATATTAAAAGGTAAAAAAACAAAATTCCACTTTAAAAACACAAATAAGGTTGTAAACTCTTAATAAGGCTTTAACAATTTGCCTTAAGGCTCAACTGTGTATTAAAATAGACACAGGAAAAGGTAAATAATAAAAACAGCTCTTCCACAAATGGTCCAAATCCAAATAAGGCTCGGCAGTAAGACGTGTAGTTAAATGTGTAGTAAAATACACAGGAAAAGGTAAAAAAAATAAAAACAAATGTTTCAAAAATGTTCCAAATACAAATAAGGCTCTGCAGTAAAAGAGGACAGCAATGCTTTGAGAATCCACGTCCACAGAAAATCAAGTACTTCTAGGCTCACATTTTGTTTCTTTTGACTGCTGTTATTTGTCTACGCATGGCTGAGAAATTACTATAATTTCAGCACCCAGTGTGCAATAGTGCACATTTTAAGATATTACACATATTACACCAAAGAGCAATCACACCTGCAGCGGACTTGGAACAATGGCCAGGTCTATTCAACTGCTTGTGTGACCGGTGGCTTGGAGGGCTCTTCCGGCTCGGAGACTTCCGGTATGTACGTCAAGCGAGCACTGTTGTAGCGGCTGTGGCGCCTGCCGCGCCTGGGCTTCATACGTGGCAAGGGATGGAAGCCTTGGTAAACCACTTGGAATGTCTGCTCCTGGAGGGGAGAGATGCACGGGTTAAGCCTTTATGTATTTAGATAGCAAAGTGAGGCTATCGCAACCCAAACAGAAATCTTGAACAATGCTTAATATGTTTACCAAACAGTCAAAATATGTAACACAGGCAAACATTCACCTATGGTGATGTAGTACATAGCACATACTGTATTAGAAATATTTACATGATATATCACTAAACCAATTGCTACAAGCTCACAATGTGTTGCCGTGTGATGCATAGATAGATAGATAGATAGATAGATACTTTATTTGTCCTTGCGGAAATTCATTTTGTACCAAGCAGCCATCAGGATACAAACAAATCACGAAACATAACATAAATACACAAAACATAGACAGATCACACAATACATTGACAGTGCTACACAGCTCCTCTTACAGAGTGAAGACCAGAAAAGGCTACCAGTCATGATTCAAGGGGCATCACATTACATGTTATGCACAGAACTGAGATGGGGCCTGTTTGTTCAGGAGTCCTATACTTGTAGGGACAAATGATCTTGAAGCCCTAGCCTGCAACATCGGCACTGTGTACCGTCCTGATGGAAACAGGTGGTATTGACTGTAGAACGGGTGCGTTCTATCCCTAGCAATAGCTTTCCCCTTCCTAAGCACCCGGGTCTCATACATTGCTGCCATACTCTCAAGTCGTACCCCAGCTATCTTGCTGGATACATTGATGATTTTATGGAGTTTGTTCTTATTAACCAATTATAATGAGCCATACCAGGAAACAAAACATAAAGTCAATGCACTCTCCACGAAGGATCGATGGAAGAGTACCATTAAACTTTTTTCCACGTTAGTCTCAGTCTGCGCATAAAATGCAGCCTCTGCTGACCTTTCTTATAGATGGCATCAGTGTTGGAATTCCATGTCAGCTTGGATTCAATCGTTGTACCCAAATACTTCTATTCCTGCACAGTCACCACCCCATCCCCATCAATAACTATTAGCTGATGTACATCATGAACACTTTTCCTAAAGTCAAATATAACCTCCTTAGTTTTCTTCGTGAAACTACACAGGGCTTAAGTGTTTCTTTTGTTTGTGGGTACCTCTGATATAGCAGGCAGAGTTGGATGGACCCAGCCCCCTGAGGCCCCCTGAGGCCCTGGGCTGGTCCCAGAGGCAGACATCATGAACTATAAGGACACAACAACCAGTGATGGAAGAAGTATACTCAGATATTTTACTTAAGTAAAAGTAGCAATACCACAATATAAAAATACTCTGTTACAAGTAAAAGGCCTGTGTTCAAAATGTTACTTGAGTAAAAGTACAAAGGTATTGCCATCAAAATATACCTCTGATATGGCAGGCAGAGTTGGATGGACCCAGCCCCCTGAGGCACTGGGCTGGTCTACATCCTGGTACAGGTAGACAGAGCGCTGCAAGTACTCCTGCATGTACTGTACACACACATAGTCACACACAAACACACCCACACACGTGTGGGGACAAAAAAAGAAGGACAAATCATTGGAAGAGTAAGAGAATCAAGGAAAATCTGTAAAATGAATCCGTTTCCTGCTGAGATCGTGAGGAAGGAAATTGCTCGTTCGATTGTAGTCAAAACCGGTGTCAATAATAATATAACAAAAATACTTGCTCACAACACGCCCAGTCTGACTATCGACCAATTTCACTATTTGTTGTTTGACGAAGTACATAGGGCTTAAGTGGTTAACAAATGACATTATTTGAAAAACTGTTGTTGGCCGTTTTCACATGATCATTATAACATATTGGGTGGATTACTGCTGACCTGGTAGTGTTGATAGGCTGGCTGCTGATGGGTAGGCTGGGGAGGGGGGCTGAGAATCACAGGAGGCTGAAAATAAAAGATACGTGTTTAGATAAGTGTTTGCAACTCACTCATCTTTGTCCTTGGTTGACTTCTATTGCAAAAGATGTTATTAACAGCTGGTACAGAGACTGAGAAAGCACATTTTCACAGTTCTTACACGCATGCCAAAAAAGATCAGAAAAATTCCAAAAGCAATCATTTCTTTTGATGAAAAGAACCGTGTGGTATTTTAAATGTGTGTAAAATGGTTCCATATACAGTACACCCTTTAACAGCTACTTGTTTTGTGGCACACGGCAAAGACCGTAGTGTTAATTTACCACTTTATGTTTAAATTAACAAGATTGTGTGTGTAGTAGTAGGATGCTTAATTAATGAAAGAACAAAAAGAAGAAAATTAATGCCTTCATTAATAAAATGAACAAACACAAAAACTAATCATAATACCATATGAACTGGTGTGTTACGTACGTATGCATGATGGGTACCAGAGCTGGAAGGCCAGTAGTGTGCTGACTGGATGTCTTCAGGCCTCTGGAAGTAGGCCACACCATTGTGGTAGGTGTAAGGGAGGCCATCGGGGGTGGTTAGGTATACAGGTCCGTTGGGTTCTGGCAGGGGAGGCACTGGCAGGGGCGTGCTGGGATTGTGGCTGCGGGTACGACCCTCTGAACTTCTTCTCTCTGAGAAGCCTGTGGTCCTGCCTATATATGGGCGTATCAGGTTTGTTTATGGTTATGTCTGCGTCATGGTGACATGGCCGTGGTCCTGCCTATATATGGGCGTATCGGGTTTGTTTATGGTTAGGTCTGAGTCAGAGTGACGTGGCTGAGGTCCGCCCGCTTGCCCTCCCATCAGCCAATTTTAATATAGGATTTGGTACAAAATTAAACTCTCACAGATCATTGTCCACTTAGACAAAATTGAGACATGAAGCTATAACTTCACTGGCAGTACGTTCGTATACTTGCTGTGGTTTGTACTTTCAGCGCGAATTCACTACTAACCTCTTCTGTGCTGCTTGCGGATTGCCGGGCCAATGTAGAAAAACTTGTCATTGAATTGGACCCTGTCAGCCTTCGAGGTGGCGGCAGAGGGGTGGGAGGGAAATATAGCAAACAATACAATGGTGAGAGATGGTTATATTAGCAGAAGGTAGAGAGAGAGAGAGAGAGAGAGAGAGAGAGAGAGAGAGAGAGAGAGAGGGGAGAGATAATGAGTGTGAGTAGCTATTAGTTTCTAATACTTACATTCTGAAGGATTTTCTGTACGTCCTCTCTTGTCTCAAAGCTGATGAAACCATATCTGATGATAGAAAGAATCAAAACACATTCAGTTTTGTTTCGTAGACAATAGGCCTAGGCTGCAATTACACTGGACATCTCCCATGTACAAACACGGTCTACATGGGAAGTGAGGCATTGTTGAGCAGTACAGCATTAAGTGCACAGCCACTTAGATAGAATATGAACAAAGATTTGGAAAACTCTAGCACATGCTATATTGATCAATCATGATTAGACAATACATGGGCAGAAGGAGGTTATGTTATTAGTACAGTAAAAGCTAATACAAGAAATGTTAAAAATATGAATGTCAAAGAATGAACTCACCCCTTAGGCAATCCTGAGCGATCTGTCAAAATCTTCACCTCTCTAACTCTACCGTACTCTGAGAAATACCGCCACAGGTCATTCTCATCAGTCTGGAGAACACATGCGTGTATACACACGCACACGCGCACACACGCACGCACGCACACACGCACACACGCACACGCACACACACACACACACACACACACACACACACACACACACACACACTAATTAGTATTTGGTTGCACCAATTTACCAGTTTAAAGTCTAAGCACTAAAAGAAGTGTGTTGTCCAGAAAGAAAATGACAGCTCACAAAAGAAACACCATCAAAACAAAAAGCCCACTGGACTCAATACAAAATCTCACACTGTAGTCAATTCCACCGACAAAGATTCGGTTGGGGATGACGTTGCCCCTGTGATCTGGACAGCATGGGACCATGGCAGCATGGTGTGCAGCATGGGGTGCAAAGGGTCTGTCTCTGAAGCACTGGTCTGGGCAGAGATCCATTGGCTCAGGGGAGTACAGGGGACCGCTGGTCTCAGTCCCAGAGGCAGACATCATGAACTATAAGGACACAACAACCAGTGATGGAAGAAGTATACTCAGATATTTTACTTAAGTAAAAGTAGCAATACCACAATATAAAAATACTCTGTTACAAGTAAAAGGCCTGTGTTCAAAATGTTACTTGAGTAAAACTACAAAGGTATTGCCATCAAAATATACTTAAAGTACCAAAAGTAAATGTACTAAAATGTTTGAAAATAGCAGATCTACAAGCTCACAGACACGTTGTGAGCTTGTAGATGTATAACATAGGGCTGAAGTGGTAAATGTGTGTTTTACAATATAATAATTTAGATCTACAAAGTAACTAGTAACTTAAGTTTTCAAATAATTGTAGTGGAGTAAAAGTACAACATTTGCCTCTGAGATGTAGTGGAGTAGAAGTAAAATTATTGAAATTTGAAAATACTCCAGTGAAGTAAAAATACCTCAAAATCGTACTTAAGTACAGTACTTGAATAAATGTACTTAGTTACTTTACACCACTGAAAAGACATCTGTTATTGTTAGACGTCTAACTATCTTTTTGTCTTTGTAGGCTACATACCATTATGATTGGTATAAGCAGGAGACTGACTGATGCTCACATGGGCTAAAACAAGACTTCTGATTAAGACAATTAACTATTTTTAGAGATGGTGAGATTGTAGATCTGCTATTTTCAATGAACGTTCCACCTGTCTGACCACCATGCCGCTATTTTAATAGGCCTCTGCTAATCCGTTCATACAGTATGTCGAGTCGACCGGGATGAAGTTTATAGCGTAAACTTCACAATCATATAGTAAATATTTAAAGTTTAGCCGAGTATAAACATTGTTTTGGCAACCAGCAGGGTGTGTGCGCGTCGAAAAGATCCAATCTACGAGCTCACAAACGCGACACCGCCGTACGACGAGAAGGCTAGTGTGGGTCGCATGCATCGCGAGGGGAAAAGTTAATTAATAATTAATAGACTCACCTTTTCTTTGCTCTTAACGTCGATTATGGTGAAATGATGATCTAAAAGCTGATCTTTAGAAACGACAACAGGCGAAAGTAAATCAATCAACTGGGATTACCGATTAAAACTTTAACACAAGAAGACGGTGGACTCCATCAGTGTTTCACACTGCAGCACATCTGTCCCTTGCAGACCTCCGTCCGTCCATCACACATGCACGCGCGCGCGCGCACACACACACACACACACACACACACACACACACACACACACACACACACACAATAATTCAGTGGTTCTCAAGCAGTGGATCGGGACCTTATGATCGGGACACATTTGTTATGGGTCCCTTATACTTTGTTTCCTATATTTTGTTTTTAATTACTATGATTTCAAAACATGTAAAAAACAAATTCAGTGACCCCCCCCCCAAATAATTTCATGAATAAATAAAAGAAAATCAAAGAAAGTCCATAAATTAGAAAACACATTATTAAGAAGTAGTGACGTGTTGTGAGCTTGTAGATCTGCTATTTTCACTAGTTTGGGTCCCGGGAAAACATCTGATTTCTCTTTTGGGCTTGAGCTAAAACGTTTGGGAACCGTTCACTGCACTAACGGACCAATTAAGTAACATCAAAGCACATGGTTGGCGATTTGACAATTTATCTACAATGTAAACATTAACAAGATGGTAGACGGTACAAAAGAGCCAAATACTTACAACTAATACCTGGTATGTGTGGATTACATACAGTCAGAGAGTCTGTACGTTTCCGCTGTCCCTTAATGAAAGGCGAGAATGGACGAGAACTTCTGGGAACTCAGATTAAAGGGCCGTGCTGTGATTGGCTAGTTTGTTGTCAGGTAGAGTATTATCGCTATATATTCTTAATGTCTTGCATCTTGCACAGAGCTGGGAAAAGTACTCATTTTTTTCCACTCAAGTAAAAGTATCAATACAATACTGCAAAGTAGAAATACTCTGATACAAGTAAAAGTCCGGAATTCAAAATGTACTTGAGTAAAAGTACAAAAGTATTGGCATCAAAATGTACTTAAAGTACCAAAAGTAGGACATACTCATCATGCAGAATGTCCCATGTCCCAAGCTTTCAAATGTATAAAATGCATAAAAGTCTCTTGAAAATAGAAGATCTACAAGCTCACAATGTGTGGTTAATGTATGTTTTGTAATAATAATAATCCAAATCTATAAAGTAACTTGTAACTAAAGTTGTCAAATAATTGTAGTGGAGTAAAATTATAATATTTGCCTCTCAGATATAGTGGAGTAAAAGTATTGAAAATTAGAAATACTCCAGTAAAGTAAAAAAATACCTCAAAATTGTACTTAAGTACAGTACTTGAGTAAATGTACTTAGTTATTTACACCACTGGGATAATGTGACTGTCAGGTGTGTTAAGTGCTACTATGAGGCCATCTGGTGGATCTGGGGCGCAACTGCGTCTGGCATGTCTCGTGCTGCTAGCGCATGGCGCAGAAAAATGTGTCTGCTTTAGTTCTGGGTAAAGTATATACGTGTTGATAATGCTATTTCGATGTATAAAAGTAGTGTTTTAGTCTACTGGGTGGTGTTCATAGATGTTGTAAACCTTGTTGTAGTGTGATAATATGTGTTGTTGTAGCCAATTCGATGTTATTGTGTATTGAGAAAGTGACTCATTTATTGCTGTTGACTCTGGGCTTAGGCTCAACCGGCTCTATGCACAGCAGCCATATTGGAAAGCAATTGGGCCTCTGCCTTACTGCCTTCACAGGTCTTACCAATTATACTAATTAAGACTCTGTTCCATTTAGTGCAGGCATCTGCAAACTTTGTAGCTTTACAAAAAGTATATGGAAATTAACTATGTTTATTTTCTTCACATCTTAATTTTAATTTATCGTTGCTGTAGTAGGCCAAACATGACACATACATTCTTACGTTTTCCAATATTTTAAAAATGTGTAGAATAAATAAAAGGTTTGCATCATTGCCCACCACACATTTAATGGCGCCAGGCATTAAATGGAGCCAGCCAGGTGGCTTGTGTAAACTTGTGTTAAGGTGGCTTGTGTAAACAAACCGGTGTGATTCCAAATGAAAAAATAAACAAAGATAACAGAGAATGCAATAGTTCATAACTGCTGGATTACCTGTATGTTTGAATAACATGTATTTGTATTTAGTAATTTTGATAGGCTAATATACACAGCCAATGTTGACTTCAATATAAGCTGTTTTGGCATTAAAGTTTGCTGACCCCTGATTTAGTGTAACACAGTGGTTCTCACACTTATTAATTTCAAGGACCCCCGTAACTCTGAGAGTGTACAAATGGAACCAAATGGACCCGTAAGGTTCCATTTGTACACTCTCAGAGTTACACAATCATAAGAGGCCATTTGGAACCCTTTAAGGAACCATGAGGGTCCCTGCCTGGACCACACTTTGAGACCCCCTGGTGTAGCAGAGTGTTTCCAGTGACTCCCTGATTGTGTTTGACCAGTCCAGAATGGAACAGAGCCTTCATTAGTATAATTGGTAACAGTAAGGAAGATGGCCAATTTATTTCCAATATGGCTGCTTTGCATAGAGCTTGTCAGTTCAGTGGTGGAAAGTAACTAAGTATATTTACTCAAGTACTGTACTTAAGTAACATTTTGAGGTATTTCTTTTACTGGAGTATTTCCAATTTTCACTACTTCACTACTATTGTAGTTTTACTCTACTACAATTATTTGAAAACTTTAGTTACTAGATACTTTGTAGATTTTTATTACAAAACATACATTAACCACTTCAGCCCATAACATTTCAGCCATTTGAAAATAGAAGATCTCTACATCATGCTCTGAAAATGCACAAGGCCCACCCATCTGACCACTTAACAGGGCAGCCGGTCCACAATAAAACAGAAAAAAAAGCTATTCAAAACCTCAAAACAACCACGTGCCTCTTTAAATTCAAGAATGTGTCTAATTTTAAATATTTTTGTTGATTATTCCATGCTCAAGGTGCATAGTTTCAAAATGCCGTTTCTGTGGGTACAAAAAGCAAGCCTAGCTAACCTGCGGAGGTGGAACAGAAAAAGATACAGGGCATAGTGGTACAGAGCACTGATAGAAGGGTGGTTCCCATGGCAATCTATCACAGTGGTTCTCAATAGTGGGGTCCGGGCCCCCCAGGGGTCCTTGGGGTGGTTTCAGAGGGACCCCAACAAAATTAGTTAATATAGCATAAAAATCAGTTTTTACCATGTTAACCTACAACTTATGCTACGGATATTCCTGAATTGCAGCTCTAAAAGCTCACAATGCGTTGTGATGTGACGTGTGGTGAGCTTGAAGATAAGCTACTTTTGAATATTTTAGGAATAAATTGGAAAATTGTGAAAAATGTTGACACATTTTTAACATATCTTCTTTTATGGCGGTCCTTGGCACAAAATATTTTCAGATGGGGGTCTGTCACAAGAATCACTGATCTAGGGAGTCATAGAAAGCTGAAGTGTGGATCAAAAGGTCATCCATCGTGAAAATTATGTTCCACTAGAAGCAACATATCTTAGGGAAACTAAACCTCATTCAAAATTGTTTCAATATCACTCAGTTTGGTCTATATTTAAGTTGATAGATGGATGCTTTATTATATGTTTCAGGCCTGCATCAACATTCTGTTATCCTGCATGTGAGGACGTGCTGGAACTCTCTCCTTCTCATGGTGGACAGATCTTCAGAGCAATATCCTGCAATCCAAGCTACCTTATTGGACCCATGAGCCAAGAGGCTCATGAAGAGAGACAGGTAATAGAAACCTCTCATAGAATTGTAGACATTAGTTAATAGTTACGATAATGTAATTGTAATAACATTCTATGAAGTTCATATAATATTAGACTTGAAAGATACTTTACAGTATTGTCATGAACTCATGATAAAAAGATGAATTTATATAATGATGATAGCTTACTAATGTATAAAGAATACTTCAGACTTGAAAAGGTCACATAACATGACTTCAGGAAAGCTGTATTTCGAAGGGTAACAGATTTTAAGCAGGAGCAGTTAAAAGGGTCCCTGTCTTATACACCATCCCTGTACCGTATGACCTGGGGATGTGCAGCGTCAGTTGCAATTCGGACAGACCTATGGTTTCCGAGAAACAAAGGGCAGGTACAGTGAGTACTGTAGACAACAGGTACAAGGGGTATTGCATAACTGGGTGGGGCATGCATTCCCAACTTGCATCGTTGCCAATTGACATCGTTCCCGATGGGCATGGTCCCTGAGTAGGCCGGTGCCCGGTCTAATATATAAAACTAGAGTTTCGGGGGGCTACGCCCCCCTCAACCCCAGCCGCGCACGGGGCCCAGCGTGGGTGCGTGTATATTGGGGTACCCAAATCGCCGGAGTAAAAGTGTCCAAAAGAAAAAAAAAAAAAAAAAGAAAAAAAAAAGAAAGTTAATAGTGATTGTTACTTTGGTGGTCCGCGGACCCCCTGGTGGTCCGCCGACCCCTGTGAGTGTTGGGACCCCCGGGGACCCCCCTGGAACATGCCGGACCCCTTCGGCAGTTTTTTTTTTTTCCATGCACGGTTTGCTTGTTTCTGTCGCTTGTTTTTTAAAACCTGGCAGCAAACTTGGCAACCCGACTGACATCACTGACCTATCCTTGGTATTTGTACTTCCGGGTTGCATAATGATGACATCACTGTCGAGTCCTGTGGTGTCATGAACCTAGGTAGGTTTGTTTACCAGATTACCGTGGGCAGCGTGCTGTGCTGTGGCTGTTTGTTTTTGTGTTTGGGATGAACATGGCACGTGAAGGACGGACATATTGTGATCGAGACATGAGTGAAGTGAAAGTAACGGCCTGGGTGGAACAAAGGAGGTACGTAAGAAGGGGGGGGGGGGTTGAAGCAAAGGAGCTGTGTGTGTGCTGTTGTGGAGGACATGGGCAGAGTGCAATGGCGGCCGCTCGTGTTGTTTCGGCGAATCCCGTCGCCGTGCGGTGTCGGTGGTGTGCACGGTAAACGGTACGAAGCTGCCTCCCCTTCCGTTTTGTCCGACATTTGGTGAGTAGAATTAATTATGTTGCGCGGTGGAAAAGGTGTAGTGAGCAATGAGATGTCCCCTACGCGACGCGTAAATTCAGCGCGGCCGCCGTGGCGAGTCAGTTGGCGACATGTGGTCTGGCGGTGCGTTGTTTATTCGATAACAGAGCTGTGGGGTGTCGCACCTAGGGTGCGGAAGTCGCTCGCCATTTATATAGTTAGATACTGATATTGTAGTGAGTCTCAAAAAAAATTGCCTGGACAGTAATTTCTTGTGGAATGGGAACCTTGAATGTTATCTCGGATAGTACTACTGTATGTCTGTAACTTTGCTACCTATAGATGTGATTGTGAGTAGGTTTTTGAAGCACTATTGCTCTGTATTGAATTTAGTAGATTTAAGCATGACTGTAGTGAATTTAGCATAAATAGATGAGTTGAGACAAATGCACTATGGAACTTGCTGTCTAGTTTTCAGACATTACGAGCAAGCTGACCTTAGCGAGTAGCAATGTACGATATTGTTTACAGCCGGTCTTCGTAGGTCTATATGGGATGTGGCAGATTATCCGTACTTCATGATCATGTAAAGCCTGATCTACTGGAGTTGCACACAAAAAATAGCAGATCTACAAGCTCACAAAATCGTGAGCTTGTGACAATATTCACCGCTCTGTCTACCTACTTTGTACATGCTGGTGTACATCCATTGACTACAGTTTTTGCAGTCAATGGGCTAAACTTGGCAGAACAGTCCCTGTCTTCAGTTAGTCTTTGCTTCAGCAAAATGTATTTTTTATGTATGTATGCTGAACCCATCCATGGACCCAGTCAGTGGATACTACCCAGCCTACCACTGTTGACATTTCACCTTTCCCTGACCTGCCTTGTTACCTGACAGCCTAGCTTTCCTCTGCTGGAGCACTGCCACTGTGAGGTGTTTGGCTGAGTTTTGGCTGCTTGGTTCAGCCGTTCTGGGATCTCTCTGGAGTGGAGAGAGGTTTTCAGCTACAGCTCTCAGAGCACGAGCTTCGATGCTCTCGCTTGCTGGAGTGGCTCTGCCAAAGCACCTTGAGACCATTCGTCCTGACCCGTACATTGTTGCTGCGCAATCTCAATCTCCTGCATGGGGTCTGTCTCCAAGGTCTTCTGCGCACGCTCTGTTTCCTGTGCACATTTACTACAGAGAAGGGCTAGATCATGGCTGGGGCCCTCTTCTCTGTGTTTCATCACAGTCTCAAGCTTTGTTCCTGCACCCCAGTTCCCCTGTATCTGCACACGCGCGGTTTAAAGTTTTCAGCAGTTTTGCGGCCCGAACTTTAGAGTGTGAGGGCCGAACTTCTAGTTGACCTTATAAGTGACATTTCAGTCAAAGAGACCATATCAGACAACCTCTCTGTGACTAACTGTTTTCATATGATCGTAAGATGATTCGTAAGATCATAAAATGTGTGATTTCAAGTATGGATTTTCACCAGTTTTATAAGGTAGCAGCTGCTTTCCTGGTTGTTTGAGCTCATTGCTTATTGTTAGTCACTCTGGATAAGAGGATCTGCTAAATTGTAAATTACTGGAGGCTTTGGTCTCGGTAAATAAAGATTTTGATTAGATTTGGATGTATGCAGTACTTAAAACCTCCCACAGAGTGGCAGTATTTGTCTATAGTAATATAAGTGCAGACATTACACTGAACCAAAAGTGTACAACCTAAACTGATATATCAATCAAATTAAGGCCTGCTGGCTTGTTTGCCAAAATGTCTCCTCTTTAAAACAGACTACCTCAGGTAATTTCATAACTTGAAAACAGCAGCATAAAACCAGGACTGCACTGATACTGTCACTTAGCTGGACAAAGAATTCTCAGTGACTCAAAGACATCACCGGTAGAAATTAAGTAATTTCTTGGGTGAAGTACCGTTTAAGTTCTGTCTGAAGCTTTCTTTACCTGTGAGCCACGAACCCATCGCGTCCAGCGCAACAATAAGGGGTGGTGGGATAGAAATGTAGAAATGTTTCCCCAAAAATGCATAAACGATTACATTGATTAGTTTGATAACTGTTGCAACTCTTACTGAATGTGCTGGACACGACTCAGGTAAAGAAAGCATCAGAAAGAACTTAACGTGGACTCATGCGTGGTTGTGGGGGGGTGTCAGCCCACACCTACTCCCCATTCTCTGCTCCAGTTTACTGTAGAAGATCCTCAGGAGCCACTTTAGACTTTGATTATAGGTCTGTCTCATGGAGCTATAATTTCTCGATGATTGGAGACAGAGTGCTCTGAAAGTCTGTAAATTGCATCTAACCTCCCATCCACCCCCACCCCTAGCACAACAAAGGGATGGTGTAAATTATACCAAGTGTCTCCAACAGAGCAAAGGCAGCCCTTTTACAGCACCAGCACCACTTAAACCCTTGCGTCCCTATTCTGGGAATAATATTCCAACACTCTGTGATTGGCGAACATTGGCGCAAATGGCTTGTAGAACGGCTATCTTCTGCGAAAAAAGGGCCCAAGTAGACCCCTGGGGGACCCCGGTCAACAAAGTATTTAGGGTTACATAAACCGTAGCGTCCCTATTCTGGGCTTGTCATAATTGGTGATCATAGGCGAACATTCTACGAAAATAGCACATGTGCAAGCTCACATTGCAACGTGTTGAATTTGTATTTTTGGCAAAGAGTTTTGGTGTTGAGGGAAAAAAGGAGGTACCAAGTACAGTATGGACCCCTGAGGGACCCCGGTCAATGAAGTATCTATGAGTTAAAGTGTTTAAAGACTCAGTCAGAGAGTTTCTTATAGGTCCGTCCCCCCCCACTAAATTATATTATTACACAGCAGTCAAATCAACTGATTTTATGAAAAGTTTTTTAATATACAGTAGCATACATTGCATATTGTATGATATTTGGCAAACAGTAATGTTATACATGACATGTTTGCTTCCTTTGATCTGAAAATTGCAACTCAATCACAGCTTGAAATGTCATGCAGAATATTAATGTTTTTCCCCAAGTCGACTTTCTTATCCATCTTTGATGCGTGTGCAACTGTACACTCTTGTTGCCCTAATTTCTATCTATTTCTCTTTCTCACACACACACACACACACACACACACACACACACACACACACACACACACACACACACACACACACACACACACACACACACACACACACACACACACACACACACACACACACACACACACACACACACACACACACACACGCCTGGTTGCATGTGTCATTATTACAGACTCCATCTACAGTGTTTGGTCTTACCCCGGTAATACAGGATTTCACCGTGGTGGGCCCCACTTGTCGTTCATTTCTAGGTTTGGTTAATTGCTGGATGAATTTGCCTAATGAGGTCTTACTGTGTAAAATGAGATAGGTCTTCTTGATAATGACAGCAATCTGCCAGACAAGTCCATTTATATCCCACAAAGACAATTTACAATGCAAGCAGAGGAGCAGTCCGTACGTTGTCCAGAAAAGAGAAAAGCTACTGGAAATAAAAGGAGAGTAGATGTTAGTCTGCTGTAGTCAGAAGAAGAACAAAAGTACATAGGGAGGACCATTTCAAAAGGCAACAAAGAAAAAAGGTGAAGCATGAATTAATTTTATGTGTCTACTTGAACAGGCAAAAGTGTAGACGCACAAAAAGATGTAAAAATGAGTTCACTATCTTTGCATTTTTCTCATTTACCACCGTAAGTCCATCAAAACAAACAACATTCTTCATGTTGTAGCGAGAGTAACGGGTGGCAAGGAAAATAGCATAGTATGGCAACTTTGTGTATATTTCCCCACACTGTTGTACACGAAAACCATGTCCTTTGTTGCTTTTGACAGTGCCACCCCCTCCTTGTGTGATAGCACAGTCTTACACTACTGCGTTTGCCTCATTGTTTATGTGAAGTGTCAGAGTATGAGTAATGATGCAAAGAAGCAGGCCTTATGTAGGAAATAGGAGGTCCTACGTGTATATGACCAGAACCCCAAATCACACCAGTGCCCCAACGCTGAACCACCAAGGGAGCGCGTCCATTGGCTGTTTCAGGCCATGGATCCAGTGGCAGCAAGTCCCCATTCAGGCCTGCTGTCTCTAGAGACTTTAGCTTTGGTTAATGTCTGGAGCTGTCTGCGACAGCCCTGACACCGAAGAGGTCCTGGCTAATCAATTACAACAAGATAAGCAAACAGCAATTCATTTCCACCACTGACTGGCTGCCATAGCTGCCTGGGTCCTGTTTTCCCTTCCGATTCAAAGTAGGGTGGTGACTGTTTCAGACAAAGGTTATTTCATCAACTAAATCCTCAAATACATTCTCAACTAATCATGCAGACGCTGGGTGTACTTGGGTATATATTCCAGTATGAATGAAACTCTGACTCCATACATATTGATGGTGAGAGAATATGTCCATGTAGTACAAGTTTCCATTGAGGTAATAGGCGTACTTCATACACACTCAAGATTCTTAAGTAAAATTCAGATCGCTGCAATTTTTCTCTGTAACATCCTAAATGCTTAATTTATGTTTCGTCCTACAATTGCGTCGCATATTGAAAAGAGCAGATCTATAAGCTCACAATGTGACGCATCCAAGATACGTTGTGAGCTTGTAGAATGGCTATTTTTGGTGCGTGACACCGTCGTACGGCAACGACAAAGCGTTTCTTTGGTATAAACTAGGCTTTACGTACATGCACACATGGGCCCACATACACACACATGCAGACTGCTCTCTTCTCACAAAAGAGATTCATGTCCAGTGGCTCCCTGCAGTGTTAAATTGCTCCGGCTGATTTTCTCCCGATGAGACTTTAGTTCGATGTCTTTCTTAATGAACCCAATACCGCTGTGCCTCCTCTCAGCTCAGACACAAAAGGCAGCGGGAGGCAGTGATTGACTTGAACAGAGACACAAGGTTTGATTGAGAGGGATGGGAGAAAATACAGTATGTAATTGCAGAGCTTGTTATATCCAGAAGATGGTATCCAAAGATACCGGGAGATTCCAAGTAGACACGATTGGTCACTTCTCGAGTCTCACGCGTTGAAAGTGGTATAAGGATGATGGCAAAATTGCTATGGTGTGACAGTAAATTGCTCCTGGCACAATGTGGTTCGATTTGATGGACAAGTGATCTCTCCGGAATGCTTTAGTTTGTTTTTGCCTCCATGATCCTTAACCCAACAAACTTCTCACGTATAGTACCCTCAACTGTTGCAAAGGGGTATGACAGTTATAACTGGAAATACTTCCTTTTCACTTTAACCCATTAAGACCAGAGGCCGATTCTACACATGCCTTCTAAATCAGCTTTCTCAAACTTTTAGTGCCAAGGACCCCCAAAATGATATGTATTTGGCCACGGACCCCCCATCTGAAAAACATTTTGTGCCAGGGACCCCCAGAAGAGAAGATTTGTGTTGTGTTTGAGATTTTTCACTCACGCTGTGAGCTTGTATATCTGCTATTTTTGAATAGCCAACACAAACATCTAAAATGACGCAGATGCTTTCACAGTTTTAATTAGTTAAAAGGTAGTCGAGTCCCCAAGAGAGCAAATACTCCTACCTACTCTCCTTTTAGTTTTCTGTTGTCACACAAAGAAACAAAGAACAACAAAATGTTGAGACTTACATGAATAGATCTAGAAGGAATGGAGAGGGGGTCAGAGTTCAGGTCAGGCGTGCATGTTGCACTGAGAAGAGAACGTCCATTTTCCCTCAAGTCAGTCAGCCAGCCAGACAGCCAGCCAGCCAGACAGACAGACAGACAGACAGACAGACAGACAGACAGACAGACAGACAGACAGACAGACAGACAGACAGACAGACAGACAGACAGACAGACAGACAGACAGACAGACAGTAGTGGAGACAGGGTTTGATGAAAAATGAGGGTTTGCGATGTACTCTATCATTACTCTACAAATCTCTGATTTCCCCTCCTTCATCTATGGCCTATTTATAGCTGCCACATTCCTCACAGAGAATAAAATGATCTCTTTGAGGGAGTACAATACCAGAAATAACAGGTTTGGACAAACATTTGCTGAGGCGTGGTGGGTCTGACTGACCACTACTGTGCTCCGCAGCGGTTTCAGTCCATCGTTTTGCCCCTGTCCTTTTCCCTCATCTGTTATTCACGGAATAAAAGCTTTATTTATTTCTCAAGGGGGCAGTGGGTTAAGGCCAGTGGTGGACAAAGTATATACTCAAGTAAATACTCAAGTATTGAATAGTACAAATTACAGAGTACATTTTCTTTTTAATATCAATGCATTGATGTACTGAAATATAAAGGAAAATCCAACATTTTCAAACAAAATTAGAATAGCAGACAAGCTTACAACATGACGTGAGCTTATAGATCGGCTATTTTGACTATATTTGAAAAAGGGGTTAAGTGGTTAATTCATATTTCCTATATGTGGTGGAGTTAAAAGTACAATATTTATGGGGCCAGGCTTCCAGCATGGACCCATATTGTTATTCGCATTATTAGGTTTCGAGAGCCTATCAGGCTTCGAACCCTATTACATCTCTACACTTTCATTATTATTCTTCCGCCGTTTTTGCCAGTTCTGGCCTAACCGCCTGGTCACTTTTTATGAAATTCGGCAATATGGTAGAGGGCTATGCCAAACGGCGAAAACCCGAAACTCACAACCATTGGCCAAAGGGTGGCGCTGTAGCACTCAATTGAAATATGCCAACTTTGAACAGGTACAACTCATGCCCTGTTTGACCCACAGCCATGAAACTTCGATGCACACATGCGTCTCCTCATGCCTAACAACTTTCACTGTTTGACTTTTGACCTCTGACCTTTAGATCTCCCACCATTTCGAATTCTATGAAAAGCAGTAAAAAGCAGTAAAAAAATCACTTCTCCTGGGATTTATGAGCAATCTGTACGAAACTGTATACACATGAACTTTGGACAAATGCCGACAAACGTAACTTAGCGGATTTTCCATAAGTGAAAACGTTAAGCTTTTATAAGCCAATGAAAATTGCAGCTTTTTTTAAATTATTCATCTGCCCCTAACACATACATGCAGACTCACATTTGTTTGACACTTTGCAATATTGTAGAGGGTCCTTCCAAGTATCACTGAAACCAATCTTACTCCAATTGGTCAAAGGGGGGCGCTATAGCAATTTTTTGAAAATGCAAACTTTAAACAGGCAAAAGTCATGCCTCGTTTGGCCGACAGCCGTTAAACCTGCTTACACATGTGCCTTGACTCATGAGGAACACATGTATCACTTTGACCAGTAAGCTCTGCCCTTAGATTGTCTGCAATTTTGAGCAGTTTGAAAAACATTTAAATCCAGGATTTCTGAGCAATTTGCATGAAACTGTGTCAAATACATGTTTGAGGCCCTTTTTCACAGGTTCAGGTGTGTTGGTTCAATAGCTTGATCGCTTAATCATCTGCCTTGAAACCATAGGGTAGCCGGTTCGAATCCCACCTCAGGTAGACTTAATTATAATTGCATTGCACACAACATGACTATACCAATGAATACATGTGCAATTGTTAAAGATGACGAGAAATGCATACTTGAAAGTAGTTCTTTTCAATGTATGACGTACTTCATTCGCGCTTTTGTTTTGTTTTGTTGGATTCTCCCTTTTCACTGTCTAAGGCTGTGTATTGGATAGCTCCACCAGTAGAGTGTGAGTCTCATGTGCCGAAGGTCCCTGGTTCGAATCCCACTTATTACAGTTCACATTTAAATTGCATTGTACAAAACATGATCCTGTTAATTCAGACAAGTGCAATGTTTAGACAATAACACGAAATGCTTTTGAGAGTAGTTTTTTTTTATGTATGACATACTTTCTTGTGAAAATAGCCGATCTACAATCTCACACCTTTTTAGATAGCAACGCGTTGTGAGCTTGTAGATCGACTATTTTCCACTAGTTTCCATTCCGAAATATATTGAGCAGTTTGAAAAACATTTAAACCAAGGATTTCTGAGCAATTTGCGTGAAAGTGTGTCATGTGTGTGAACTCCCTTTTCACTAGTACAGGTCTGTTGGCCCAATGGCTTAATCATCTGCCTTGAAACCACAGGGTTCCTGGTTCGAATCCCACGTCATGTAGAATTCATTATAATTGCATTGCACACAACATGACTGTATCAATGAATGCATGTGCAATTGTTAACCAGTAAACTCCGCCCTTAGATTGTCTGCAATTTTGAGCAGTTTGAAAAACATTTAAATCCAGTATTTCTGAGCAATTTGCGTGAAAGTGTGTCATGTGTGTGAACTCCCTTTTCATCAGTTCGGGTCTGTTGGCCCAATGGCTTAATCATCTGCCTTGATACCAGAGCACGCCGGTTCAAATCTCACCTCATGCAGACCTCAACTCAATTGCATTACACACAACATGACTGTATCAATGAATAAACATGCAATTGTTAAATGAAACGCTTATTGAGAGTACTTGTTTTCAATGTATGATGTACTTCATTAGGTTTCGAGAGCCTATCAGGCTTCGAACCCTATTACATCTCTACACTTTCATTATTATTCTTCCGCCGTTTTTGCCAGTTCTGGCCTAACCGCCTGGTCACTTCTTATGAAATTCGGCAATATGGTAGAGGGCTATGCCAAACGGCGAAAACCCGAAACTCACAACCATTGGCCAAAGGGTGGCGCTGTAGCACTCAATTGAAAATGCCAACTTTGAACAGGTACAGCTCATGCCCTGTTCGACCTACAGCCATGAAACTTCGATACACACATGCGTCTCCTCATGCCTAACAACTTTCACTGTTTGACTTTTGACCTCTGACCTTTAGATCTCCCACCATTTCGAATTCTATGAAAAGCAGTAAAAAGCAGTAAAAATCCTACTCCTCCTGGGATTTATGAGCAATCTGTACGAAACTGTATACACATGAACTTTGGACCAATGCCGACAGACGTAACCAAGCGGATTTTCCATAAGTGAAAACGTTAAGCTTTTATAAGCCAATGAAAATTGCAGCTTTATTTTAATTTTTCATCTGCCCCTAACACATACATGCAGACTCACATTTGTTTGACACTTTGCAATATTGTAGAGGGTCCTTCCAAGTATCACTGAAACCAATCTTACTCCAATTGGTCAAAGGGGGGCGCTATAGCAATTTTTTGAAAATGCAAACTTTAAACAGGCAAAAGTCATGCCTCGTTTGGCCGACAGCCGTTAAACCTGCTTACACATGTGCCTTGACTCATGAGGAACACATGTATCACTTTGACCAGTAAGCTCTGCCCTTAGATTGTCTGCAATTTTGAGCAGTTTGAAAAACATTTAAATCCAGGATTTCTGAGCAATTTGCATGAAACTGTGTCAAATACATGTTTGAGGCCCTTTTTCACAGGTTCAGGTGTGTTGGTTCAATAGCTTGATCGCTTAATCATCTGCCTTGAAACCATAGGGTAGCCGGTTCGAATCCCACCTCAGGTAGACTTAATTATAATTGCATTGCACACAACATGACTATATCAATGAATACATGTGCAATTGTTAAAGATGACGAGAAATGCATACTTGAAAGTAGTTATTTTCAATGTATGACTTACTTCATTCGCGCTTTTGTTTTGTTTTGTTGGATTCTCCCTTTTCACTGTCTAAGGCTGTGTATTGGATAGCTCCACCGGTAGAGTGTGAGTCTCATGTGCCGAAGGTCCCTGGTTCGAATCCCACTTATTACAGTTCACATTTAAATTGCATTGTACAAAACATGACCCTGTTAATTCAGACATGTGCAATGTTTAGACAATAACACGAAATGCTTTTGAGAGTAATTGTTTTTTAGGTTTCGAGAGCCTATCAGGCTTCGAACCCTATTACATCTCTACACTTTCATTAGGTTTCGAGAGCCTGTAAGGCTTCGAACCCTATTACATCTCTACACTTTCATTATTATTATTAAGGTTTCGAGGCCAATAGGCTCGAAGCCTTATTACATCTGTAGGAATTCATGATCTTCCGCCGGTTTTGCCAGTTCTGGCCTAACCGCCTGGTCACTTCTTATGAAATTCGGCAATATGGTAGAGGGCTATGCCAAACGGCGAAAACCCGAAACTCACAACCATTGGCCAAAGGGTGGCGCTGTAGCACTCAATTGAAAATGCCAACTTTGAACAGGTACAGCTCATGCCCTGTTCGACCTACAGCCATGAAACTTCGATACACACATGCGTCTCCTCATGCCTAACAACTTTCACTGTTTGACTTTTGACCTCTGACCTTTAGATCTCCCACCATTTCGAATTCTATGAAAAGCAGTAAAAAGCAGTAAAAATGTCACTTCTCCTGGGATTTATGAGCAATCTGTACGAAACTGTATACACATGAACTTTGGACCAATGCCGACAGACGTAACTTAGCGGATTTTCCATAAGTGAAAACGTTAAGCTTTTATAAGCCAATGAAAATTGCAGCTTTTTTTAAATTATTCATCTGCCCCTAACACATACATGCAGACTCACATTTGTTTGACACTTTGCAATATTGTAGAGGGTCCTTCCAAGTATCACTGAAACCAATCTTACTCCAATTGGTCAAAGGGGGGCGCTATAGCAATTTTTTGAAAATGCAAACTTTAAACAGGCAAAAGTCATGCCTCGTTTGGCCGACAGCCGTTAAACCTGCTTACACATGTGCCTTGACTCATGAGGAACACATGTATCACTTTGACCAGTAAGCTCTGCCCTTAGATTGTCTGCAATTTTGAGCAGTTTGAAAAACATTTAAATCCAGTATTTCTGAGCAATTTGCATGAAACTGTGTCAAATACATGTTTGAGGCCCTTTTTCACAGGTTCAGGTGTGTTGGTTCAATAGCTTGATTGCTTAATCATCTGCCTTGAAACCATAGGGTAGCCGGTTCGAATCCCACCTCAGGTAGACTTAATTATAATTGCATTGCACACAACATGACTATATCAATGAATACATGTGCAATTGTTAAAGATGACGAGAAATGCATACTTGAAAGTAGTTATTTTCAATGTATGATGTACTTCATTCGCGCTTTTGTTTTGTTTTGTTGGATTCTCCCTTTTCACTGTCTAAGGCTGTGTATTGGATAGCTCCACCAGTAGAGTGTGAGTCTCATGTGCCGAAGGTCCCTGGTTCGAATCCCACTTATTACAGTTCACATTTAAATTGCATTGTACAAAACATGACCCTGTTAATTCAGACAAGTGCAATGTTTAGACAATAACACGAAATGCTTTTGAGAGTAGTTTTTTTTTATGTATGACATACTTTCTTGTGAAAATAGCTGATCTACAATCTCACACTGGAAGAACCTATAGGACGGAAAAAACTATAGATATCAACAGACACCATCAGGGAGGCCATATCTTTAGCTCAATGAGAAGAGAGGCAGCCTGTGAATCCATAGGTCGCTGGTTCAATCCCTGTCCCCAACAATGTGTTAAAGTGATCATTATTTGGAATTCTTTATTTTACAAATAGTGTTTCTTGAGGTTAGGTCGTTTTACTGAGGTTAAGGTCAGTCAGGGTGGGTATAGAAAAGAGCTATCTTTATTATTATTCTTCCGCCGTTTTTGCCAGTTCTGGCCTAACCGCGTGGTCACTTTTTATGAAATTCGGCAATATGGTAGAGGGCTATGCCAAACGGCGAAAACCCGAAACTCACAACCATTGGCCAAAGGGTGGCGCTGTAGCACTCAATTGAAAATGCCAACTTTGAACAGGTACAGCTCATGCCCTGTTCGACCTACAGCCATGAAACTTCGATACACACATGCGTCTCCTCATGCCTAACAACTTTCACTGTTTGACTTTTGACCTCTGACCTTTAGATCTCCCACCATTTCGAATTCTATGAAAAGCAGTAAAAAGCAGTAAAAAGCCTACTCCTCCTGGGATTTATGAGCAATCTGTACGAAACTGTATACACATGAACTTTGGACCAATGCCGACAGACGTAACCAAGCGGATTTTCCATAAGTGAAAACGTTAAGCTTTTATAAGCCAATGAAAATTGCAGCTTTTTTTAAATTATTCATCTGCCCCTAACACATACATGCAGACTCACATTTGTTTGACACTTTGCAATATTGTAGAGGGTCCTTCCAAGTATCACTGAAACCAATCTTACTCCAATTGGTCAAAGGGGGGCGCTATAGCAATTTTTTGAAAATGCAAACTTTAAACAGGCAAAAGTCATGCCTCGTTTGGCCGACAGCCGTTAAACCTGCTTACACAATGTGCCTTGACTCATGAGGAACACATGTATCACTTTGACCAGTAAGCTCTGCCCTTAGATTGTCTGCAATTTTGAGCAGTTTGAAAAACATTTAAATCCAGGATTTCTGAGCAATTTGCATGAAACTGTGTCAAATACATGTTTGAGGCCCTTTTTCACAGATTCAGGTGTGTTGGTTCAATAGCTTGATCGCTTAATCATCTGCCTTGAAACCATAGGGTAGCCGGTTCGAATCCCACCTCAGGTAGACTTAATTATAATTGCATTGCACACAACATGACTATATCAATGAATACATGTGCAATTGTTAAAGATGACGAGAAATGCATACTTGAAAGTAGTTATTTTCAATGTATGACTTACTTCATTCGCGCTTTTGTTTTGTTTTGTTGGATTCTCCCTTTTCACTGTCTAAGGCTGTGTATTGGATAGCTCCACCAGTAGAGTGTGAGTCTCATGTGCCGAAGGTCCCTGGTTCGAATCCCACTTATTACAGTTCACATTTAAATTGCATTGTACAAAACATGACCCTGTTAATTCAGATAAGTGCAATGTTTAGACAATAACACGAAATGCTTTTGAGAGTAGTTTTTTTTAATGTATGACATACTTTCTTGTGAAAATAGCCGATCTACAATCTCACACCTTTTTAGATAGCAACGCGTTGTGAGCTTGTAGATCGACTATTTTCCACTAGTTTCCATTCCGAAATATATTGAGCAGTTTGAAAAACATTTAAACCAAGGATTTCTGAGCAATTTGCGTGAAAGTGTGTCATGTGTGTGAACTCCCTTTTCACTAGTACAGGTCTGTTGGCCCAATGGCTTAATCATCTGCCTTGAAACCACAGGGTTCCTGGTTCTAATCCCACGTCATGTAGAATTCATTATAATTGCATTGCACACAACATGACTGTATCAATGAATGCATGTGCAATTGTTAACCAGTAAACTCCGCCCTTAGATTGTCTGCAATTTTGAGCAGTTTGAAAAACATTTAAATCCAGTATTTCTGAGCAATTTGCGTGAAAGTGTGTCATGTGTGTGAACTCCCTTTTCATCAGTTCGGGTCTGTTGGCCCAATGGCTTAATCATCTGCCTTGATACCAGAGCGTCGCCGGTTCAAATCTCACCTCATGCAGACCTCAACTCAATTGCATTGCACACAACACTCTTGTCACAGTCTGCCAGTCTGCCATTATTCTCGAAACCGCTAATTGCTGCTTGCAGCTATATTTTCCGTTTCTTCTTCTTCTGCCACTTTTGACAGTTCTGGCTGAACCGTGCAGTCGCTTTTTATGAAACTCGGCCATATGATAGATGGTCATGAAAAACGATCAAGAAATAATTCTCACAATCTTTCGTCAAAAGGTGGCGCTATAGCACTCAATTGAAAAATGCCAACTTTGATCAGGTACAACTCATGCCCTGTTTCACCTACAGCCATGAAACTTCGATGCACACATGCGTCTCCTCATGCTAAACAACTTTCACACTCTGACTTTTGACCTCTGACCTTTAGATCTCCCACCATTTTGAATTATATGAAAAACAGTTAAAACCTATCTCCTCCTGGGATTTTTGAGTAATCTGCACGAAACTTTTTACACATGAACTTTGGACCTATACCAAAAAACGTTTGCAAAATATCTTCCATAAGTGAAAAAATGAAGCTTTAATGAGCCAATGAATATTGCAGTTTTATGACAATTATTCATCTGCCCCTAACTCATACATGCAGACTTACCATTCTTTGAAACTTTGCAGAAATGTAAAGGGCCATTCCAAATATCACTGAAACCAATCTTACTCCAATTGGTCAAACGGGGGCGCTATAGCAATTTTTTGAAAATTGAAACTTTAAACAGGCAAAAGTCATGCCTCGTTTGGCCGACAGCCATTAGACCTGCTTACACATGTGCCTTGACTAATGAGGAACACATCTATCACGTTGACCAGTAAGCACCGCCCTTAGGTTGTCCGCAATCTTGAGCAGTTTGAAAAACACTTAAACCCAGGATTTTTCAGCTATTTGCGTGAAACTGTATGATCAGTGTGATCTCTTTTTTCAGAGGTTTGTCTCTTGGTCCAATAGCGTCCCGCTTAAGTGTCTCACAACCTCAAGGTCACAGGTTCAAGCCTCACTTGGTGCAGACTTCATCTAAGTTGCATTTCACACAACATGACTATCAATGAATACATTTGCAATTGTTAAAGATAACATGAAATACTTAATTGAGTGTTTTTTACATACTTCATTGTGAAAATAGCTGATCTACAATCTCACAACTTTTCAGATAGCAATGAGAGTATGTTTTTTCAATGTATAACATACTTCATTGTGAAAATAGCCGATGTACAATCTGACAACTTTTAATGGTTTGTGAGCTTGTAGATCGGCTACTTTCACTAGTTTTGGTTCTGAGGAGATGTACAATTTCTTCATTGGTAAATGGTTTGTGAACGAGTGATCTTTGTGTTAGTGAAACAGGGGCTTGGGTCATGACAGAAGGCAAGAGTTTGTGATCCTCAACAGACGATATCAGCCTGGACAAAGCTATAGCACTATAGGTAGTGTTGCAGCTACCTAAGAGTGCCTCATGATCGCAAGGTTGCCGGTTCAAGCCTCACTTGATGCAGACTCATTTAAGTTGAATTGCAAAAAACATGACTCAATCTATTCCGTTTCCATGGCTCTCTCTCTCTCTTCAATCTATTCCGTTTCTATCTTCAATCTATTCCGTTTCCATGGCTCTCTCTCTCTCTTCAATCTATTCCGTTTCTATCTTCAATCTATTCCGTTTCAATGTCTCTGTCTCTTCAATCTATTCCGTTTCTATATTCAATCGATTCCGTTTCCATGTTTCTGTCTCTTCAATCTATTCTATTCTCTCTCTCTCTCTCTCTCTCTCTCTCTCTCTCTCTCTCTCTCTCTCTCTCTCTCTCTCTCTCTCTCTCTCTCTCTCTCTCTCTCTCTCTCTCTCTCTCTCTCTCTCTCTCTCTCTCTCTCTCTCTCTCTCTCTCTCTCTCTCTCTCTCTCTCTCTCTCTCTCTGAGGGTCGGCCATAGCTGAGTGGTTAGTGAGCCCGCCTAGGGAGCCAGAGGCTCTGGTTGACCCAGGTACGATTCCAGGCCAGGTCAGCAAATGTGTCGATGAAACGAAATTTGTCCCTGAGCAAGACTCTTAACCCCTAATTGCTCACAGGCCCTCATTGGAAACAAGACCGCAAGGACTTTCATGAACTGACCTGTTAAAGGAATTATCATTTCTCTTTCTCTCTCCTGGCCCCATATTATCGCTGCTTGCAGCTATATTTCTACTTGAAATGGTGTGGACTGAAAGTCATGTGCTTGTAAAAAAGAAAACTCCAAAAATGTACTTAATTACAGTACTCAAGTACATGTACTTTGTTACTGTCCACCACTGGTTGATTTACTGGTTGATTTAACTAAGTTGCATGCTGGCTGGCAACTAAGTATTGTACCGAAGTAAGTAGTGAAAGTACTGACTTACTAAGTACTAAGTACCAGATAGGAGATCTACAAGCTCACAATGCATCGCACTGCAAATTTTTTTGAGCTTGTATATCTGCTATTTTCACTGCTTGACACTACAAACGCAGACGCCTCTTGGTGATCTGATGGCCAAATGTGTGTGTGTGTGTGTGTGTGTGTGTGTGTGTGTGTGTGTGTGTGTGTGTGTGTGTGTGTGTGTGTGTGTGTGTGTGTGTGTGTGTGTGTGTGTGTGTGTGTGTGTGTGTGTGTGTGTGTGTGTGTGCGCGCACGTGAGTGAGTGTGTGTGTGCGCGTGTGCGAGTGTGTGTGTGTGCGGTTGGATACAAGGAAACACTGGCAAAGTGCACACATGCCTTCATGTCTGTGAACACTCAGGTGACTACAAGCGTCAGACCTCCCCCTTGTGCTACATTTTGTTTAGGTTGCAATCACAGGACTTTATTGGTAAATATGATCGGTTCAGTCGTGTGTGTGTGTGCCTGTGTGTGCATTGATACATACGTGTATATGCATGTGAGCCTCTGATTGTGCGAGTGTTTAGGATATCAGAGAAACATTTTTACAATCAGGACTTTCCCATCGAATAGGTTCCCTCTCAACTTCTTTTGTTTAGCAGAAGGAAATAAAGATCATATGTGCCCTTCAATGCCTCCTGGCTCCATGTCGCACAAATATTCCCTGCAAGTGCGGGTGGTGGTGCTAACGTAAAGGTTTAGAGAAGCAGGCCTCTTACTGGACGGTCACATGTACAAATCCATGCTCCAACTACTCATTCATTTAGTGATTCTAGTTGATGTTTGTAATTATTGTGGGAGAGAAAAAGAAAGAAAAACACTGGCTGTTTTAAACTTTAGGTGAACTTACTTGTCTCCGCTGTCTCCCCTGTTCGTGAGACCTTCATGAGACCTCTCTGTGGGAGCTGCTTGTGGGCCAGAGGTAGAAATAGACTGTGGTTGTACGGGGCACCTTGCATTCGGGTTGGAAGGTTCTTTTCTCCGTTCAGTTTTTTTCCATCAGTTTGTGTATCACAGAATGCTGTTGTGTGATTGACCAATAGAGGGCAGTGAAGCTATAATGTATACAATTGAAATGTTATACATATATTTATATATGCTGTAATCATGGAAAGATGGGCAAGAAGGCTGTTAATCCTGTCATTTGCTTCTATCTGTAGTATAAAACATCACAGACTTAATACAAACATCAGTGAAAAGACAGGAAGTCACGGGCCCCTAACCCATTAAGAACTAATGTCTTCTAAAACAGTTTTTTGAAAAATATTTGGGATTTATATTTTTATTTAAAATAAATAAATATATATATTCAAAGATTTCCACAAAAACGATTTAAAAAATCAGATCTACAAGTTCGTAGCGCGGCACTCTGTACCACGCTATGAGCTTGTATATCTGCTATTTTTGAATAGCCAAAGAAATCTAAAAATGACACAGTCAGATGCTTTCCCGTTCTAAATGGGTCAAACATGTCATGGTGTTACACATTTTCAAGTCCGGTGGGAATTTCTTTCATGAGAGGTCCAAACTGACAAGCAGGTCCCCAGGTTTCTGGCTGCAGAGAGATTAATAAGGACAGTGATATACACTACCAGATTACACTAATTTAGTGAAATTGTCTTCTGACCTTTCTCTGTCATTGCATCCTGAATGATGTTTTTGTTTCATTGGAGCTACTGCTGTGGATGAAATCGTTTACACTTGAAGTCCCATAAAAATAATATGATACACATAGCTCATCATAAGACTCACGTGGTCCTGTCATTTGACTGATAACGTCGACAGACAGCTTTCTCAGGTGACGCTGACCTCGTATTTTCAAGTGTCACTTGAGGACAATCAGTGATGTTTATGAGGTTACGCCCTCTATGACCATATGCATACTGAAGACAAGATAAGTAATGATTACCTTCACGGTCTTCTATGGACAGCACTTTGTGTGAATGGCAGCAGGTCTAAGGATGTTATCACAAGACTTTTGACTGCTTGTTGTCAATAAATGAATGGTTTCATTCACTTTGACTCTCTAAACTGCAGTTTTTGTATTGTCTAACTGGTCTCTTATATTGTAAAGCACTTTGAGAATTTAAGTTGGTAAAAATGTATTATTATTATTATTATTATTGTTAGTTGTTGTTGTAGTATGAGTATTAGTAAAGATAAATGCTATTACTCCGCTATGGAGGACAACTATTGCTATTCATGGCTACAGTAGATATTGTGTTAGTCAACTGTTGCTGTTTTTAAAGCACATCAGTAGCTGTCCATTGTGTGGCCTGTAATCATTTTGTCAAGAGTAGATGTCATCAAAATGGAGGGTTGCTCCACAAGCCTACCCTATTGTCTCAAAATAATACTAATAATGGCCGCGTTTCCCAAACGAATTTGAGCTCCTGCGTAGCCTAGAAGCTGCGTAGGTGCCTGAGCCTCCACGCATCTGCGCAGTAGCAACCCCGCTGCGCACTATCTTCGTTAGTAGCAGCTGTGTGTGCCCAACGTCTCATCTAAATTGGCTTCAGGAGACACCATCGTCGTAGGTTCCGTTTCGTCTGTGCTAAAACTACATTCGTGAGACAGCATGCACGTGAAGAGATCCTGGACGTAGCCTACGTAAAGCCTACGTCAACTACGTAGTGCTATCCTACTATAGTTTAAACACCCTTTGCATACATATATCTATATATACAGAATTTTGCAAATATACTAAGATAAAGTCGCACCTTTATCTAACTTACCTTTATATGTATTGGACACTTACATTTTTATAGGTACATTCTGTAATGTATTAAAATGCATTTTAAGGTGACATTTCAATGATCTTAAATAAACACTGCGGCCATTGTTCGCCGTTCAAAAAAATTCAGAGGATAGAGGGGGCGTCCCCCTGCATGATTGACAGCTTTTAGCACCAATGGGGGGAATTTACTTTAGGAAAGTTTAGGAATATATATATATATCTATATATCTATATATATAGGTACAGATATATATAGATATATAGATATATATATAACGGCGCGTAACGGGCGACGCCTCCCCAAAAAAACAGACATATATACAACAAACACACTGCGACATGCCGTGTTGATAGCTTGCAGATCTGTTATTTTGGGGCGAGCGGCTGTTAGGAGGAACAGCTACGCTGTGTAGCCCCCACACTCAAATTAGCGAGAAGTGGCGTGCAAAAGACCTAACTATCGGGCTCAGTCTTATTGGCATGACTGGTAACGCGTTGGGCTGGCGAGTGGGAACCTTGGGTTCGATCTCAGAACGTCCCATTTCCCAAGTCTACTATGAATAAAATCTTTTGAAAATAGCAGATCTACAAGCTTGTGACACGTTGTGAGCTTGTAGATCTGCTATTTTCAAAAGATGTTTTAACCATTCATAAACATGGCGAGCGCAACAGCTGTCACTTTGTGAGAGGAACTGCACTTTCATCATAACGTTTAACTATAAAACTTCGAAATTAAGGAAACATATTTAGCTCAGCATCATTTATATACCTTTAGTTAACTTGGCATGTGCTTAATATTTTTATTAGATGATCGGATCATCCGTGAGAGTACGATTTGTAAACTTCGGGTTCATGCATAGAGGACGAAGCACTGCAGCCGCTCGCCCTACCCAAAAGAACAGATCTGCAAGCTATCGACACGGCATGTCGCAGTGCGTTGACAGCTTGTATGTCTGTTTTTTTTTGGGGCACGTTACGCACCGGCCCGGCCGTAATATATATATATATATATATATATATATATATATATATAATATATATATATACATACACATACACACGTGTGTGTGTGTGTGTGTGTGTGTGTGTGTGTGTGTGTGTGTGTGTGTGTGTGTGTCGGTCTTTTCATAGTTTTCATAGAACGATGGGTGTTACAGGCGGCCCAGGGCGCTCGTTACAAAATGCTTCGTAGGACAGTACTCCCCTCCTACTGTGGGCGGGGAGTATGCTGCGCGCATTCTGTCTCACGAATGTACTTTTACCACACACGCAGCCAGTTTAGATGGCACGCAGGGGCACAACCACCTGCTACTAATGAGGGTAGAGCGTAGGTTTGGCCGAGTCCCAGCTGTGTAGGAGACGTTTGCGCAAGCTGCGTACGGCCACGCATGACCTGAAATCTACGTGCCTGCTATGGTACTGCGAAGCATGTGACGTCACACGTTAGACCCGTCGTCGGACCTGCGACGATGCTCTACGCACGAGCTCTTTGGGAAACCCGGCCAATATCTTCATCATTTGTGCAGCACTAAGAAAAACAGGCAAAGCTTACAAAGTTGTACCCTCACAACAATTTGTTTCTTTTTTGTTTGTTTTGACAAGTCAAATTTGAACAATGTTGTACTACTGGAGCACATTTGGTTTCATTCTGAGAGCCTGCTGCCTTAGTTTGCGCTAATTCTAGATCAACCTTAAATCATCACACAGGTTACACAGTAGTACAATACGGTACCTATTCTGTACTATAAAACATACTGTATCTAGTATCTACTGTAGTATGGTACCGCTTCTCGGTACTCAACCCTTACGTCCGACATGGTCTCTCATTTGGTCCAGAATTATTGTACTGTCTATATAGTCCATGAGCCAGACAAGATTTCATTACCGAAAGAGTGTGCAAAACCAAACCTATATAAAATTGTTCATAGGGTCAGTATGAGTAAATAAATAAATATATGATAACCTCTCCACAGGAGCAGCTTTTTCATGGTTATCACACATTTTGTGATTTTCCCCATACGTACATGACAGGTGAAAAAATGACAACATTTAAAAAAGAGTTATCATAATGAAACTTCCTGAGTTGATTACTTACATGAAGACAATGATTTTTCGTATTACAAGTTTTCTGAAACTGTATATTTAAATATGCAAATTATGCATTTAGTCCATGAGCCAGAGCCCCAAAATTGAGCCAGATATTGAATATTCCCTCGTTAAAAACCTTTGACTCCGACATCTTAACAAAATTAAATAAGTATGTTGACTCTGGCTTTGTCCAATGTTCCAATGTTGATTCTGGAAAGTTATGCAAATGTGGGCATATTTTCCTAATGCCTAATTTGCATATTTAAATATACAATTTCAGAAAACTTGTAATACGAAAAATCATTGTCTTCATGTAAGTAATCAAGTCAGGAAGTTTCATTATGATAACTCTTTTTTAAATGTTGTCATTTTTTCACCTGTCATGTACGTATGGGGAAAATCACAAAATGTGTGATAACCATGAAAAAGCTGCTCCTGTGGAGAGGTTATCATACATTTATTTACTCGTACTGACCCTATGAACAATTTTATATAGGTTTGGTTTTGCCCACTCTTTCGGTAATCATTTGTCAATTTTGGGGCTCTGGCTCATGGACTAATAGAGGGTGTAGAGATAACAATGAAACGCTGATCAAAATAATCTTTGAATAGGGGTTTGGGCCGCTACGCAGCCCTCACACCTACGTTGCCTATCCGACTGATATGCCAATTTGGAGATCTCTGTATATGTCAGTCCTTGTCCCTGTTATGCCCATATATGCATATCTCTGTAGCTGTCAGTCCTTGTCCCTTTTATGCCCATATATGGAGATCCTGATGTCATCAGTATATGGAGCTGAGTGGTTTGTTTGTGCGTGATGCCATGACGACACATTGAGCTTAGACAACACACTCCATATTTGGGTGTGGCTGCATTGGGAAGTCCTTATATGGTTATGGCTAAGTCATGGTGACATGAGCGTGATGTCAGAGGTCCGCCTGCCGGCCGGCCGGTCCTCCCTTAAGCCAATTTTAGCATAGGATAACGTACAAGTTGTATTGTAACGATCTTTCATTTTGTCAACAGCAATCAGTGCAGGATGTTTACTCTTATCATATGTCATCTACGGTTGATGATTGCCTATAATCAAATATTCCATTGGACAAGACACAAGTCATTAAAAAAGTTGTTGGTAACATCTGCATTAATTTGGAGGAAGGGAAAGTAGAGAGGTGATATGTATGTGAGTGTGTGCGACGTGTGCGTGTGTATGTGCACATGAGTGAGTGTGCGTGCGTGCGTGCGTGCGTGCGTGCGTGCGTGCATGCGTGCGTGCGTGCGTGCGTGCATGTGCGTGTGAGAGAGAGAGAGAGAGAGAGAGAGAAACTCATCATTAACTCAGCTGCTCTCTCATCACCCTCACCCACACCCACATCCACAGACACAATTCCCTGCTAGAATACACACACACACACACACACACACACACACACACACACACACACACACACACACACACACACACACACACACACACACACACACACACACCACATCCCGCCTCCCAACTGCTACCACTGACATTACACCTCCCATCCCAAAAAACATAACCTCCCACACCCTCACAAACACACACACACACGCACGTACGCACGCACACAAAGATTTATTTCTTTATTAAAAATGCCATTTCACTTAACCTGCTGACCCAACCAAACCGTGACCTTAACCTAACTGAAATCACAACCTATATAACATTAACCTCAAAATCCTTGTTCATTACCCTTTAAGTATTTAAGTTCCGGGGCACATAAAAACCTTTTGAAATGTGCTTCCAACACACAGAGAGATTCTCTGGAAATGCCAGCAGTGGTCATATACTGTAGGACATCCACACAACATTTTACAAATCTTTCATTGAGAGTAGGGGTGCAACAGTTAATACATGTCATCAATAAAATAAAATAACTAGACGCGTCGCAATTGGCAATTGCAAAGTGTGGTTGCGCCGACACGGTCGGGACTCCAGTAATACGCCGGGAGGAATACCGTCGGAGACTGCGCCAATTACATCGTCACGTCACTCCTGAGATCGCCTGCGTTTCATTTTGAGAGGATCGATCCCCCAAAAATCATGTTTTTGCATCAAACGGTTACATTTTGAGCATTCGTGGCGCCCCCTATGGATCAAAGTGGAAATGCTTTTGGGGATTGGTTTAGTATACCACCCTCGACATGTGATTCAAATTTGGGATTGACCGGACGTTTCGTTGGGGATTATTGCATTTTTGGTCAAACGGGCCCCTCCCGCTAACTTTGGAAGCCATTTACGGACGGACGGTACGGACTATCAAAATTCCGCTTGGATAGGTTTATCGCATGGGTCCATAGATCACGTGTACCGATTTGTGTGAGATTTGGGAAAAAATTGAAGGAAAAGGAGCAAAAAGTGTGTTTTGAAGAAAATTCAAAATGGCGGAAAATCTATCCTGACGCAAATGGGCGTGGCCTATATGGGAAGATGCGTTGTGACCCAAGGAATCCAGGGAAAAGGAAATTTTGATTTTACGACCTACGGTTCAAGAGTTACAGGCCAAAAGGTAAAGGGGGCTGTTATAGCGCCACCATGTGGCCGACTGGTGTGATTATTTTCTTAATCATTTTTCTAAAAACTATTAACCTCCCCTCCAAGTTTTGTAACTGTAGCCTTTACGGTTTCCGAGAAAATAATACTTGAATGGGAGTTTTTGCAATTCCCATTAAAGTGGATGGGGAAATTTAATGCACAAATAAATCAATATCAAAAAATCTATCCTGACGCAAATGGGCGTGTCCTATATGGGGAGATGCGTCGTGACCCAAGGAATCCAGGTGAATTTTTTTTTTGATTTTAGGACCTACGGTTCAAGAGTTACGGGCCAAAACGTAAAGGGGGCTGTTATAGCGCCACCATGAGGCCGAATGGTGTGATATGTTTTTTTAATAATTTGGGTTAATAATTATGAATTTTCCCTCCAAATCTGATAACTCTAGCTCTTAAGGTTTCTGAGAAAAAAATACTTGAATTTGAGTTTTGTCACTTTTACATTAAAGTGGATGGGGGACATTTAATGCACTAATAAATCAATATCAATGAAACTATTTAACCAATCTCTTAGCAAAATACAAGCGCACGATTCCCGATTTAGACGGTCATTTTGACATATGGCACAACATTGGGGAATAAAAACTGTGGGAGTTGCGGTCCAAAGTATTGTTTATCTAAGTTTATCAATAACAATAGTCTGGTTGCCCTGTTGGGCAACCACACTAAAAAGGATTTATATAAAATTATCGATTTTTGAGTAAAGTAATCAATGGATTAATAACTAAAATAATTATCAATAGTTGCAGGCTAAATTGAGGGTGCCATGACATTCTCCATCATCACCCGGTTCCACTCCGTCAGCCTGCAGAGCACAGTCAAAGTCTGCTCCAAAACGACTGGACTCCCTGTCAGAGTCCTCTCTCCACCCTATGCACGCAGCAGATGCTATAAGGTCAGCCGGTAGGACATGTCCTGTTCCCTGCGTCTGAGAGGCTCCCCTGCCCGCCGGCCTCCCTGCCCAGGACGCAGGACACAGGACACAGAGGAGAAGGGCAACCTCTATCCCCAAGGCTGTCTGTCCAGCTCCTCCACTTGTAACCGTCCCTGACCCTCTGCTCAGGCAACTCCCCCCCCCCGCCTGACACGCATGCACGCCTTGCATGCCTCTGCAATTGTCTGTCTGGGACAAATGAATTGAATTGAATAAAACCAGTGGTGGAAAAAGTACTTAAATGTTTTACTTACGTAAAAGTATCAGTACTGCAATGTAGAAGTACTCTGTTACAAGTAAAAGTCCGGAATTCAAAATTTACTTGAGTAAAATTACAAAAGTATTGGAATCAAAATGTACTTAAAGAGTACTTAAAAAGTACTAAAATATTAGAAAATAGCAGATCTACAAGCTCACAACCCGTCGTTTGGCGTCCTAAACAGGCCTAGGTATAAAATAGGGCTGAAGTGGTTAATGTATGTATTATAATGTTATAATTTATATCTGCAAAGTAACTAGTAACTAAAGTTGTCAAATAATTGTAGTGGAGTAAAAGTATAATATTTGCCTCTGAGATGTAGTGGAGTAGAAGTGAAAGTACTGAAAATTGGGCATACTCAAGTAAAGTAAAAAATACCTCAAAATTGTACTTAAGTACAGTACTTGAGTAAATGTGCTTTCCACCACTGGTCTGGAACAAATTAATTGAATAGAATTGAATAAAACTAACCCTAACTGTTAAATGTTTTCCTCATTGGGGACCCGGACAATGTCCCCACAAGGTCTGTTTTTCCCTGGTTTTATTGTGTCATACAAACTTAGGTAGCACTAATGACACGCACACACATCAGCCCACAAACACACTCAGTGTATATACATACATACATACATACATACATACATACATACATACATACATACATACATACATACATACACACACAACCAGACATCTAACCCCCTGTCAAGACATACAACACAGGCACAGATTGTGGATTTGGGTGCGTGTGTACGTTTGTGAACGAGAACCATCCTGGTCACTGTTTTCCTGGCCAAGATTCCGCTGCGGCCGTGTGGCCACAGACGCCTGCGTGGGCCTGGCCTCCTTTGTCTCCCACCCCTGTTTGTTTGCTCTTTTGTGAAAATATTTAGCCAGAATGATGTCTGATTGCCCCGTAGGCCAGCGACACCCATTGATTTCTCTAAATGTAGACATATTATTTAGGGTTTTTTTATGCTAGGGCCCTGGCTATAGTTACTGGGTGTGCACAAAGCCTTCGTCCGCACACACACACACACACACACACACACACACACACACACACACACACACACACACACACACACACACACACACACACACACACACACACACACGCGCACGCACAAATACACCCAGTGAACCAGTGGATTTTCTTCTTTTTTTATGACCTTGATCTCCACACATTCCTGATCAAACCATAATTGCCATGCAGTCAAAGGGGTGAAAGCGAAAAAAAAAAATGGAAAAAAAGAAAGACCTGAAAGCCTCTTATTTACTTGTTACTGCGCCCTGTGACATTCTGAATAAAACATGGCCATTCCTATCATGAGGATATGACACAGACCGAGAGAATGAGAAGATTTTCTCCAAGCAGAGAGATACTCATGGTCGGGGATCATGAATTATTTGGCGTGACGATAACACTAATTTTGCATTAGATTCACGCCCCGGTGCACCTGCACATTTACACCCCGTGCACACCCCTCCCTGCCCACTCGCTCCCCTTGTCGTTCTCTGTTTGTTGTGGTGGTCCTCCACTCCTCCTAACAGCTCCTGACAGTGTGTATAGTGGAAATAGGTCATTTATTTGTGTGTATTTGTGTCCACGTGGGTGTTTGTGTGCCTGTTTGTGTGTGAATGCTTACCATATGTGGCAGTAAGAGTCTCCAATGTGTGTGTGTGTGTGTGTGTGTGTGTGTGTGTGTGTGTGTGTGTGTGTGTGTGTGTGTGTGTGTGTGTGTGTGTGTGTGTGTGTGTGTGTGTGTGTGTGTGTGTGTGTGTGTGTGTGTGTGTGTGTGTGTGTGTGTGTGTGTGTGTGTGTGTGTGTGTGTGCGCGCGCGCGCGAGCGTGCGTGCGTGTGTGTGTACAATTAGGCTCCACAGTGCATTATGTTGACTGTGTGTCGACACAACTGTAGGGGTCCCTACTGTATTGGACACACAAACACACTCACACACATCAGGGGCTGTGCAATGCACTGCTACTAATACAGCGGTAGGGTAAGTTTAATATTTAATTTCACTGATGGACAGCATCTGGGCTGCTCCGTGAGGCAAACATCATTACAATATACTAAGTGGCTTAATTCTAATTAGAGCTGAAAATCTAATTACACCTCGCCAACAATAGCAGGAAATGGTGCACCTTTTCTCTCGCCTTTTGCAGTATCTCATGGTTTAGTTTCATGATTGTTTAGTATTGCATTATGTTCTTTCTTCTTGCTTTTAGCAAGTTTTGTGTTTCCTTTAAGATTGTTTTCAGGTTTTGCCGTTAAGTGCCTTTGCTACCCCTTATGTGTAGCACTTGGCAACCACTGCTTAAAGTTACACTGAGCAGGATTCAAATAGCATAAATGTACTGTACGCTAAAATGACAATCATTACTTATAGCAGTAGTCTGCCTTCTGCCTGTTTCTTATTTGTCTATGTCTTTTCTGTGATGCTAATGGTAGCTGGCCAGGGCTGTTGCTTGACAACCACCTAGCCAATTAGAAAGCAACCGTCCCTCCTGGTTATGGGATCGAAATCGAAACAGTCGAGACAACTGTCCCTCCGTGTTATGGGATCGAAATAACCAAAAGGGAGCTAACAATAATTGCAGACGGCTGCAAGAATACAAAAAATAAGTAAACTTGTGTTCCAAAACATGAGTAATGGTGCGGTCATAACCCTAACCCAGCATGAAAAGGACTCAGGACAACTAAGCTTTAGGAGGCAAAGTAAGGAACCATGTCCATTAAGATTTACTCACTTACTGCTCAATAGCATCCCTTTTCTGGGCAAACATTCAGTGAAAATAGCAGGTCTCCAAACTCGATTTGTGAGCTACTTCAAAGAGAATTGGTGTAGAGGGAAAAAAGGAGGGAACCAAGAACAGAGCCCAGGGACCTTGGTTAATGAAGTATATAGTTTAAGTGGTTAAACCCAACCCAAAAGTACCCAGACGTCTTAGTGCTTTCACATCTCTTCACCATCCTTTTTCATTCGTTCTTCCGTTTTCCATTTTCCTCTGCTCTTGCCCTCTCTCTCTCTCTCTTGCTCGAAGGCCACACCAAAGACTGCAGGGTGAGTGACTCCTAGAACCATCACCCTTCAGCACCACCACATCACCACTTTCATTCTTCCAACAAACAGCTTAGTTATAAATCTGGACGTTGTAGAGGCCTGCCTAGTGAATGACAGTGATACTGTAATGGCTGTGATGAGTGGATTCTCTTCCATTCATTCCTTCTGGATCTACTTTAGTGAACTTTAATACGCACCGCTGACCACTCAATTAAGCTATTAAGCTAGCTTTGAGTGTGTTAATGATTTGGGGTCAGTAGCTCAGTCTGTCTGAAATGTTGGTGTGTGTTGCAGTTGCACCCCTGCTAACAATGATTTGGGGTCAGTAAGGAAAGGGGAAACCTAGTTAATACTGCAGGGGAAATTCAGTTTTCAGCTTCACCTAACTGATGGCTGCTCAGATGGTTATGGTGAGCGCTGGGGGGAGAAGTTGGGAGTGTCTTGCTCAGGGATACTTTGACACAGAGATGGGACCGGGAATCGAACCAGCTGGGACCATTGGTTTTCTAGCCATGGCAACCAGCTATCATTTTAGCTGTCATTCTCAAAATTCTCAAAATTCTCAATCAGTCACAAAAGAGTTGGCGCATGGTTTGGAGTCAGTCGAGAGGCGGGAGTGATAACAGTTTTTCATCCATTTAATTGTGTTTATTGCTTTCTTTTTTTCAATAGTATATTTCTAAGCTACTGCAATCCACCCCAGATGGATTAAATTGTGTTTTGGACGCCAAGCTTCCGGTCCTGCAAGGACATGCAAAGGAATTTTACTCAGGCAATTTCTGGCATCACCAAGACTTAAATGTGAGAGACGTGGAGTCAGTCTGTTTTCTGTTGGACTTTACGAGTTGTGTTTACAAGCGGCAGAAAGTTACTCAGTATACCTTTAAATGAACTTGTACTTAATTCTTACTCCAACCTCATGTCGACACTCAGCGAGTGCTACTGAACAGCACTTTTAACCACTTAAGCCCTATACTTTGTCCTACAATGAATTGCGGAAATAACTGATCTACAAGCTCACAACACGTCACACCTGCTATTTTCTGGGTAATGATGCCAGGTTGAAAGTGGTTAATTTATTTGTGTCCCCTACCTTCAGAGCTTGGTACTTAGTTTTAAAGGATGAACTGTAGGACTGCATAAACACTGCATAAAGACAAGTAGGCCTATGTTACCACCACATTGTTGTATTATTGTTGTTTTTGTTGAAAAGAAAAGCTGCTTCCAGAGACGTCTTTTTACATATCACGAAAGACATAAACCCCATTGACCGGGGTCCCTCAGGGTTCTATAATCGTTCCCCTCCTTTTTTTTCACGCTATACCAATCTCTTTGCCGAAAATTGCCGATCTACAAGCTCTCAATGTGTCGCTTTGCCAAACATTGTGAGCTTGTAAATCGGCTATTTTCGCAGAATGTTCACCCCAGAATAGGGTTTATGTGGTAAAATTAAACAATGGTGGGCTGGGGAATATCAACGTGGACCCTCTCTCCAGACTCCCACATATAGACCTACATACGACCACAGTCCTCCTTCCTTTGTCTCAGATATTGTCTGACTACATAATTGATGACTCGTGAGTATTTGTACACAGTACGAGATAAACAGCTTGCAGTTAGATGACATGTTTTTGCTCTTTAAATGTGTGTGCATGTACAGTATGTGGTGTGTGTGTGTGTTTGTGTGTGTGTGTGTGTGTGTGCGTGTGCGTGTGCGTGTGCGTGTGCGTGTGCGTGTGCGCGTCTGCGTGTGCGTGTGCGTGCGTGTGTGTGAGAGAGAGAGAGAGAGAGAGAGAGATTGAGCTGTGAGGTGGCTGGTTGTGTTGTTTTTCATGACAGTTCACAGTTTATATCAGCAAATATATATATATATATATATATATATATATATATATATATATATATATATATATATATATATATATAAATATATATATATACACATATACTGTATATACACATATATATATACACAGTATATGTGAAGGGATGAATGATACGTACTGTAACCATGTTATGTGATGGTTCAGCATCTTTTAACCAATGCTGAACTGCAACACTAAATTTGAATCCCATGTAAATTCTAATTAACATGGAAAAAAAATATATATATATATTTATATAGTATACCAGGAGAATGGGCACTTCGCACTAATTAGTGCACTTCAACTGAGTGATATACATTCACAGCCGTGAGATGACATTCACAAAAACCCACCAAACCACCTCCTCATACAACCCCCCTCCTATCCCCTCCAAACCTACACGCTTCAACAGTAACCAAAATTGTACATGTCCTTGTGCTGTCTCCCCCTACCTCCCTTCCTCTCACCTCCTCTCTCTCTATCTCTGTCTGTCTCTCTGTCTGTCTCTCTCTCTGTCTCTCTCTCTCTCTCTCTCTCTCTCTCTCTCTCTCTCTCTCTCTCTCTCTCGTCGAGTTCTGTGGTGAGCAGATGCCAGTGTGGGGTGAAGTCTCCTCCAGTGGGGCCCCCAGTAGCATATTGGTTTATAATTAATGAAATTAGGGGCGCTATCTGTCGTAAAGACTCCAGCAGTGGGTACACCACCGCAGCAGGGGGAGTGGGGGTGGGTGAGGGGCACTGTATGACTGCCAGGAGGAAGACAGACGACACGAGAGCTTGGGAAGGACAGGAAGAGAGAGCGAGAGAGAGAGATGGCGAGATGGGGCGGATGGAGGACTGAGTGAAAGAGAGATGAGAGTGGGACAGAAAGAGTAAGGGATTGTGTGTGTGTGTGTGTGTGTGTGTGTGTGTGTGTGTGTGTGTGTGTGTGTGTGTGTGTGTGTGTGTGTGTGTGTGTGTGTGTGTGTGTGTGTGTGTGTGTGTGTGTGTGTGTGTGTGTGTGAGAGAGCTCTCTCTCTCACACACACACACACAGAGAGAGAGAGAGATTGAAAGAGAGGGACACAGAGAGAGAAAAATACTGAAAGAAGCCACCGAAATTACAAGTTTCTGATTAGCTGACAGGTGTCCATTAATATTAGGCATCCGTCCATTTCAGATTTGTACTCACTTATATTATCAATATCTCGTTCTTAACCTCCACGTTGTCTATTGTTTTCCCATGACACCTCATCATGCAACATCGCTTACATATCAACAGGGAAGAAATTAGATAGATATATGTTTCCTGGCTCATAATACTGTAATAGCATTGTAATTTTTGCTCCCTTAATGGTGGAGGAAGTGCGGAAATAGGGTCTGGATGTGTAAGGTGAAATGAGCTCAGTCCGTTGACAGCGGTGGTCGCACACAAACACGCGTACAGTACACGTACATATACACCCACCCCAACCCCCTCATTAACCTCATTTTCCGCACTAGCTAGCTCCCCTCGCCTCTCAGCTAATCCAGTTAGAGCGGCTCTCTGCACTGGCAGGCCTAATGGGATAGTAATAAAGTCCAAACTGTACCTCATACTGCTACAGAATATCACACCGTCTCCTAATCCACCTGCTTAGGACAAAAGCACCTACAGTATGTTTGCCACGTTATTGTTTTCTTCAAGTCTATAGCAAAGTTTTTTTTTTACACAAATACAGTTGAGTACATCAATGTCGGACACGGTTTGAGTGTTCAAGACCCAAACCCTGTTTTTTTTTATTGAAAAGCTGAGAAGAAAAGGGTTTGCCAGTTTGCCACAGTGGTACCGCATCCATTGTAAAAAAAACTGTCTGTGTTTATGCTCTGCATTGTATTTGAAGAACTGTTTTTGTAGCACAACCGGATTTATGCATTGACATTTTTTACATAAAGCTCCAGCATCTGATATGGATATAAATAGTCTGCCTAATAAGTTTTGGAATTCAGGACAGAAAAAAAAGAAAAGAAAATCAAGTCATTGAGGTGCCGTGTGATCTGCTGGACACATTAGGGGGTCGCTCGGCGGGCCTGGCTGTTGTAATGATTATCACTTAAATAAACATGGCCGCCGTAATCGCATCCCCTCCTGGTGGATGTGATTAGCTGACAGATAACATGTGGAGCCCTGCCGCTGAGCGCTGCCTGAGGGCGCGGAGCCACAACCGGACTGTAGGTCACTCACACTGCTACTAGGAGACAGACGGTCAGAGAGGCAGGAGGCACGTGCAAAGCAGGGTTTATACAGCAGGCTGTCAGTTGATGGCAGTCAGAGAGTTGAGAATAGTAGAAAAAAAGAAAAAAAAAGAGACAGTTGAGAATAGTGACCATGCCGTCTTGAGGAGAAATAATCAGCCAGACAGACAGTCTAGCCTGGTAGACATGAAAGTAGCACTCAAGATATACTGTATTGTTGAAACAGTCATGCTGGCAGCCGTTTTGAAACTGTTCCAGTCGTCAGTCAGTCAGTCAGTCAGTCAGTCAGTCAGTCAGTCAGTCAGTCATTGAGGGGGGGGGGGCTGATTTACTCAGGACAAAAGTCTACAAGGGTTAAAATGTTGATCACCATCCTCATCTGTAATATCGGTCGCTTTTCAAGTTTTACTATCCTAGGCTCAAATATACAGTACTACATCTGTGTGTGTGTGTGTGTGTGTGTGTGTGTGTGTGTGTGTGTGTGTGTGTGTGTGTGTGTGTGTGTGTGTGTGTGTGTGTGTGTGTGTGTGTGTGTGTGTGTGTGTGTGTGTGTGTGTGTGTGTGTGTGTGTGTGCGTGCGTGCGTGCGTGCGTGCGTGCGCACAAGCATGTGTGCATTTATTTCTACATTCTCATACTATTATTCCTGTTTTTATTCTGATGTAATTCTGTTTATATTTGAGCTTATTTTATGTTTTTATATGTTGTTGAGGAAGCTCGAGGTACAATATTTTCACTACCTGCAATGTTGCTACCAATAAAACACAGTGAACCTTGAGCCTTGCTTTAAGAAAAATAAGCCATATTATGAGAGGGAGAAAGAGAGCAGGTTAAAATTGAGGAAGGAAAGTAACGTTGCATCATTCCATTTCATTTCCCTTGGCTTGATTACATATCATTCTCCTCAACCGGCTCTCCCCATTTTTGTTAACAGTCGGGTGCAGGCGTGACAGTTAGAATTTCATCTCTCCGGTGCATCTTGTTTCTCTCAAAGCTCCACTGTTTTGACGTTTGTGTTCGATCACATTATAAACAAACTGCGTGGCTGGCTGGCAACGTGGAGCCACTAATTGCCCTAATTGTTAGCAGTTGTCTGGGTTCGAAAGTAGAGCTTGCGTTGGCCGATGTGGGTGTGTGTGCGCGTGCTTATGTGCGCACATACGCGGCGCGTGGATGTGTGCAGCATATTTCAGATTCTGTACATAAATGTGTGTGTGTGTGTGTGTGTGTGTGTGTGTTTGTGTGTGTGTGTGTGTGTGTGTGTGTGTGTGTGTGTTTGTTCATGTGTCAGCATTTGTGCGTGTGTGTGTGGGTATTTGCGCACGTCTGCCTATATACGTGTTGGTGTGCAGCACCACCGGTCCGTGTGTGTGAGCAGTGCGAGAGAAGCGCTGTGATTACCGCTCTAAAGACTTCCTTTGTGTGTTTACATGGCGGCTGAGCTTCAAACGCCTGTGATTAGATAAACGGCAGATCAGGGATCAGCCTCGGCCTCGCTGACGGCCTGCCGAGGAGATGGGACGAGACAGCAGGGGTAGAGGGGGGAGAGGGGCCCTTGTCCCATCCAATGTCTTCAACCAACGCAAGAGAGGAAGTGTGTGTGTGTGTGTGTGTGTGTGTGTGTGTGTGTGTGTGTGTGTGTGTGTGTGTGTGTGTGTGTGTGTGTTGAGGCCTGTGCAAAGAGGCTTTATGGCCGAAGCGAGTTTATACGACGCAAGTGTCTTAAGGTGTATCTCGAGTCGTTTCTTGTTACTATCTACCTCTGTGTGCTTTGGTTAATTTTACTTGGTGCCTTGCTCAAGGGCACTTTAACAGGGTGGAGAGGATTAAGCATGAAACCTGTTACGTTCCAGGCACAGTGAAAGACCCCTCTCTGCCCGAAGACAAGCACCAGGAGGCTTTGTAGATCATTTCTTTTGCTGAGCTGTAACTATCCATTATTATTCAGTGATTATTTTTCAGTGATCGATTACTTTTTCGATGAATCAAATAATCAAGAAGCACGGTTTTTATATTTCTATTATTATATCAACAAATCAACAGGAAAAAACTAACTAACCCTGACAAATCAACTAAATCAATAAGTCTGATTAACTACTTACTGTAAGCCCTCTTTTATACTTCATTGTACAACAGTGTTAGCGAACATTTCTGATCTACAAGCTCACAACGTGTCACATCGTGATGCATTGTGAGATTGTATAACTGCTATTATTTTATATTTAAAAAATTTAAACTATTATGAAATGCCCAAAAAAGGGATGTCAGGCTGAAAGTGGTTAACTAAAAAGAAAAAAGGGTTAGCCAGCCAGTAGCCAGTAAAAATCACCCAAATCTATTATTTTATTAAAATTATTGCTTTTCTGATTAAATGGATTAGTTAAATTACCCATAGCTGACTACCCTTCATGTTTGTTTTTGAGACAAATATTAGGCATAAAATAACACACACAGAGACACTCAAGCAGGGTTCAGTCCTTGGCCACCAGGGGAGTGCATGGTTCCAGAGATGGGGGCCCTGATACTACACTATTTCGGAACACACATGTGTGTGTGTGTGTGTGTGTGTGTGTGTGTGCGTGCGCGCGCGTCTGCGCACGTGTGTGTTTTACACTTTTGGAAACATACGTACGTAACGTAACTTAATGTTTATACAGTAAAGCTTGTTTTATGTTTTTCTCTAATGCCTATACATGTGTGTTTGCACACACACACACACACACACGCACACACGCACACACGCACACACACACACACACACACACGCACAAACACGCACGCACGCACGCACGCACACGCACACACACGCACACACACGCGCGCACACACACACACAGCTGTATAAGAACACTGCCATGCTGTTAAGTTTTATAGGCGTTTCTATACGCTTTGTGTAGCATAGTGGTTCTACAAGAAAGTCAGTGCATTCATTAGGTGGTTTCAGAGTTACAAGCTTCTTTAAATACATTGTGCAAACAATACAGCAATACATTATATCATTAAAAAGAAAATGTACGTTTGAAGTATTTTTTAAAAGCAAATACTACAGTACTTTAGCTCCAGTAAAAAAAATACTTTGCAACTTTCATTTGGAGTGGAGTAATATTTGACCAGGAGTATCTACTTTGACTATGGGGTTGTGTACTTTGTATACCACAGGTTATACCAGCTTTCTGTTTGATCTTGGTAGAGTGCTATAGCTCTGAAGATGTTCAATGAGGGACTTGTGACCAATGGTCGGATCATCAAATGTCAGATACTTAAAACACCTAGGGCCCTATGTTCCATCTGACGGAAGACGGTGCTACGGGCAGCGCAATTATCATTCCTAATTTCCAACCGCGACGCATTTGTAATTTTCACGCCCAGCACCCACGTTGTATACTGTAAATACTAAATGATCTTGTGCCAATTGGTGTGGTGTAATGCTATCTTACACACACATCCTTAGACCTGCTCTGACCTACTCTAAAGGCAGCATTTCCCTGCTATTTAGAGAGCTCATCATATAGTACATTGACCTACGGTATGTGGGTTTGCAATGCACGGACACTGCTTGCAATCAAAAATCCATCTGAATGCAACACCGCAATAGAAAAGGCAGATAAACTACTTTTAAGCGCTTGGTTTTTCCTTTGAAGAAGGTCATTATAGTAATAAGTGAATAATAGTAATAATAAGAATGTCTCTCCATGCAACTTTGGAGACCAGCAGCGAGGAAAGAGAGAGAGGGAGAGAGAAAAGGTTCATGCAGTTTATCTCAATAAGCTGTTTATTTCAGCTGATGAATATTTTTCAGATACCTCTCGTCACGTAAAAATGTCATGTATCCATAGCTTCTTGGCGCTCTTTATCTGTCTGCTCAATGGACAGCAGTAAGTCTTCTATATCCAATATAAAGTAGTAGTATGTATATGTAGTATGAAGGTCAAGACCACCGGATTTCTGAAAAGCTTCCACCCGGCTACCATCAGACTGCTGAACAAGATAAAGTTTCTGCCCTATTTTTTGCACCTTATGTCTAATCATGCACATACCTGCCACTATGGTGGCCTACCAAAGTGTTACCACTTTCGCACCTCATGCTTAACCTCATACTATATCTGCTGGTCTCATGTGTATGTGTATATATGTAGATATCTTAATCTTTTTATGTTCTCTTTGACACGCTTATTTGATATTTGATTTCTTATTCCCTGCTCCCCCTCTCCCTGCCACCCCTCCCCCCCCCCAAAATGATGGAGCTATGCAAAAACGAATTGCACCCACTTCTTTACATCTGTAAGTGGAGAAGACACTCGGATTGGTCTAATATTTATGTTATGCCCAAAGTTGGACACCCCAGCGATGCAATTGCGCCCTGCGGCCTGCATCATAGATCATCTATAGGGCCCCTAATGTTGATGTGTTGCAACTTGAAAATGATAACCGCCTCTGTTCTGTTCTGACCTGCCTGGCTGGTTGCAGGTCAGACAAATACACCAGTACAAACAACAACAACAACGATGTCTTCGCTCTCTGACTCCAGCGGGAGCTGAGAAGGAACAGCCGGTGCTAATACAGCCAGTAAACGGTTCAGCAGTCTGCACAGTCAACCGCTGGAGGAGGGAAGCAGCGTGAAATCCCTGGCACCTGGTGCCACTTTCTACACAAGTGTCTGCAGCTGGTGCCCTGAGTCTATGGCATCCCACACAGCTGTGATCCCTCCTCCCCCCACTCTCACTCTCTCTCTCTCTCTCTCTCTCTCTCTCTCTCTCTCTCTCTCTCTCTCTCTCTCTCTCTCTCTCTCTCTCTCTCTCTCTCTCAGCTGATCTCCACCTTGCCTTTCTCCAGCATTTACTTTGTCCTTCTCGCTATCTTTTCTTTCTTTTTTTTTTCTTTCTTTCTTTCTTTCTTTTTTTCTTTCTTTCTTCTGTCTCCCACTTGCTTTCTCTCTCTGGTATTTGTCCCTTGTTACCACCAGGTTTATTTGCAAGCTTTAATCCATGCGATTTTCAGTCAGGCCCTGAAAAGCAAACTTCTTCATGAGGTCCTCCTGGTCCAAGTTCTGATGCCTTGAAGAAAAACACATAGCTACAAGTTAGCCACTTGCCACTTCCAACGTTTCAATTAATTAATATCTTGCCCACAAGGATAAGTTGAAAATTAACAATTAAATGAATAAACTAGAACATTAACTGCTAAAAGTTCATCAAATCCACACAACCGCTTCTTGGGAAAAAGTGTGGATGGAAATGTGGGAAAGGTGTACTACACCTTCTGTAGCAGGGTAAAACTGGACAGCATATTATCTGTGCCCAGTGTGAGATGTTATTTACAGAGCATCAAACCACCTCGTCCTTACACAGTCACCTAATGCTTTAAATAGCAGATCACTGGGGCCAAAGTTCAAGCAGTGTGTTCACAGAAGGGACACACACAACCACACACGCGATGGGCCCTGAATGTGGTATTCTCTGTGGTAAAATACTTCAAAGCACCTTAGGTACCCTAGGTAGGTTATACATTATTAGTGTCAAAGCTTCTCTCTCCCTCTCTCTCTCTTCCTCCCTCTCTCTCTGTGTGCGAATGTGTGTGCATGCATGCGTCCGTCCGTCCGTCCGTCCGTCCATGCGTGCATGAAAAGGTAGTCCTGCTGGGTTTTTGCAATGTAGAGAGGGAACGCAGGGTGTTTCACAAGTGTATATAATGCTCAGCTGGGTGGAAATAGTACTCAGCTGGGGACAGAGGAGCCAAGAGGGCAGTATGGGTCGGTTGACAGAGCGGGAGTCTTCTATATGGTGTATCACTCACTTTATGACTGTAATGAAATTTGCAGTGAATCATAACACACTTTTAAACATATATGCTGATCATCGAGCAGCTTGTGAAAGGCCTCTCTTTAAACAGGAGTATAAAGGAAAATACTGTAGTGAATTATGTCAAACCCAGTTTCCATTTTGTTTCTCTTTCTGTTGTAGTAAACACCAAAATAAGTTAACCAGACATGAGCACGGAACAATTAGACCAGCCAAATTGCACAAATGTGTCTTTGAACTGTACAACATTAATGTTTCAAAACAAGCGAGTTGTAATGCCCCAAATCCTATACATATGTGTATACATACATAGATATATACATACATACAAAAGTATATAAATACATACTGTGTGTAAATATTGTGTGTGTAAATAAATTAATGAATAAATCAGGGTCAAAAGAAGAAAGAAACACAAAGATCAATGAACACAGGAATTAAGGAAAATGAGAGCAGAAACAAATGCTCAACAAAAACGTCTGTGACACGATATTTAGCTTTGCTGTAAGAAACACTGGTTAACCACATACAGTACATCAATAAACTATCCCTAAATAAATGACCCATCCCTAAATTTGTACCACGTTAAATGTTGTTGGATTAGACATTTTCATTTAAGGATCCATATTAATTTGTTGGAATGTTTTCATGTTTACAACAAAAATTGCTTTTATTGCACTAAAAAGATGGAACTTAGAATTATCAAATTAATTCCAGACTTTTAGGCCTATTAGCCTTTAATTGTTTTTTGTTTTTCTTCCCCCTTTTAAGGAATTTGCTTTGAGTGTCTTTTTGCGTTCATAAAAAACACCACGGGCTCAAAGTAACGTTATTTAGAGGCCAACTTCAAAACAGACCAGTCCACCATTAATGCAACAGAGTCGCCATAATTAAATGTTTGTTTTGAAGGCGAAGTGATGTGGTCGTTTTCTGACTCGTTTCATCTTTTGGCTGTTTGAGGACTGTTTTCAACATCTGTGTGTGTTCCTCTCTCTCTCTCTCTCTCTCTCTCTCTCTCTCTCTCTCTCTCTCTCTCTCTCTCTCTCTCTCTCTCCCTCTCTCTATGTGTGTTTGAGTTATGGAATTGTTAAATGATGATGTGTAGTACGTCAATACCAATGTGTTTTTCTGCATTTACTTTTTACTAGACTGATGCCCTTTGGGCACTGGCCCACTCGGGGACCATGCAAGTTGGGAACAACATAATTTGTCTATTTTAGTGTCTAATTGAATCGCTTCAGTAAATAACATTCACATTTGCGTTACCTGGTCTGTTGATGTCATCTCCTAGACTAGATGCTTCGCCATCTTTACTTTAGTTTGAGCATCATTTTGATTACCTCTGGGCAGAAAACATGCGGAAAGCCCAGATTACAACTTTAATATTTTATGAACTTATTACCTTGGACCACACTATCTTTAGAATTCCGTAGCATTAACCACCTTAACGCTAACATCCCTATTCTGGGGGGTGACCATTCGCTACGATGTGTTGTGTGCTTTAGGTTGGCTATTTTTGGGGAAGAGATTTATTTGGTGTAGAGGGAAACAGGAGGGGGCCTAGTATAGAGCTCTGTTAAGTGGTTTTAGACAGAGATGCTGAAGCTAATAGCCAAGGTTAGATACAGTGGTCAGGTGATGCTGTTTGTTAAATACTCCATCATTTGTGATTCTGCAGCTGGATTGATTGATTGATTGATTGATTGATTGATTTATTGACAATATGCACATAACAAAACAATGTACACAGGGAAACGTCAAAAGGATAGACACAAGAAAGCCAAAAGCTTATTTCCATCGTGGTCCTGTTGATCTTGGCGTGGGTGTGGGCGTGCGTGTGAGAGTAGCCAAACTGTTTTGCCAATTTTCCCTTGAGCAATGCTTTGAAGGCCAGTGTGCTCCAGGACCGCTGCCCTGTGCCCTGACCTCTCTGAGGAAATGTATGTGATGACGATGTGTGTGTTTATACACAGTATCAAGGAATGATGCCTGAAAAGACTGTTGATATATCCTAATATAAAATTAGGAATCCTCTGCCTGTCTGTCATTTTGTCTGTCTGCATTGCAACCATTTTTCTCCTCTTGGCTTGACCGATTGATCAGAATTTGCACATGGGCATTAACCATTGGCCTATGAAGAGAGTGACGGAGCCAGTTTGTCACTTTTTCCAGATTTAAGCAGATATATTGCATTTTTGTCAACTCTGTCATAATCTCTCAAGAACAGATTCAGAGCTGCGCTTGAATCTGTCGGGGAGGTCCTTCATAACGTGTGCGCATTGGCCTACAAGTGGCCTACAAGGCAGGCCTTAGATCCGGAAGCAAGCCGCGCTTTAACCAATAATCAAAGCTGCTTCAGTCTCCACAGACTTTCCATGTCTGCGATGCGAAACATATGGTCCGCGGCCCGGACTGACACAAATAGTGCGCACACAGCGCACGTCAAGATTTAATTAAAATGGCTCCGTAATCCACACAAGTATGTTTATAAATACCGTGTCAGTTAAGTTATATCTCCATAACTCTAAAGTACTTTGATTTAGGGGTCGTGTGGGCACTTTGGATATCATGTCCATAGCGCTCGGGTTTGACACGCGCAACCTTGGATTGAACAGCGGATTAATAGCACAAGTAGCTTAGCTCAAACCACGTAAACATGGACTTCTTCTCATGGTTGTGGTAACGGATCAAAGTCAGGTTGTATTTCTGGGTTGTCAGAACTTGGCACAGCAGGATCAAATGAGCAGTGCTCCTCTCAAAACTTAAACTATGCATACGGTATAGAGTGCATCATCCAAAGTCTGCATAGTTTGGGTGTGCATATCCCCAGGTGTGGACTAGTAGAAATAAATGTGTACATTTCACAAAATGATATGGCTTCTTACTTATGTTCGACAACAGATGGTAAAGAGCAGTGAGGCCAGTTCATATAATAGTGTATGACGGACATGCATGAAGTCAAATAAACACACACACACACACACACACACACACACACACACACACACACACACACACACACACACACACACACACACACACACACGCATGCTAAAGTTGGACACATATGCCACAGAGTGCAATCTTCTAGCTTATCTAATGAGCTTGAAATGCTGAGCTCTGCCCTGTTTGGTATACACACATCATCACAGCACACACACACACACACACACACTGCGCTGATTACGGCGTGTTGTGCTCAATGGTGTGTAAACTGTGTGTGTGTGTGTGTGTGTGTGTGTGTGTGTGTGTGTGTGTGTGTGTGTGTGTGTGTGTGTGTGTGTGTGTGTGTGTGTGTGTGTGTGTGTGTGTGTGTGTGTGTGCGTGCGTGCGTGTGCGTGTGCATGCATGTGTGTGTGAGTGTGTGAGAGAGCACTAACGGGATCACAGGTGTGTTTGTGCACTCCGTGGAGAGACATTCCCTCACAACCCCATTGCCTCCACCCTAAGCATCCTGGGTAATATCAGCGCATTGAGCACCTGCGTCCCTGTCCCACGATCCCACAACCCCTGCTTACAGGAACGCACGCACGCACGCTTTCTCACACACACACACACACACACACACACACACACACACACACACACACACACACACACACACACACACACACACACACACACACACACACACACACACAGCTCTAATGGTCCCTAATCAGCGTGCCATACAGCTCTAATACCCAGCTGTGAGGGCTGATGTCTACTAGACCATACAGTACGTCCTCCACACAGAGACATGTGTGTGAGGTGTAGATGAGAGTGATTCTCAACCTTTTTACATTTCAGGGACCCACAGTTTGATATGCATTAGGCCATGGACCCCCATTTGATTACGGGTCCATTTGGTTCTATTTGTACACTCTCAGTTGCAGACCCATGAGAGTTCATTTGGACTATGGTCCTAGCACCCAACGTTGAGAAACAGGGTACTAGACCACTGTTTCCCAAACAGTGGGTCGGGACCCATACTGTATGTGGGTCGCAGAGTAAATGTATTTATTTCTTGTTCTCTACATTTTGTTTTTGATTATTATTATTTCAAAGGTTTTTCAAATCCATTAATTAGAGGGGGAAAAAATACTTTTAGGAAGTAATGAAAAGGCGTCGATCTACTAGCCGATCTACTAGCTCACAACACGGCGCATCGCAACGTGTTGTGAGCTTGTAGATCGGCTATTTTCAATAGTTTGGGTCCCGGGGAGACATCAAATTTCTCTTTTGGGTCTCGAGCAAAACATTTTGGAACCGCTGCACTAGCCCATAGAATACCTCCACACAGAGACGTATACCGTATTCAGACTGAAGAACCTAACGGTGTATTCAGAACAGCACTGATTTGTTGTACTGTCCAGAATATAATGCAATTATATTTACGTATCTATGTACTGTAGCCCACTGCAGGCTTTCAATCCAGCCAAACGTGACATCAATTGATTTCACTAATTAACACACCTTCAACTATAGAGATTGGGTGGCTAATTAGTAATTTGTGAGATCAGCTGGTGTAAAGTTGAGTTGTAAACCTAAAGCTTCCTGTATAACATATTACCACACACCACAGGCACGTCACATACTATGCATTTATACTATGTAACCTTTAATATGTAATGAAATCCTATTTCCCAGATACAAGGTGAGTAAAGGGGTTTAAATGTAGTTACCCGCCTCTAATAATGTAATTGTTGTGTTCCATGGTAATATATGCCTACTGTGATGTTAACTGCACAATCCTATATCATTTGCAAAAAAAAACTGAAAATGACTGGCCTTTTTCTTTGTGGAAACACAAAACGGCCACCACTGCTACGCCCTATGGGGGTTTCTGTGGGGTTCTGGACGGAAAAAAAGTGGTTTGGACTATATATATCACTTAATCACTCTTCCCCGAAGTAAGAACATAATTTTTGTGGAAATATTTCATTTTGGTGGAGTCGAATTCAACTTTCAACAAGTCAAGTCATGTCAATTTTATTTATAAAGCACATTTAGGCCGACCAAAGTGCTGTACAGCATGAATGTATACACAAAACATCAAGGTTAAAACATACAAAAAAGTATCAATTACAGAACATACAACTCCCAAAAACTAAAAAGCATCAAATATATACAAAAAAAAACATAACAGGAAGACAAATAGCTAGGGAAAATAAAAATGTGGGAGCACATAAACAAGTGTCCAACCATTTCTCCATGGCAGCAGGAGGTCTATTTAAAAGGCCTGGGAGAACAGGTGCGTTTAAGTCTGTTTTTATAGATGTCCAAAGAGAGTATAGACCTGATAATAGAGGCTGTTCCATCATTTTGGAGCAGCTACTGAGAAGGCACGGTAACTTCAGGCGGGTGCATGGGACCTAGATGTGCCCCTGATCTGCTGATCTTAGTGGCCTGGCCTAGTGGTATTGGGGGGAAGAAGCAATTCACATTATGTAGGATGGTGCCAACCCATGGTGGGCTTTATAGACATAATACAACATTTAAATAACAAGTCGCTGCAGCTTTGTGAATGTTAGTATGTTTGTTTATGTCGGACTTCGGCGTTGATTGTAGCGTCAGTTTCGATGCTATCTTAGAATAGTTTGCATAATTTTGATCACAAGACATTTACCTTTAAAATGGTATATAGCTTGCCTAGGTAGGTGTCACACACACTTATGTACACACAATACAGACTATTTTTGTTTGGATGCATTAAAGCACAATTATAATACAGCTTTGACAATAGCTTTGACAATAAATAAAGGCGCAATAAACTCAAGAGAGTTTCAATAATATCAGCTTGTTGATTTTCATACAGTACCATTCCAAAATGAATGGATTCCTATGGCATACCACGGCAGGATCCGCTGTAATAAAGTGATGTCACATGCCTGACCACCGGTAAAGTCCTTTAATTTCCCTTTATAGTAGTAATGCATATTATGTAAATGTCGTAGGATAGAATACAGTACTGGCCCGAAAGTCCACTGGAGGCATCTGTTTATGGTTGAGATAATCACCACGGCAGAGTTCGTGTAACTATCCCTATTGTGTATTTAGAATGAGCACAGTTTACACATTTGAAGTGGGAATGTCTGTATTTAGTTGTCAAGTGGGCGCCTCCCATCGTAGACAAATAGCTGTGTCCTTAGTGGGAACGTTATGGTTTAGTCAGCCCAGTGTTGCTTCTTTCCACTGTGTATGTGGGTGCTGGAGTCTCACCTTTTGATCATTACCAGTAAATCCCAGAGCAAACTGAGCAGCTAACTGTGTTCAGACTTCAGAGCTCCATCAGTTTGGGGAAGATAGAGCGAGTCCAGCTCTACTTGGGCCCTCGTCCAGGAAGGCAAAGGTTGTTGTATGACTGAATACTGTACAAATGTGCATCTCAGAGGAATCTCCGGCTCTTAGGGATGTGGGTTCAGGTCTCACTCAGGGGAAGCAAACATTCACCAGTCAACAAAATGTTCATCTAGATAAGCATGGTTAAAGGAGTAGTTCACCCCAAAAATTACTTATTTTCTATCAATTACACAGCCCATGAAGCCTTGAATTCATGGCGATTTTTTAGTTTTTGTCGCATTCCTAAGACAATAATTTGATGACCGGCTGTGCTTCCAGTAGGAGACACAAAAGAGACTCTTTGAGTCTCTTACCGGAAGCGCAGCCAGTCATCACTGTGTGCCCCAGGGGTGAGTGATGGTGTGGTGGTCTAATGGTCTGAATTTCAGCACGGAGAGTCCATGTTCCTATTTTTACTACTATTGTTCATTGCTGGAGTACTAAATAATAAAGGTCAAACTACAAAAGAACAACTCAAAAGCACTAAAAGACAAATTTGGGGTAGAACAGTAAAGTTACATGATGCTGATGTATTTCAACTTTACTAATTGAAGACTAACATACTAAAGAACACTTCAACAGTACCAAGAGACATTTCTAGGAATAACTGAGTGATGGTGTAGTGGTCTATTGATCAGACTCCCAGCACAGACATTCCATGTTCAAATCACAGTCCTCCTATAGTTCATTACTTTTACATTTTACCTAAATGAAGGGTAATGTACAAAAGAATGCTTCAACAATACAAGAGACATCTGCCTTAAGTGACAAGAGATAGTGTAGTGGTCTGATGATCAGATTCTCAGCACTGAGGTTCCATGTTCAAAACCCAGGTCTCCTAGTTAAATGCTGAGTTCTTTGAAATGTTCAATATATATATTTTTTTTTTAGTAAAGTGCATAAGCCAAGTGCGGAGTTGGAGGAGCTCTTGACTCTAAACAACAAAGTCATGCGATCGAATCCTGGAGTCGGCAGGTCAGCATGCAATCTGGCTCCCTGCGTCTAGTGCTGTTACAGGGATAGACTCCTGTGTTATTGGCTGTTGCTGACAATAAGCCCACTTGTAAAGTGCATGAGCCAAATGCCTTTCATAAATTTGGGGGAATGACCCATCATGTTCATGGAATGTCAATGTACAAAGATTAGTGTGCATGGGTAGCTCAGTCGGAAGAGCTCTTGACTTCAGACCACAAGGTCATGAGATCAAATCCTAGCACAGGAAACTCTTCAGCTGAGTAAACTGGTTCTTACGGGTCTTCTAACCTTTTTCTTCTTTAAAAAATGGCCATTGCCATTGACAATCCATTGGGCGCTTAAAGTTAAATGTTTCAAAAACTTCAAATTATTTCAAAGTAAAAATCTCAAGCATGCATGTCCACAGTAAGGTGGAATTTTTAAATTGTGTGCCAAAGTTTTCATATGTACGTTTTAAAAGTGAATTATCTCAAAAACTACAAAACATTTCAAAGTAAAAAGTTCAAGCATTTGTGTCCACAGTAAGCTGAATTATAAAAAGTGTGAATGGAGTGTCTAGGTAAAAGTGTTTTTTTGAGGTGCCAAAATCTTCCAAAATCTTCCATTGGCCTCCATTATAAATTTCGGAACTTTTAAAGGAGTATATTTTTAAAACTATGGAACGTTTCAAAGGTTCGATTTCAGGCAAACATGTTCACAGTAAGATGAACAATTTAAAGTTTGAATGGGGTTTCGAGGTATAAGTATGTAGGACTAGTAGCCTGCCAAAGTTTGTACCCTTTTCCCTGTAAATGTTCATTGCCATTGACAATGCATTGGGCGCTTAAAGTTAAATGTTTCAAAAACTACAAATTATTTCAAAGTAAAAATCTCAAGCATGCATGTCCGCAGTAAGGTGGAATTTTTAAATTGTGAATCAAGTTTATAGGTTAAACTATGAAGGAACAGCGTTCCAAGTTTTCAGATTTACGTTTTAAAAGTGAATTATCATGGCATGGGACTTGAACCTGCGAACTGTCTGTAGCAGAGGCAACCGATCAAGAACACCACACCACTGCGCCAACGCACCTTTGGGCCCTCAACAGGTGTCTTCTAGTGCTTTTGACTTGCTTTTTTGTATTTTGGCCTTGAAAATGTCAAAGTACTACAATATTGAAATATGGGGCGACTGGGATTTGAACATGAAACCTTTGTGCTAAGAGTCTGATCTTTAGACCGCTACACCATCTCTCAGCCACTCACATCCTACGTCTCTTCGTACTCTTGAAGCATTCTTTTGTATGTTAGCCTTCAGTTAGGTAAAGTTGAAAAGCATAGAAGGACTGGGATTTGAACATGACATTTCTGTGCTGAGTGTCTGATCTTTAGACCGCTACACCTCTCATCTCTGAGCCACTCCCATCATATGTCTCTTCGTACTTTTGAAGCGTGCTTTTGTATGTTAAAATTCACCATGAAACATATTTTAAAAAAAAAGAAAAGTCACAATGAAATAAAAAATAAAAACGCAATGAAATGAAAACACAATGCAATAAATAAATACATTTATTTATTTAATTGCATTTATTATTTATTTCATTGCATTTAAAAAATATATAATGCAATAAATAAATACATTTGTTTATTTAATTGTATTTTTTATTTATATCATCGCGTTTTTTATTTATTTCATTGTGGATTTTATTTATTTCATTGTGGTATTTATTTTTACATTTTTGGACCTATGGACTTCCATACCTTGGCCTCTTGGTAGTGTGTGTGCAAGGTTTCACGCCTTCAGCCTTGCGGAGACAATATCTAATGTGTAAATTGTTTGCCTGGATGCTGTCATTAATTTAGTATTTTCTGTTTACTTTTAACCATTCATTCAAGTGGGGTACATTTCATTTGACCCCATTGGAAATGAGCAGGGCCTGGACAGTTTTACGTGTAATACAGGCATTCTTCTATCTAATCTTTTTGACTATTTGGATCTAACAAATAAAAAATGTTTTTTTCCATATTTCTATACTATATCAATTTTGTTTTTTTAATAGCACTGTTGTTCATGTTACTTCCTTTTCGAGAAAGAGAGCAGGGTACTGTGTATTACTTTATTAATTTGTGTTAGGGAGCTACAACAACGCTCTACTTGGTTCATGATGATGAGAACCAGAAGGTGTGCACTGAGGACGGAGCCAGAGACAATTCAGGGGGGAATAAGTCTGACAGATGGAAAAGGAGAGAAGAACAGGCACGATTTACGTACGCATATCGCACATGGCGGATGTGAAATAGTTTTGGATTGTTATCCAGTGCCCTGGCAGGCAAGCGAGACATGAAATTGCAGAAAGTTAGCTGGACTCGTAAATTAATCTGTATTTAACGAGCCTGCTGTGCAGCACCCATGGTGCCAGACTGAGACAAAGAGAAAGAGAGACAGAGAGAGAGAGAGAGAGAATGAGGAAGGTGCATGGAAGAGTGAGAGAAAAAGGAGGCTGAAGAGCTTGTAGATCTGCAATTTCAGCTATTTTGGTCATTTTAAATAAAATGTTGACAAAATGTATGTTTTTCTTAAAACATTTGACCAAAAATAGTGCCACCTGGGTTAACGTGCTTAACATAAATGTTTTATAAAATTCCGACACTATCAAACATATCAGCAAATCAAACCCTGCCCGTGTGAGGTGTGCGGGTATAGTAGCTTCTATAAAATGGCTCTGAAGGGTACAACAACGATCTTTCTCTCTGACTGTCTGATAATCTATTAAACAATATAACATACTGTCCAACTGAACTGGGTGGTTGGGAAACGAAGAGTGCTGTAACAGAGCAGGATACAATAATCAAGACACTTGACAACAACAGACTTTGAACTTCTATTTAATGCCATAGAAAAGTTGGGGAACGGATCTTGCGCGTTCCTTCGCACTTGATTGTACTAAAACCAAACTGTCGGTGGAAGACCTGTGGAATCGGATACAAATGCTACTTCACTTGGACTGCCCGTGTGCGACGGTTCAAGACAACGTAAAAATGTGCTAATCAGAGTGACACAAATTAAACTTTTAATCAAGCATTTAAGTGCTCTGTCCAAGACAAAGACATGATTGTCAAAAGAAAGATTAATACAAATAGATGGCAAAGAATACGCCTGATTCATCTCAATGATGTATGTCACACACAGCAGCGTATACACACCCTAAAGACAGAGATGCCATCACAAAATGTCTTTTTGTTTTGATTGTCACAACATTTTGTCACATGACATAAGTAAACATTTCAGGAAACTCTGTCTCACAGTCTGTTTTGGAAACAGTAAATAAAAATAAAGAATTCTCACATCTTGAGATGTACAACGCTCAGTAACTTTTTTGCAGTGTTATCCAGTTCTCTCTCACATTAACATTTATATTTTTCACTCCTATCAAAGAAAATAATAATAATATTAGCATCAATACTGGCAACAATAATATTGAGTTTTTTGATTAAACATAGCAATAAATACGTGTGCTGATTGGAGAGTGGAACACAACAGATTTGGCAACTTAAGAGAAAAAAGGTGTCCCATTTGCACATACTGTTTGGCAGTCAATGCATAGACCTCATAAAGCATCATGGGAAAGACACAGTTGTAAAAAATAAAACAAAAAGGCAGAAAAAACATATTTGATGAAATATGGGTTTTGGAAAAATGAGGTGTAGGATCTCACAATATAAGAGCTGCATGCCATTGGTCCAATATGCCACTTTTCGTGTGAGGTACTTTGTTGCCTTGTTTTCTAAAGCCTCTTTATTGCCAAGTCCTATACTGACCAGATCCCTCAGAACCAGTAAGCTACAACGTCATCAACATCCTTATGTCCCTTATTTCCTTTGGTCACAGCACTTATAGTCGCTGCCACAGTTCTTAAACCACAAACTCGGATGATTGCCTCCACACAAAAATTGCTATGCGTTTTTGAGAGTGTGTGTGTGGTGAGTAGATGTGAGTGTGTTGGTTGTACCATGTAATAAGGTGTTTCTTGCACCCATCTGTGTTCCAATCACGTCCTGTCTCACCTCATGTCTCTGTTCTCTGTTCCCTTCTGTTATCTCTGCTGCTCCCCAGAGTCATGGGGGCTCTCTGGACCATTGAAAGGGGACATGGAGGTGGTCCTTGGGGCCAAAGCTTCTCTGTCCTCCACCTCCACTTTCTCAACCTCCATATCCACCCCCGCCCCTCCTCCTTCACCCCCGTCGCCTCCTCCCTCTGTTCTGTACACTTCCACCGAACCGGTGCCGTCCTCGCTGGACTCCTCGGATCCCGAAAGCACCTCCTCCTCACCGGTGCCACCGAGGCACTCTCCCGCCCCCAGGGGCCCATTGGCGGGGCCTGGGCTTTCGCCGTCCTCCCCTAGGGCGCCGGGCTCCCTGGCCTGGCTGTGGTGCTTGACGTGATAGCGCTGGTTCTGGAAGAATTTGACGATGGTGTGCTTGGGTAAGTCCAGCTGGGCCGACAGGGTGTGGATGGCCTCCTGGTCCGGGTAGAGCCCCACGTCGCCGATGAAGCTCTGCAGGATCCCCAGGGCCTCCAGGGAGATGCGCGTCCGTGAACGGGCCTTCTTGGGGCCTCCACTTCCAGCACTTCCGACCCCTGCTCCAGCTCCAGGGCCTGGGCCGGGGCCCGGGCCCGGGCTGGGGCCCAGCACAAGCTGGAGCCCCTCCTCTGGACACCTCAAGACAGGTAAGGGGGTTTGGTGTATCTCCTCACGCATTGGGGGGGATGGGTCCTTCAAAGGTGGTAGGGGCAGTCTGTGGAGTACCTGTGAAGAAAAACAAAAATCGGTCAATCAAATCCATTACAGCAGTATTAAGAAGCACAGACGTGCATGACTATAGACTCGGTTAAATAAAGGGCTTCTGTGTACTACAGGAGCTATGTACTGCAGCTCTCATGTTGCATCAAGAAAAAAGAGTTGAACTCGCTTCCCACTTGGGAGCCCCAGGCTAAAAATGTCTGCCCTGATGGCAGGCACTTTGAATGAAAGAACCCGCCACAATAGCATATAAGTGACAGTCCATATGCCCATACGATTAACATAATCCTTCACATAAACCACAGACTGACCAAAGTCACCATGATGATTGATATTCACTTCCCTTTTTAGCAGGCCCCCTGTTGTGGAGATCTTTTACAAAATGCAGTACTTGCGGAAGTCTGATTGACCAGACCTCCATCGCCCACCATTGCATGCACACATGCACACACACACACACACACACACACACACACACACACACACACACACACACACACACACACACACACACACACACACACACACACACACACACACACACACACCGCCAAGCTCATCACACAAACAAGTACACTAACGAGGGCTTATTAGCAGGGTGGGGTGGCTAGCACGCCCAAACACAGGAATCCGACGCTATAAATCTGTGGTCCGTCAAAATTAAAGGGGCTAAATAAAGATAATAGTAATTCCTTTTTTTCCCCCTTGCTTCAATAATTACAGGGTATGTTTCGAGTAATATTGAGGTTAGGCCAGACTGGCAAGTATTTTGGTTTGGGGGAGGTTGGGAAGACAGCGGTGAGGGGGGGTTGCATTTTTAGCAGGAAATGTGTGGGTTAGTCATTTTACCACTTCTATTTTCAATGACTTGTGGGACGAAAACACGATTAGGAGGAGGGACGCTTTGAGAAGCAGGTGGTGACATGTAGGGGTGCGACAGTTAATTTAGCTAATCGATTTAATCGGTTATAACAAATTATCGATAATTGATTTTAATACAAAATAATCAATTTTAGAATGGAAATGTACCATTTTTCTCTCAAATAAATAAATTGCAGATATATAGACGATCTGCAAGCTCACAACGTGTTGCGATGCGATGCATTGTGAGCTTGTAGATCCGGTGTTTTCACTATTTTTGTGTGACACTGTTGTACAATGAAGTACAAAATAGGGATTAAGTAGTTAATCAGACTTTTCAATCTAGTTGATCATAAAAAAATCGATTAGAATCTTTTTGCGTTGATTCATTAACATATAACACGCTTCTCGATTATTTGAAGAAGTAGTTGATGGAATAATTGCTAAGAAAATAATGGATAGTTATAGCCTTTAAGGGCCGTTCACACTAAGCACTATAATAACTATAACTAAAAAAATATGATTTAAAAAATCCTTCTAAGTCAAATGGATGGCAGAGTTTACAACAACTATTAAAAAAATACAATGGAGAACTTATAGTTATAGTACTTATAGTTATCGTTATAGTTATAGTGCTCAGTGTGAACTGCCCTTTAGACATATCCCCATGAGAGAGGGAGGGATTGATGTGGGGTTAGTAAATAAACCTGTTTTCTAATCAATAATGATGATGTATTTTGTAGTGTACAAGAAGCTAGAAGTTTAGATACAAGGAGTGTTAAAGATATCAATGAAACACTGTCAATGATAGTGTCTGAATTTATTTTGCGCACATACATACACACGAAAACCCCCCCCCCCACACACACACACACACACACACACACACACACACACACACACACACACACACACACACACACACACACACACACACACACACACACACACACACACACACACACACACACACACACACACACACACACACACACACACAAACGCACACACATGCATTTTTTTTCTAGCATTTGTGTATTTTTATATCGATTCTTGCATGTGTGTTCGTGTACATGTGTGCGTGTGTGCGTGCACATGCGTGCAAGGAAGGAAGGTTTGGAGACATGCTGATTAAGATGTAATCGTCATCAATCAACTTCATGATTGATGATGCTGACTTCATTTCCAACACACATGGAATGCCACCACTACTGCTGCTACAGATTCACAGTAGGGGAGCGTGCATGTGTGCGTGTAATGTCTGAGTGCGTGTGTGTGTGTTTCGTAGTTAAATTAAATCCAGGCCAAAGAAGGTTTCGCAAATGGCATTTGTTCACACATGTTTGTGTGCGTGTGCTCGTCCTGTACACATGTGTGTCAGCGTGCAATGCATGGGGCCCATTTTCACACGGATTCCAGGCTGTCAAAATCTACAGTAGATATGTATGTACAGTGCATGAGTGTTGTGTGTGCGTGTGACGGTGTGTGCGTTGCTCCAGCTGCGTGCCATGTGTTGTGGTGTGTGTGAGTGTGTGTGTGTGTGTGTGTGGGGGGTGAAAGTGGAGATGAGTATGGGTGGGTGGCGGATGGGGGGGGGGGTACACGGAAGGACGCAGCAGACACAAGAAAACCAACAAAGAATGATACTACCATATCCACAAGTACCCCTGTAGAGACAGAGAGAGAGGGGGACAGACAGACAGACAGACAGACAGAGAGGAGTACCACCCAATCTCACTGGACCTGTTGGACCTGTCATTCTTTTATATTGGACCCTTTGTAGATACACTGTCATTCCTTTGGCGTTCTCTATCATATCCTGCACTCACTGACCTCTGCCATGAGAGAACAGAGTTGTACAGGGATGGGGTCTTGATGTAGGCCAAGCCGGAGCTTACTTCTGCCATGGTTTCCCACCGCAGATTCCCAATGGAACTTTTTGGATCAGGGTTTTTGGGTGAATTAACCACATGAAATCTAGCATCCCTATCCCGGGAAGATTAGCGGTCACCAATGTGTGGGGTAACAGGGATTCATCTAATGTTTATTAGATGGATAAACAGTAAACAATTCTGGGCATGCCATAATAGGCGAACATTCGGTCGAAAATAACACATCTGCAAGCACGCACTGCATCGCGAATCGTTGGGAGAAAATTAGGGAGCCATGGATAGACCCCTGGGGGACCTCGGTCATTGAAGTATATAGGGTTTTAAGTGGTTAAGCTCTGTAGACAAACAAAGGTTTATGATGACGCTCAACAAGAAAGTTTCTTCGATCTTGGAACCACATTAATATAACCACATAGTGCATAACAGCTTAACATTTCACAGAGGAGATAGTAACGGCAAATTTTGCTATTTTTAACCTAAATCCCATTGTTCTGATGTGTGAGAAACAATATCCTCTATGTTATGTGTATTTCTCCCTTAAATGTGTAAGTGTACAACCAATGAAGTTGAATGCGGTCGGGGTTACGAAACGTACACCGCAAAGAACTCACTTCCTGGTTTCAAAGGCTATAAACTGTAGATATTAAGTCAGTGTGGACGTTTTCTCTCGTCTCTCTATCATCCCATTGCCCCCCCATTGTCTTCCTGCTCTCTCTCTCCATTTTTCTCCTTTCCTCTGCTTCTCACCTTTCTCCCGTCTTTCTCTCCATTTAGCATTCCCTTTTTCCTTTTCATCTATCTCTCCTTATCCACTTTGTGTTCTCTCTCTCTCACACTCTCTCTCTGTCTGTTGTTATGCTGTCTCTCAAGGCGCCAGCAGTGTTCAGCAGGGCGTACTGTGCACTATGTTTAGGAGCTCTTTACATCCCAACCTCCCTGTGTCTCTGCCTGACTGTGGAATGAGTTAGTGGCGACCACAAATGACTTCCTCATTATGACACTCACTTCATAACAACACTGAAGAAGAAGAAGAAGAAGAAGAAGAAGAAGAAGGAGGAGGAGAAGAAGAAGAAGAAGAAGGGGAAGGAAGTTAATGTGAACCGGGAAATTGCTTATTTTTGTTTTTTTTACAGTTTAACTTGTGTGTGCACAGTAAATGGACCGTTCTGGGCCTGTTTTTTCACTTTCAGAGTTAAATTAGCATTCAAGCCATTCAGTCTATCAACTGCCTGACTGAGCAACCAACCAAACAGCCAGCCGGCTGACCCATCAGTCAATCAACAAACCACACATGCAGCCAGCTGACGAATCAATCAATCAATCAATCAACCAACCAACCAACCAACCAACAAACCTAAGAACCAGCCAGCCAATCAGCAAGCCAACCTCAGAACCAGTTAGCCAATCAGCAAACCAGCCCACGACCAACCAACAGACCTGTGAGTCGGGCAGGTGCAGCACGGTGTGGAACCTCTCGGTGTGGTGGTGTCGGGACTCCTCCTCGTACACCATGTCCCTGTCATTCTGGGACAGGGACAGGAACCTCCGGATGGTGCACAGGTTCTCCCACAGGGTGCGGTTCTCAGGGCTGGGGCTCTCCTTCCACCTCAACAACTCACACAGCCAACCCTGGAACACCAAGAGAGCGAGAGAGAGAGATGAAGGAAGAGAAAACTGGAGACAGAGGCAGGAACGATAGGTAGTGGCCCCTGAACCGGCAGTGTCATTACCCACGATGCATTGTGCGAACAGCCAGAGCAAAGTATAGCCGACCTAAGTTTAGGTTAAGACATTCTTCACTTGAAGATTTACACCCATTAAAATTTACCAGGTTTCAGGGTCAGTCAACAGTGTTAAATAGAAATCTGGGATGTTTATTGTCATGAATTAGATCAGATAAATACTCTTGTATTCTTAATGAACTTATTGTAAGAGGCCAGTAAGACCTTCAACTGTTGGTAGTGAACCTGAAGCCTTGTGTTCCTCCACCTACGTTTAACACATACCTTTTGTTTTTTTCTTGTGTGTGTTTGTGGACCCGCTTGGTCTGGGTGGAGGCCGTGGCCGTCATGTTTAAAAAGTTCTGTACGGTTCAGGAAAGTAGTAAAAGTGTCCACATACAGTAGGGCCTGTCTCTGTTCCTACAGTGACCTTTAAGCCAGATGTGTAGTTGTCGTAGGCGGCTGAACTTCATGTCACCACAACGAGGAGCAGGCAGTGGGCTTGCCAGTTTGGAGTAAGCTGTCTACGGGGCTGACGAGGCTCTGTCTAAAGCACTGGTTATCAACCTGTAGGCCAGGGCCCACTGATGGACCATGAGCCTATCGGCTACCGTGTTAAGTGACAGATGGGTGGACCGAGAAAGTTTTTGAAATTTTCAAGTGGGCCCTGATCCGGAAAAGGTTGAAAACCACTGGTCTAAAGCCTGTACGATTTTTATTGTATTTATTGTGCCGAAAATAGCCTACAGTATAAGCTTGCAACGTGTTGTGAACTTGTAGATATGCTATTTTCGATGTGCAACACCATCATATGACGGAGCATAAATTAGGCATAAGAGAGAGTTGGTGACCCGCTCGCCTTTCCATGTTGCTTTTCCCCTCCGTTTTTTTATTAATGGACCCTTCTCATAGACGTGTCATAGTAGCAGGATAAACACAGCTGCAGCCATTAAAATTAATAGTTTGTTTTAGGTATGACACGACTGTTGAAAAATATTAGCAATTCTTTATGGTCCTTTTTATATAACCAATCAAGTTGACTGACTGTTTTACAGCCTGTGTGTGGGGGGCTGTTAAGTTTTATAGTCCATTGACACATACACATCTAGAATATGACCGCTACTCCCGTACGACAACCTTGTGTTGTCGACCACAGCAGTGCCGCGGTTACTGTAGCAGTTGGGGCACCTCTTGCTCAAGGGCAATTTGGCTGTAGGACGACTGGAGGGAATGGCGCTTCCCTGCATGTGCGTCTGCGCGTGTGTGTGTGTGTGTACTGTATATGTGTGTGTGCGTGCGTGCGTGCACACGCATGTGTATCAGTGTCTGTCAGCAGAGCTGGAGGAAGGGTTGAAAGAGGGGAGGAGGAAAGATTTGATTATCTCCGCTAGGCTGACCCAGGCGCAGCTAGACTCTGCCACCAGCTGTTGTTTGTGAACCAGCTCCTACACAGCGGCACCCTGGTGCTAATCTGATCAACCCCCGCCGTCTTCTCTCCCTCCCTTGTTGTCTCTCTCGGTCTCTCTCTCTTTCTTTCTCTCTGCAGACTATCCTATCACTCTCTGTCCTATCTTTTTCGTAAACCAGTTAAACCCTATATGCTTTGTTGACCAGTAGGCCACCTCTTGCCTCCCCTCTACACCAAATCTTGACACCGAAAATAGCTGATCTACAAGCGTGTGATGTGTGTCGGCGGATTTTGAGTTTGCTGATCATCTATTTTCGGCAGAATGTTCGCCCTCAGAATAGGTACAGTACGCTAGGGTTCATGTGGTTAACCTGTTTTATTTAAGTAGCAGAGTCTAGCTACTTTCAATTTCTCTCTATACACTCATTGCTTGCATCCGTTTGTATGTTTGTATCGCTCGTGGTCACTCCCTCTCTGTCTCTCTTTAGTTTTCGTCAGTCTATCGTCTTTTTCAGACCGGACATCGCTTTATCTCTTCACTCTCTCCATTCTTCCTGTGTCAATCCTTTCCTCTCACACAGTCTTCTCTCAATCTTTCTCATCCACTCTCTGTATCTCCTTTTCTCCCTCCACAGCTAGCAGATGGGGTCAGTGAGCCGTGTCCCCTGTGTGAGTGCCATGAGAGATGTGAGACTTAGCCCAGTCTGTCGACGCACACACATGCGCTCGCGCGAGCACGCACACATACAGCAGTGCAGTGTGTGTGCATGTGCGCGCATGTGCACATACACACAGTGACACACACGCCCACACACACAAATAAATCAATGTCAATAAATCAATAAATCAATGTTTGTCTATCCCTCTTCTGGGAACCGATCCTTAGTTTGAGAAACAATGATGTTGATTTGAGAATCCCCCATTTGCCATCGCTTGATTTTTCGCTTTTCACTATTCGTCTTTTATATTAACAGTTTATTGACCAATGGGCTCGATGCAGGGGCTCGCTCGTGGCGGTAGTTTGTGACGTAAACCTCATGGGGTTTATCCCATCAATAAAACGGTGTGAAACTCACCAGTAGGGTAGTTAGTGTGTTTTGTGCAGACTGACCTGGCTCTTGTTGGCAGCCACCTTGGCAAACAGTGCCTGGGACACCTTGGCTCGCTTCATCTCCTGCTGGATCTCCTCATAGATTCCAGAGGTGATGTTTACCAAGTTCTCCAGCTTCAACGGCATGTCTGCACTGACCAGAATGGGCTTCGGCTGCAGGGGACAGGAGAGACACAGGAGAGGACCTAAGTATTAAAACATTACAACCTCTGCTGTCAGACTGGCGCTGACGGGTGGAAACAATGGCCCTCATTTATCAACGCAGCGTATAAACCGCCGTATATTTTTCCATATATTCGGCCGTACACCAACGTCGAAGTCACATTTATCAACGCATCCTACACAGCTGATCCGAGCGTACACTTGGTTCCAGCGTTGATAAATGTGACGGCTGAAACCAAGCGTCTTTAAATAACACGCCCTTAAATATTCTCAAAACGCCCCGATTTTATGACATGAAGACGAACCAGAATACGACCAAAGACATGAAAAGCCAATAAGAAACAGTTTCCCCCGCTGGCCTCGCCGCACACGCACACGCACACGCCTCTCTCTCTCGCTCTCTCTCTCACACACACACACACACACACACACACACACACACACACACACACACACACACACACACACACACACACACACACACACGCACGCACGCGCCCGCCCGCCCAACTTTGTCTTTCATGTCCGTGTCCGTAGCGTAGCGGTACATGAGACTGGGGCGGAATGCAGTGATTCCGTGCCGCCACGTTAATATAGGAGCGTCGGGTTTATATCCTTAACCCAGCCAGGTTGTGTAGCCTACATAACTCTCTATGACATAACTCCATAACATAGGACAAGCTACTGTAAGTTTGTAGACCTCACTGTCAGTGAAAAGATGGTCGGGGCTCCCGAAAATTCTCTCGCAGAAGCACTGCTGCGCTGCTGCGCTGAAACTAGCAGATCTACAAGCTCACAACGCGTCGCAATGCGACCTGTTGTGAGCTTGTAGATCTGCTATTTTCAATACAGACAGATCTACAATCTTATCTGAATGACTGTTAAAGCAGTTTGTTTAAATTACTTTATAAAATGATATATTTTCACAGCGATTATTTATTAGTGTAGATATACACATTTAGGAGTGGATTATGTGTCCAGATGCTTGTCAGACAGTCAGACAATGGTGCTCCGCAGGTCTAGAATGGAATAAACGGGCGCAGCCAACGTCAACAACTGGTCTCGACCAGACGTGAGAGTTCAGCCTACGGTAGGATGAAGCCCACGTCAGGATATCCTACTATAATTCTAGTAACCTCTGTCCGTCTGTAGTGGTGAGTGAGTGAGTGAGTAGGTGAAGCTACCCGGTTCTCCTCAGTGGCTGGACCAATTGCTCTGATTTTGCACACAGCCATTGACCATTACCATCTGAACTTAACTGTGAAGCCCGTTTTTCAATTTCATCAAATCTCAGCTTCTTATTAGCGTTTATGTGTAAAACACTGTCGCCATTGTTACGGGGCTGCCCAGCTATGGGACGAACTGCCTCCCGGGTTGCCAGATCATGTGCGCATATCCCCCCACGGATGCGTCGACCGGGTATGGTCTAGTATTGATAAATGCCGAAAGGTGCGGTGATTACGCCGTACGCTCATTATTCGGGCTGCACCGCGTTGATAAATGAGGGCCCTTGTGTCTAAATCTGTTACTTTTCCTAAAATGGAAAACAGAACCTGTGTTTCAATGGATCCAATGTAGTTATTATAGTCACAAGCTCTTTTTAATACATTTCATTGGTTCAATATTTATAAAACCCACAGATACCAAAAATAGCAGATCTACAACTCACAACGCATAGCCACACGTTGTGAGCTTGTAGATTGGCTATTTTCGATACTTTTGTGTGACACTCTTGTACAACAAATTAGGTCATTCATTTACAAAATAACACAAAAGTTGAAATATGGAGATACAAGGTCTCTGCCCGACAGCAATGAACAATATTGGAGGTGAGTGGAGGATTGCACAGAACACAGATGAGTCCCGGAAGAAGTACTCTGATTTTTTACAAGTAGAAATACCCCTTTGATTCAACATTTAATTTGAGTAAAAGTAAGTACAAAAGTATTGGCATCAATATGTACTTAAAGTACTCTTAATACAGAATGACTTGTATTACAATTTAGTTTTTCAAAATCCTATATTAAAATTAAAATTGGCTAATTGGAGGGAGGGCAGAAAGTAGTCGGGTGGGCAGACGGACCACGACCACGACCACGTCACTCTGACTCAGTCATAAGAATAAACAAACCCGATATGCCCATATATAGGCATATATGGAGATCCGGTTGTCCAGAGCCACAGTTCCGACCGCAATGCCCATATATGGTCATATGCAGATATGCGGTAGTAGTTCGGTTATGTGGTTGTCCGGAATTGCCGATCCGACCAATATGTCCATATATGCATTAGATATCCACCTGTCCAGAACCGCCGATCCAACCGATATGCTCATATATGGGCATGCCAATATATGAGCATATACTGATGACATCAGGGATCTCCATATATGGGCATAGAAGGGAAAGGGACTGACAGAATGAGATCTCAATATATGGCATAAAAGGGACAGACGGGTACTCTGACAATGTTCGCGACACTACGGATCGGCTGTGCGACGTAGGTGTGAGGTGTAGCAGCCCGAACTCTAGATGTTCTCAATCTCTAGTATTTCAAAATTTGGCAACATTTTTCAAACATTGTGTGTGTGTGTGTGTGGGTCATTCTCTCTCATACAAAAGTATGACAATTGCACAGTATGATGTGGCTTAGTGCTGCAGTGGTGTGTACGGATGTATGTGTGACACATAGACCGTTGCAGCTGCTGAAATGCAGATTTCATCACACGTGACGTCACCCCAGGTCAATGTTAGGAATGCATGGAAAAACTTTGTGTTATGTGTGACGTCGGACCAGAGCTCTGGTCACCCTACATAAGGTGTTGATGAGTCATTACATAGAACACTATTGTTGAGACAGGGAGTGGGAGACAACGTTGAGAGACAGAAGAGAGAGATAAATGTATGTTGTGCTGGACATTGACGAAGGTGGAGGGTGGACCAGATGGAGGCCGTCTGAAGCAGTCTGCAGTGGCAGTCGGCCACAAGGTGTACTCCTTTGGCGGGTACTACATGTAGTGTACAACAACAGGGTTCTGAATAGGGATGCACCGAATGGGAAATTCTTGGCCGAAACCAAATGCCGAAAATAGAAAACAGTTGGCCGAAAACCGAATACCGAAAGGCCGAATATGATAAATATATATAATTAATTTATTTGTTTACCAATGTTGATCAGCTACCTGATTATGGCAAAATACATGATTATGGCAAAACTTAACTTAAATAATAATCACTATTATGGGTCCATAAAACATTTATTAAGCACTTTTGAATGCATACATTAATTCCAGACTGACTGCTGAAAGATTGTAAAATGTAAACATTTATATAATTATATAATAAGATTATCCCGGATTTTATCCCAGATTTTAAAAAGATTTTTTTGAAAATAGCATTGTTTCGGTGTCTTTCGGTGATATCGGCCGATATGTTTCGGTTTCTTTCGGCCGATATGTTTCGGTGTCTTTCGGCCGATATGTTTCGGTGTCTTTCGGTGATATCGGCCGATATGTTTCGGTTTCTTTCGGCCGATATGTTTCGGTGTCTTTCGGTGATATTTTTTCGGCCTAAAAACCCTTTCGGCCGAAAGCCGAAAATTCATTTTTTAACCATTATCGGCCGATATGTTTCGGTGGCCGAATATTCGGTGCATCCCTAGTTCTGAATGATGTGCATGTCTTCAACACAGTGTCTTTATGCTGGAAGAAGTTGAAGTTTCCACCATTGACAATTGAGGGAACAGAATGTTCCCTTGAGGTTCACTCCAAGCGCCGGTACCACACAGCTGTACCGATAGAAAATATCATCTACATCTGGGGCAGTGCTACATGTAAGTCTGCAGTATACAAACATGTTTATTACTTCAACATATTTTATGCATTTGATGTCGACACCCACAGATGGTTCAAGCCAAAGGTTTCTGGGACTGTTCCAAAGGTGAGGTATCCCTTGCCTACAATGGAGAGCTGTACATATTTGGTGGCTACAGCATTAGTCTACGCCAAAGATTCAATGATCTTTGGAAATTGAATCCAGAGACCTTCTCCTGGAAGAAGGTTACGCCCAAGGGTGAATGACCATATTTGTTGTCTAGTATGTGCTGTTGCATGGGGGGAGATCGTATCATCTTCTTTAAAGACGAGCTGTACATATTAGACTTTAGTCCTAGTCTGAAGATCAGAACATAACAGAGAAAAGTCTATCTAAGTAAGGACACATTGTTTACTCTTGACACATTGTCGCTACCACATGGAACGGTGGCTTCTCAAGAATCCACTCAAAGATGTGGAACAACAAGATCATGAGTATGACACCCCAAAAATATTGTCAACCTCGAACACAAGAAGTTTTTACAACCTGCCATGTTATGAAATGGATCAGCCCCAATGTGAACCGTGCTCTGAGATTCTGGCACATGAAAGCTTAAAGCCGGTGTAAACGAAGACTGAAGTATTTCCAAACCAAACACCCCGATCACAGTGATAAACCAACACGTTTTTTCAACTTAAAGAGTAACTGCGGGGCCAACGTGGGTGGCCAGGCTATTCAAACTACGGGAAGAGGTGCTTATTATTGTTTCGGATGCACGTTCCCCCTCACAGACCTCCTGATCTTTACTGACATTTATCAAAAACAAACACAGATTGTGAGGAAGATCTTTCTGTTGCCGTGTCCAACATTAAGACGATTAACACCTGCTGTGTTCTACAACGCATGCCCAACCAAGAAAATTCTTTTGGTATTTTATTTACTATTATTATGAGTATTGTAGCAGTATGTATGCGTGCATGCTCGTGTTTGTGCATGTATGCTGTTGTCGTGAAAGGAGGGGGGGGGGTTGGGTCACGATACTTGGCTGATATTTTGTATGGCTCGCCAGACAAAAACGTATAGATAAATGAACACTCAGGATGTTGCGGTGTACCTGCATGAGTCTCTGTGGGCTGGGACTGCAGGGGACGAGGTTGTTGGAGTGATTGAGGTTGGGGTTGGTGCTTCTCTCTCTCTCCTCCTGGTAGATGCGGTCTCTCTCGCCCTCTGGCAGGTTCAGGAAGTTCTGCATGGCCTTGAGGTTGACCAGCAGGGACTGTGAGGCAGAGCGAGGGTCCTCCTCCTTGCGCAGGATCTCTGATAGCAGGCCCTGGGGGACGGCACGTATTCGCGCATACGCACACACACACACACACAAATTATATAATCAGTGAAATACTGATGTATTAGTTTTTTTTTGAGATTTTTGGGGCCTTTCAGACTTACAGCGTAGCTCCTATCGCAAAGAAGGTGTGTGTGTTTGTGTGTGTGTTTGTGTCCGTAGCTAATCTCCCAAACCACTACACTGATCAGCACCAAATGTCTTATGGACGCTGCCAGTAGACGACGGAAGTACATCCCCAAATATTTTTCACATATGTATTTATATAATGTAGACATAAAAAACTAAAGTAATATTTTGCAGCTTTTGTGAATTCATGATCTCCAAAAAAAGTAAATGACTAAATAAATCCATAAATCATCGCTGTCGGTCAGAAACCTTGAATGTTTACTTGATGTTTCACAATTTTGTGTTTTTCAATCTACAATCTACGATTTTTAATCTACAATTTTTAATCTACGATTTTTGATCTACGATCTACAAGCTCACAGCATGTCACGATGCGTTGTGAGATTGTAGATCGTCTATTTTCACTTTAAAATAATAATAATAACTAGAAAATGTGCTCCTCGGAGCACAGGTCTCCGCCAGTACTGTTCCTGATTAATCCTGTCTTACCTATTTATATTACATATTGATTGTCACGTGTCACTTGACCAATGTTAGCTTGGCTGATGGAAGCTCACTTCAAAAAATAAAAACTATTTTTTGAAGTGACACACCTATATAGGTTTCTATTTCGTCATGCGTCTTGCTAGCCAATCAAAGCACACCCTTTCAACATATTGTCACGTGTCACGTGAAGCTTGACCAATGTTAGCTTGGCGGACACACGGAAGGACGGAGGCGAAAACATACTCTCCACCTCTGGCGGAGACAATAATGTTAATAAAAACAACGGTTTTAGAACTTGAGCGTTGGGTGGAACCCAACATTAAGGAAATACAAGCCACAGGGGCCTGTAGTGTGACCTGTGTTACCTGGGTGCGGTTGAAGGCCACGCGGGCGAACACGGCCTGTGAGACGCTGGCTCTCTTCAGCTCCTCTCGGACATGATGGTAGATGTCAAAGGAAACCTCGGCGGCCGAGGGGTTGAGGCCGCCGGGCTCCATGGCACCGCCGGGGGTCTTGCAGGCTCTGGGGATGGGCGGGTGGTTGAGGAACTGATGGTGGTTGACGCCCTGCGGGGAGGCCTGTCACAGTTATTACATAATCGCCTGATCGCAATTAATTGAGTTATTGTCTCCGCCAGGCCGAAAGGCATGGGGAGAGAGTATGTTTTACCCCCTGTCCGTCCGTCCGTGTGTGTGTCCGTGTGTCCGTCCGTCCGTGTGTGTGTCCGTGTGTCCGTCCGTCCGTGTGTCCTGTCCGTGTGTTACCAGCTAATCTCCGGCACCGTTGGCCCGGTCGCTGCGAAACTGTGTACACACACTCCCTGGATGCCAATTCAGAACCTCTTCTCCACATTTTTCAAATGGGCCTGTCATAGCGCCACCAGGAGGCCGATTTGTTACTCCTACAGCTTTTATCCAAACGTCATGCAAATCGGTACACAGTATCTCTATAGTCATGTGATCAACCCGGATCTGTCCGATTTCCCATAGTCCATCGTCATTGGCTATGGTTGGCTTCCAAAGTTTGCAGGATTGGTCCGTTTTGAACAAACTGCCTCAAATCATGAACACAGCTTGCCATTTCCATAAAATTGCACACGCACATTCCCACTAGGCCGAGGAAGAAATGCCACTTGAACATTTACAAATCAGCCTCATGGTGGCGCTATAACAGGCCAATTTGCATTTTTAACTATAACTGCACCGATCTGCGTGAAACTTTGCACGCACACTACCTAGGGGCCAAGGAAAAACATCTGCACTGCATTTTTCACATCTGCTTTTTACAGTGCCACCAGGAGGCCGACTTATGTAAAATACATTTTTGGATATTATTCCTTCAGATTCTGTCCAAAAATCACGCAAATCGGTACACAGTATCTCTATAGTCATGTCATCAAGACAGATGTGTCCGATATTTCATATTCCATCCTAATTGGCTAACATTGGCTTCCAAAATTTGCAGGATAGGTCCGTTTTGAACAAAATGCCTCAAATCATGAACGCAGTGTACGATTTCCCTGAAATTTCGCACGCACATTCCCACTAGGCCGAGGAACAAATGCCACCCTTTTCACATTGGTCTGTTATAGCGCCACCAGCAGGTCTAATTTCACAAAATATGTTTTTGGAACAAAATGCCTCAAATCATGAATGCTGTGTCTGATTGCCGTGAAAGGCCTACAAACAAATGGCACCCTTTTCACATTGGCCTATTATAGCGCCACCAGGAGGCCACAATAACCTACCTCACCTGGCGGAGACTTGTGCTCCGAGGAGCACTTTTTCTAGTTTTATTTTCGATTTCCACCCGTTTATATGACGTTTTTGCATAGTAGTGTATATTTGTCTGTCATTAAATGTTTTGATGAATTGAGTACAAAGGACCCCAATGGAAACAAGCCATATTGCTTTCTTGGGTTTAAAATCCTCTTAACAGACCTTGTATTGAACTGTACTTCCCTGTGCTGATGAACGCGCCTCTGACCTTCAGGCAAAAATGAGGAACTGTGATCCGCACATATCAGGGATTTACACACCCCATTGTGAATTGCACGTCGGTTTTTGCTTAGAGAAAATACACCATCCTTTAGTCACTTTATTTACACGTTATTGTCTCCGCCAGGCCGAAAGGCATGGCGAGAGAGTGTGTTTTTCCCCCTGTCCGTCCGTCCGTCCGTGTGTCCGTGTGTCCTGTCCGTGTGTTACCAGCTAATCTCCGGCACTGTTGGCCCGGTCGCTGCGAAACTGTGTACACCCACTCCCTGGATGCCAATTCAGAACCTCTGCCCCACATTTTCACATGGTCCTGTCATAGCGCCACCAGGAGGCCGATTTGTGCAAAACCCATTTTTCCCCATTACACCTACAGCTTTTAACCAAACGTCATGCAAATCGGTACACAGTATCTCTATAGTCATGTGATCAACCCGGATCTGTCCGATTTCCCATATTGCATCCTCATTGGCTAAGGTTGGCTTCCAAAGTCTGTCCAAAAAACACGCAAATTGGTACACAGTATCTCCATAGTCATGTGATTCTGATGGATCTGTCCGATATTTCATATTCCATCCTATTTGTCTTACAGTGGCATCCAAAGTTTGCAAGATTGTTCAGTTTTGAACAAAATGCCTCAAAACATGAACGCAGTGTGCAATTTCCGTGAAATTTTGCATGCAGATTCCCACTAGGCCGAGGAAGGAATGCCCCCCTTTTCACATTCACATTGGCCTGTTATAGCGCCACCAGCAGGTCTAATTTAGCAAAACACATTTTTGGAACAAAATGCCTCAAATCATGAATGCAGTGTCCGATTGAAAGGCCTAAGAAGAAATGCCACCCTTTTCACATTGGCCTATTATAGCGCCACCAGGAGGCCACAATAACCTACATGACCTGGCGGAGACCTGTGCTCCGAGGAGCACTTTTTCTAGTTCACAGTTATTTTTACAGCTGAATCGTCAGAATCGTTTCCATTCATCTGTATACATTTTTGCAAGCTCGCAACACGTTGTGATGCAACACGTTGCAAGCTTGTAGATTTCTCAAATAAATTAAAGTATAAAATGATTCAGTGTACCACAGTACAGTATTTTGATTATCGGTCATTGTCTGTAGTTTCTTGTCATAATTAGCAATTGTGCAAATTATTTTTGCTTACAAAGCCAAAAACCCAAACAGAAATGTCATTTGTATTGTTCAATGCCAAAAACACAATCCAATCGTTTAATCGCAATTATTTGTATGACAATTAATCGTCAACTAAAATGGTATGATGGAGACAGCCCTACCTGCGGGGGGTGCTGCTGCTGCTGCTGGTGGGCTATCAGACGGCTAACGGCTAACTGCTGGTTGATGAGGTGAGCCATGGCCAGCTGCTGGCGGACCAGCTGTGGGGACAGCAGCGCTCCGTGGCCCAGCATTGGTGGCATGGAGGAGGGAGGAGCCTGGGCGCGCAGCGGGGGGCTGGAGTGGTGCTGCCTGTGAGGGTGGGGGACGGTGTGCGGCTGGGTCGGGGTCTGGGGGTCCCCGAGGCTGGAGTTGAGGGGCGGTGGATGGGGCCCCGGGCTACCCAGGGGCCCTAGGTGGTTGGGGGAGGGCAACAGAGATGGGGCCCTCTGGGCGAGAGCGTTCAGGTCTGCACTCATGTCTCTTTCCACTGCAGGGATGTAGACACGCACGAGCACACACACACACACACACACACACACACACACACACACACACACACACACACACACACACACACACACACACACACACACACACACACACACACACACACAGGTCACAATGGGTTGCAGTAGATAAAAATAACAGGCAACATTAGTTTTGTCACAGGTGATATGATACCTTTGATATCAGGTTTATCTCGTCCAGACCACAACTTCTCAAGGTATTCACCTGGAACAGAGGGCATCAAAGAGGACATCAGTTATTCAGTCTGTCTGTCTGTCTGTCTGTCTGTCCAACCACACATCTAGGGCCCTAATTAAACTCTGCATGGTCTAAATTGCATAGCACATTCCTTGAGGGCGTGTCCAACTCCACTTTTGCTACTTAAACGGCATATAATCTGGTCGCAAATTAAGAAGCAAAGGGGTTGTATTTAGTCTCTTAATTAATCATGGGTGTGTTTTGGGTGAAACAAGAATTAAAGCAATCACAGTGTCGTCTCCCATTCTCTTTAAGAGCCAGGTGCGCGTGCACCTTGCACATTGCTATTTAAATGATGGATTTGGCAAGTTGGAGGAGAAGCGAACATTTGTCTGCTGAGGAAACGGATCTGCTTGTGCGCAAAGTGAAAGCGTGCGACCATCATCATAGCTGAGGTGAAGCAGACATGGGGGGAAGGTAGTGGTGAGCTGAGCATGTCCAGAACTCTCTCTCTCTCTCTCTTCGCCAGTCTCCTCCTGGTGCTGAAAGATGCCCCTTTTCAGCTGTTAAATTATTATTTATATTCTCAATAAGAATGAATAAGAATAAGGATAAATAAAAGCTTGGCATTAGAGACATTGTTGGCGCTGTGCACCAGGTGTAAGATAATATTAATGTTAGCCTTCCCTCCCCTCCTCTATTGTATTCTTTTAGACTCTCTCCTACTGCCCTCATACCTTTCTCTCTTATTCAACCTCCAGTGTGGACAGCGTGGCTCTCCTTCTGCTTATGGTTTTTACTGTTTGGGTTATGAGTCTGGAGTTTTGGGCTATTTGGAGCATAAAGGTTAGAGTGAGGTTTGGCACTGAAGATGAGGGTTTACCTTGGGCTTGAGGGCAGAGCACGGCATGCCTGTGAGTGTGTGTGTGCGTGTGCGCGTGTGCATGTGTGTGTATGCGCGTGCGTGTGTGCGTGCGTGCGTGTGTGTATGTGTGTGTGTGTGTGTGTGTGTGTGTGTGTGTGTGTATCTTTGAGAAACACATCCTCCCTCTCTAAACTTTGGGGTTTGGAGAGAGAGGCTGCTTTCCGTTAGGGGTATGATTGTTTAGTGGTGTCATCTCAGCGAGGCAAAGGAAAAATCTGTTGACTAACATTGTAGATAATCTTTGAGGCTAATTTCATACTTCATCTCATGATCCTGTCGCTCGACAAAAATGACGTTGCGTCGACACTTTTTTCACTTCAAAATGCATACTTTTGGGGGGCAACAGGGTTGTGCGACACAAAGCCTAAATGAAGCCTTCCAGTGCTCAAGGTTCATGGAATGTTACTCTGTGATTCCTTTGTTGGTAAAAGCCTCAGTACTTTGATATATGAGCTGACTGAAGTAGAGCTTGAGGTTTATTGAATAAGCAAGTTCTTGGGCAACACAACAATGTGCCTCAAATATTCTTATATAAACAATACGCAGGAACACAAAATGCATGTAGCTCAACGAAAGCTTAGAGTGAATATTAAGATGAAGATCAGTAACTAACTAGATCTGTTAACCCTGGGCAGTTTTATGATATTGATATCAGTATTGAAATAAAAATAAATAATTTGTTAAATAAAATATATGCTGATACATTCACTGTATTTTTCTTTTTGTCTGCTCTGAGCTTGTAGTTCTGATACTATCATAAGTATAAATTTGGCTTTTAGCTTTCAAAACATGCTTGCGACTTCAGAGAGGATCTTGGCCCAGAAGAAGTTAATGCAAACTCCACGGCCAATGAGTCAAACCAAATCTGTCTGAACAGTGCTAAAGGCTGTTCACACAAAGCTTTCCAATATTTTTAGATCATAGCATGGCCGCTACACCACATATTATTTAACAGTAAGAAACTGGTCATTTTTGTTCATTTCCCCAAACCCACAGTTTACTTTATTCAAATGTTTATTTTTTAATGGTTTACACTGGTGAAAGATGTGAGCAGTCATCACTATTACATGGAAGTATGTCAGTTCCTCTTCATGCTGAGAAAACACTGAGACGTTTTTCATCACCATGTTGTTAAGAAACTTTAATTTAATTACCATATTTTTCTTTGTAAATTGTAATTGATTACAGTTACATTTATTTTGTAATTTAATTACATAAATATGTTACAGGCAATCAGTTACTTCCCAGCCCTGTCTTCCCAGGATGTGTTGGATTTTATATTCTTTTTCTGTATCCCAGTGTAAAGCATCAATAACAATCCACTATATTTATGTGAGCCTTGTAAAATCAACAGCTACAGACTAGTACTTAACTGCTATAGGAATTAAGTGGTTATTTGAGAAGCTTTAAAAGATTTGACAGATTTGACATAGTTCCAGAGCCTGGAGGTCCTCCTGACTGCATAGGCTCCGTTTCTTTTGAACAGCATGTTTATTTAATGTTATAATTTTGGAGGGTGTAGTCAGATTTGGGGACATGGCTTACCTTTGATGCGCTTGAACCTCTTGTACCAACGGCCAAACTCCTGGCATTTAGAGGTGGAGACATTGGCGTAGTAGGAACTGTTCACTATCGCTGCGATCATACTCTGTCAGAGAAAGAAACAGGTACAGCACATGGCAGCTGTGAATGCAAAGCATATGTTTTGTGAATTGCGTATTGTGAATCTTCTTCGCGTACCAGCTACCAACATTTTGTTTTAGAAAGATATTAGGCAATAGTGAGTATGTGGGAACCAGCCATTCCTGAGCCATGTGGCCCTAGGTCATGACGCTAGTACTGTACGTCACAGGGACTTACGCCCAATCCTGATACTGAGTGCCAAGCAGGGAGGCATCGGGTTCCATTTTTATAGTCTTTGATGACTCGGCTGGGAATTGAACCCCAACCTCCCAATCTCAGGGTGGACACTCGAACCACAAGGGCAGGCCACAGAGCTTGCAGTTAGAATATTAGGCAATATTTAATAGGTAGCAATCATTATAATCAAATCAAAATGTTCTGCAAACTTTACCTCTGTTAAAAGTTGGTAACTGGCACTGGCACACAATTCCATATGGCACTCAGTACTGTAGGACTGCTGACATGGATATAACATGCTTTGCAGCTAATATAGTACTTTCAAAGTTGTAATTCATCATAAAGTTCTCACCTAGATAATTTAGTACCTACAGTATAAATTTAAATAAATAAAGATGGATAGCTAGACAGACGGAGGATCATAAAAGAGAAACTTGCAAAGCCACAATGAAAAAGAAAAGATTTGTGCCGCCCATATAAGAGACCAGTCAAACCAGTACATGGGAAAATGTGAGGATGAATTTCAAGATGAGTCAGGCTGCACACACACCACCCACACACTTCCCTTAATTACTAATTAGATCATGACTAAGTACTGTATATAAATCAGAGGTCTAAATGATACACTGAAGTAATGACTGCAGGGTGTGTATAAATATGATAATTGAGGCGCGTGTGTTTGTGTGTGTGTGTGCGCACGCGTGTGTGTGTGTGTGTGTGTGTGTGTGTGTGTGTGTGTGTGTGTGTGTGTGTGTGTGTGTGTGTTTGTTTGTGTGTTTGCTTGCTGTGGGTCCCGTTCTCGTCAGCAATATCTGTGATTGTGTGCGTTTATCGGTGTGTACATCTACTGCATGGGTGTCTGCGTCAGACAGTGTGGGTGTGTGTGTGTGGGTGTGTGTTTGAAGTGTGACTCAATAATTTCAGTTTCCCATGTAATGGCGTGCGTGCGTGCGTGCGTGCGTGCGCGCGCGCGTGCATGTGTGTGCGCGTGTGCGTATGTGTGCGCGTGTGCGTATGTGTGCGCGCGCGTGTGTGTGTGTGTGTGTGGGGGTGTGCGGCACACATGTATGTGGGTGTGTGCTTGTGTTTGCACGTATGTGTGCGCGTACTGAAACGATGTCAGCCACATGTGGTGCAGTACACACAGTGTGTGTGCATGTGAATGATTCCCAGAGGTAAAAGAACATTTAGTTCTTGAAGAAGCAACTATGTCACTGGAACTGTTACATTTGCCAACGTTCTCTCTGGCTGCAAATTATTTTTTTTCAGGCAAGGTTATCAAGTCTCAAAACAGCCATGGTCTTTTTTTGTAGGGCTTAAGTAGAGGGGTACGTTTACTTCATTGGAAAGTAAATTGTGGAGAGATGGTGAAGTAGTGACATGCAGCACAAGTCCTGAGCTGGATAAAACCCAAGATATTGAAATGATAGGAAATTAAGAGGACCACAATTGAAATAAGCCCCTGAGCTTTATTGTTTTTATCGTCGGTGATGTTACTTGACTGTATTGTATGGAATTCTAATGTGCTCTTATTTATGTGATGTCATCAAAATCAATCAATCAATCAATCAATCAATCAGAGGCACCCTGACAAACCCAACAAAGTTTATTCTTACTTCTTCTCACTTAAAGGTGGTGTAAGTGATATTTATGTCTTAATATAAGAGTTAAATATCTCCGATTCATTTATTAATTAAGTAATTATTACTATAGTGTGTTTGTTCAATAACAGGGGTCTCTCCAGCTCTTTAGTAAACAGGAAATCCATTTTGAGGTCGGGATACCAATCAGGAGAGAGGCCTCATATGGGATACGGGATAAACAAGTGAAATTGGAAGGGAGACAAAAGAAATTAGAAGACAAAATTGGAACTGGATAAAATTGAAGCTGATAAATGATCTTTGTGGTCTTCTCTCTTCTGATTGGATAAAATTGTTATTCCAAACTGAAACTTTCTGTTTACTAAAGAGCTGGAGAGACGGGGAGTCCCGTCACTGAACAAACACTCGATAGCAATGATTAATATTGGAATATAGAGCTTCAACTTTTTTACAAAAATATATTTATACAAAAACATCACTTACGCTTTAAGCCCTATAGGCTACTTTGTCATACGAGTTGACAAATAGTGAAAATAGCCGATCTACAAGATGTTGGGTTGCATGTTGTGAGCTTGTATATCTTTTCGTAATTTTGGGAATATTTTGTTCGATTTTTTTATTTTCTCAAAATAGGTATGTCAGGGATAACGTGGTTAAGGTCCATACCGTTGCTCTGTCATGCTTAAGCCCAATGCATACTCCACTAGTTACTGCTGCTAAGAGGTTACTGCTGGCCATCCAAATCATAAGCCTGTTTGTTTGATTTTCGAGGATGCCACTGGATTCCATTCATTTCAGTACGGTGTGAACATCAATTTGCGGAGGAACACAAAGAAACGAAAGGGGTCACAGAAAGAATGAAATAACCAGAAACAGTGACGGCGGCCTCACAGTGGTATACAGTACCTGTGAGAGGGGACACTCCTTGGCCAGCGTGTTGTGGTTCATCTCCCTCAGCAGCTCTTTGAGGGCGTTCCTCACTGTGGCGTGGTTCCACTGCTCCGATGGCAAGTCCTCCAGTCTGGCAAAACTGGACACATTTAAATGCACTGTTAACCACATGGCTTGCTTCCATCTACGCCAAATCTGCGAAGCATTGTGAGCATTGTTTGCTATTTTTGGCGAAAGTTGCTCCAGAATATGAATGCTGTGGTTCAAGTGGTTATGACTCTTTGAGTCTCCTACTGACCGATGACCCGGTCATCAAATTATTGGCTTAGGAATGTGACAAAAATAAAAACAATGAGTGAACTACTCCTTTAAGGTGTACAGTGCAAATGGTAAGATCAATGCCTATTGAGATACAGAGGTTTGGCTGTTAAATAAGGTTAAGGAGGGTGTCGCTTACCGAAAATAGCCGAAATGCAGGCTTGTGAGCTTGTAGATCGGCGATTTTCGGAGCGTGGCATCGGCACAAAACTAAATATAAATCAGTCTTAACAGACTAGAGGACACGCACACACGCACATCACAATTTATGAATTGTGTGATGTGTAACATCACAGAATGATGACATAACTTCCTGATTGGTTTATAACTTACAGTAACCGTTTCCAGTTTAATGATTTATGATCTAAATGATCTAATTGTACCGTTATATCACAGAAACGATAATAAGGGCAATTGGATTATAGGCAATAAAGTTATTGCTATGGTGACACAAGTAGACACACTATCTCACACACACACACACGCACACACACACACACACACACACACACACACACACACACACACACACACACACACACACACACACACACACACACACACACACACAGCCTGCAATGTTGCAACCTGCTCCTAATCCTAAAATATTTTTAAAAAATCTAATCAAAATCAGAATCATCTTCATTGTCACATCACAGGTTTACAGGTATAAAGAAGTGGGTGAAGTGAAGTTATCTTATTTTTTTCGTGCTCACTCCATCATTTTTAGCATTGCATAAGAGAGAGGAAAGAGGTAGAATGAGAGCAGAAGAGAAAAACAAAATTGACCCTTAAGGTTGTTACACACCAGGGCGATTTTTTCGTGCGAATAATGCGTTTTTTTTTAAAACCTTATAAAGTCAATGGCTCCGTACATGGAGCGAAAAAGCGGAAAAGCGAAGCGAAAAAGCGTCTTTTAATTATTCGGAACGAGTCCGAATTTTGCGTATATTCGCTATTTTCGCCGGTGTGTAAGGACCTTTACTCTCACGCACGCACGCACGCACGCTAGGGCATTCACGAATAGTGATTTTTAGTATTCGAATTATTCGACCTATAAGTATTCGAATATTCGATTAATCGATTTGATTATAAAAAATAAAATAATAAAAAAATAAAAAATAAAAAAAATAAAAAGTTTTTTTTTTTTTTTTTTTTTCAATGACATTGATGACTGGACTCAAGGAATGCGAGTTGACGTCACACCAGAGCTCACAGCTGCGTGTCTGCTGAAGAAAAGCCACTAAAAAAAAAAAAATCTAAAAAATAAATAAAAAAAAACTTTTTTTTTTATTTTTTTTTTTCTATCGAATAATCGAATAGTGGTTTGATAGTCGAATAGTCGGTTTGATAGTCGAATATTCGAATATTCGATTATTCTGTTAATGCCCTAACGCACGCACGCACGCACGCACGCACGCACGCACGCACGCACGCACGCACACACACACACACACACACACACACACACACACACACACACACACACACACACACACACACACACACACACACACACACACACACACACAGGTACCTGTGCAGTAGGATGCGCAGGGTGACCATGTGATAGACGTCCAGCAGCATATCAGCCACTGTGGCCTCTGGTGCGTCTGTCAGGTAGTGGATGGGCATGGGTTTCCAACGACCCACCTTAATGATGCCTGGAACACACACATTTACCTGATTCATAACAGTGAAGTGACAATTTAAGGACCGTTTTAATACCTCAAAGAAAGAAAAGAAAAAGACCATTACTGCATCAAAAGTAATCAACAAACTATACCATAAAAACTGGTCAAACTTTGGCCAAATTGGCCAACATAGTTGGTCACAGATTGCATAGTTATATGCGATCTGTGACCAGCTATGTTCTGCTGGCAAATGTAAATGCTACTTCCTACTTCCTGTGCCTCCGCAGGATATGTCCCCCATCAGGCCTTTGCCCCAGTAAATTCACGCGGACACAGGTGGATAGGATAGAGGAAAACTATTTTCACAATATTTTTCTGTGGGACCGAGTCAAACTAAATTGAATGCTACAATTCAAAGTGCTCGTCAGGGTGGGGGGGTCCCCAGTTCAATTCAAATATGGTTATTTTGGGGGTCACTGCCTGAAAAGGTTGAGAACCACTGATATACACGTTATGTATTGGATGGAGGGAAGTTCACATCCACTTCATTAATGGGCTACCAACAACCCACGTACCTTAATGAAGCCTGTACCACACACATTTACATTGTGTTCAGTCACTAATGGGCTTCCAATGACTCACCTTAACCACTTTCAACCTATTTTGGGCATATCATTAGAGGCAAAAAACGTTCAACATTAGCGGATATAACAAATCTACAAGCTCACAGCGTGTCACATCGTGACTTATTGTGAACTTGTGGATCAGCTATTTTCGTTATTTGACGTACAGCGAAATATAGGGCTGAAGTGGTTAGAGATATTGGACCACACAGATTTCTACTCATTGTTTCATGTCCACATACAGAGAAAGTTAGCAAAGGACATAAATACTCTGTACACACAAGCGCTATTGTAAGAAAACATACATACGTACAATATTATGTCTGTCGCTCTTTCTCTCGTTTCATTGTTTTCTAAAAACATTTTTGGCCACTTTTTGTAACATACACTAAGATAAATGCTAAAAATGTGTGCCCTGAAGCTCTGTCCCCTCTCATGCCCTTCCTTCCCTTCCTCCTCTCGGAGCATCATTGCAGGCTGTGTGCTCTGAGGCGCTGCATTCCCCTGGCCCTCCACAAGATTGTTGGCTGGAACTGCAAATCTAAACAGTCCTAATCGCATTAAAATCTGCTAAATCAGACACAGACCTGGCCTGCCAGCCTGGAGTGTGTGTCTGTGTGTTTATGATTTTCTGTCCTATCTACGTGTGCGTCTACAATTCGCATGTATGTATTTATATACGTGCATCGCTGCATGTACTGTGCATGCCCGTGCACATGTGTACGTGTGCGTATGTGCCTCTATCACATGAGAATGCGGGTGATGGGGGCGACAGAACAAAGCCCAGCCTCTTTGAGCTAATCAAAGAAGAAATTTTCAAATCAGAACGGAGGCAGGGAAATGAAGCCAAAACACGCCACAGAATGGCAGCATGGTTTTGATGTTGACACACTGCAAGAATGCTATAAGGTCATTGTTTTCATATTGTATTTTTCATCGCAACAGACAGATAACATGTGTCCAGCAGATGCCTGCATTATAAAAAAAGAATTACATTACGGATAAGTGGATAGACATTTTAATTCCTTTGTCTACAAATAAATCAAACTAAATCCAATCAAACAACTAAAACAGTAAGCGTGTTTCTAGTCAGCGGAACTATTTTGATTCATTTCAACATATCAATTATTGATTACTTGATGATTGATGATACTTAATGTACCTAATGACAGGTAGCCCTTCCGGTCAGTAACTTATTTCAGCATCAGAATTGGCCAAGGACTGTATGTTTGCACTTGTTCCCTTTTGCATGAGTGGTTGCTGTTTGGTTTTTCACGCGGGATATTGGGGTTCGAATCCAGGTGGTTACATTGGGGCCAACCATGTAGGAAATATAGAAACCTTTTGATAAACGGTAGATGCTTGCTTTTTCATGCGGGAGACCGAGGTTAGAATCCACGTAGTTGGGGCCAACAATGTAGGAAATACAGTACAGAAGCCTAAATCTAATATACAAATATAGAAATACAAAATCTTAATGTTGCGTGCACAGTCTCTGTACAGACCTGTCTATTCACAAAGCAGGGAATGCAGGAGGCTAAAGTGTTTAACTTGCCTTGTCCGTTGCATGTCTTGATGTGCCAAAAATATATCAAGTTTAACTGTCCTGCATGTGGTGCGGTTCCAAAAATACGTTTTGGGAAGGTTCATTTTGGGATCCAATTAAGCTTTTTGCAAGCCTTTAAATTAGGAATTATTCCTGAGCGAGGACACTGCCAACTGAAATCAAATATCAAATGAACGCACTACAAAATACAGACTTGGGCTTAATTCGGTAAGATTCCTGCTGCCCAAGAATTCACCCTAGTCCACATAAAACCCCGGGCCCCAAACACAGGCCCTAAATAAGCGATAGGCTCTTTTTAATCAGCTATAGTGTCTAAGTTAATTAAAGAAAAAGGTCCCGTGCCAAGGAAGGAGCTTAAAAATACCGCCCTGGCCAAAGTTATGAAAGACACAATTGAATCTGGAGGAGAAAAATAGAAGTCACTGTGTATAATTTTGGTTGTGACCACACTGAGGGGGGAAAAATGCATGACTCCATCCAGAAATTATTCATTTGGGAAGAAAAGCTCATTTCACTGGACAAAAAACATGTCCATCTGGGAGAGAGGCGGGACGGGGGGTCTGAGGGCGTTGGTCCACTTGGTTCGTTGGTCGGAGAGCCCTGTGTTTACGGGACAGCGGTGGAATGTGAGGCTGCCTTCCTTTGTGTGTGTGTGTGTGTGTGTTTGTATTACTATACTTGAGAGGGCCAAATGTCCCACGCCACAAGTATAGTAGAATTTTATAAATAGACATTAAGAGGACAATTTCCCTAACCCTCACAAGAGAAATGGTTGTTTCATGGTTTAAACATATTTTTCGAGTTAAGGTCAATACACATCAGGAGCGAAGAGAATAAACGATAGGAAAATGCGTTGCGATTATTTCACATCAGACCTTTATTTTGGAGATGCCTCGTTCATATAGTTTGATGGTTTTATTCGCGCTGACAAATCAACCTTGTTTCAAAAAAAATTGTCATTGCTTCATCGCTCTATTATAATCACGCTCAGAGTGCATGTACTCATAACACAATCAGCAGTTTAAATTAATGCAAATTAATCGCACAAAATAATCGCTCCCGGTGTGTGTGGACCTTGTGGCTATACAATTAGGAAAATAATTCAGGTCGGGTTTAGGATTGGGATTTGGCATTTAGGGGTTTGGGTTATGGGCTAGGGTTGGAGTTATGCTGATGTATAACTTAGATGCGCGCTGGTGTCGCGGACTGAAAATAGCAGATGCTTCGGTGCATGACTCCAGCGTGCGACTAAGTACAACTCAGGCTTTAGTGTAGGGTTAAAATGCCCCCCCCCCCCCCCCCCCCCCAAAAAAAAGGTCAAAATGGCATGCTTACTGGTTTTAGTGTTGTAAATGCAGCGATCTGGATTAAAACTAGGGTCTCCCGTGTGGTAAACCAAGCATCTACTGCTAAGCCAAAGGGGAATGCCCCGTTGGCCATGCAAGATAAGCTTCTGGGATCCAGGCTGGGCTAAACTGGTACATTGACCAGCCCTTGACCTGCGCTCCACCGGGACAACCAGCTCCCTGAATGAGAACCCGATGTAACAACATGGGTTCGAGCCCGAGTCTCTGGCATGGCAAACCAGTCATCTACTGCTTGGGCAGCCATAGCTGAGTGGGTTGAGAGAGAGAGGCTGTGTGGTGATCAGAAGGTCACCGGTTCGCCTCCCTGAACAAGACACTTAACCCCTAACAGCTCCCAGCTCCCAACAGGAGGTAGAGTGGATGTGGCAATCAAAGGTTCTCCTGGCATCATTTCAAAGCATCCTTGAGCCACGCACTGAACACTGCCTCCGCCACTGGTGTGAGTGTAACAAATGCATTGTAAAACACTTCGGAGACACTCGAATAAACAATCGTCCATCATCACACGCACACACTTTTCATATGCCAGTCTCACCTCGTGCTTGCACTGCTGAGTTGTGCGAGTAGCCCAGGGCTACCAGAGCTGTCTCCACCAGCTGTGTAAAGAGGATGTCCTTGCGGACCAATACGAACTCGGCGTGCCTGTCACCTCGCCCCTCCCCGTCGCAGGTCATGTCTGCCTGCTCCACAACACAGTAGACTGGAATCATCAGACCTGAGAGAGAGAGAGAGAGAGAGAGAGAGAGAGAGAGAGAGAGAGAGAGAGAGAGAGAGAGAGAGAGAGAGAGAGAGAGAGAGAGAGAGAGAGAGAGAGAGAGAGAGAGAGAGAGAGAGAGAGAGAGAGAGATACAGTGGCAGAGAAAGATGGATAGGGAGAGAGAAAGACAGGTGGATGAAGTGACAGATAAATACAGAGGTTGAGAAAAGACAGAGTTCATTTTCAGATTCTGTAAATGCGTCATTTAGTATCACGGTTGCACAACTGTATTTCTTGTCACAGTCCATGACGAATCCTGGAGAACAAAAAATGCTCTCTCAACGCCATAAAATATCCTATCCGCGCTCGATTTCACCGTCGGAGCACATGCGTAAACAAACCTCAGCAGCGAGGCATCGCTGCGTTTTCATTTTGTGGGGGAACCGACACGGCACTATTCTGAGCTTCCAAACTGTTCGGTGCTCTGCTCCCTCCCACATGGGCCTGTGTAATTCAACAGCTATCAATCATCCCAGTGACAAGGCAATGACAAACGTGTCCCAGCCAAAACCCTAGCTCTCAGCGTCGCGCACGCTATCGGCCAATAACTCAACCGGAGAGCAGTAGTGTGGAAGGGAGGGATGGAGCACGCAGGCCAGGATGCTTGTTTGAGTGTGCGCGCACACGCACGTGTGTGTGTGTGTGTGTGTGTGTGTGTGTGTGTGTGCGCGAGTGTCTGCTGTACTGTATATACAAGTACATTGTTTGCGCGTTGTTTGTGGGACAATTGTGCGGTCAACTGTGTGAGAGAACTGTGGGCGTGTGTTTGTGGAAGTGTGTGTTTTGTGTTTCTTTATGTGTGTGTGTATGTTTTTTTCCATACGGTATGCAGCAAGTGTATACGTGTTTTCGCGGTCTGACTCCTTTCCGGTGCATTTGTGTGTGCTTGCACACGCATCATACATTAGGAGTGTCAAGCAGGGTCAGGTTTTGCCATTTGTGTTGAGTGTAAATTTAAGATTGTTTCATGTATTTTTGTTTGTCTTCTTCTTAAAATGATGATTTATACTATAACGTTTAATGTTGTTTTCTTCATGTTTAGTTTTTCAAATGTATGTTTTTTAAATGTACAGTAGGTATTGTTTTTATATGTGGACCCCAGGAAGACTAGCACAGCTAACGGCGATCCTAACAAATGAACTAATAAACACACACACACACACAGACAGACAGACAGACAGACAGACAGACAGACAGACAGACAGACAGACAGACGCACACGCACACGCACACGCACACGCACACACACACACACACGCTTATATTAAGTAAAATAAATTAATTAACAAAATGTAAGGTCATTATTTAATGCCACTTAGGAATGCATGTATACGCTTAGATCATGCGTGTCAGTCTGTAGGCGGTATTATCACGCGCGTGCGTGTGTGTGTGTGTGTGTGTGTGTGTGGTCCCTCTCCCCTCCACATCGCCATGCTGTGGTTTTTAACAGTTCAAAGACAGAGCTCTCATTAACACTGGAAACCACCTCTACACAGTCTGCTACCACTCTCTCTCTCTGCCCTTTATCATCAGCCATTCTCTCTCTGCCTCATTTTCTCTCCTCTCATCATTTTTGCACATTATTGTGTTTAAAGCCAGATGAGAATATCTGTTATTTGGTATAAATAAATTGTGTTCATTCTCTGCTGTTTTTGTGTGTGATCATGGTAGGTGTCCCCTGCACATAGTAAATCCACGAACATAGGTGCTCAGTGTTCATTTACTGCTAACACCGAAAGTATAATACTTTCCCATTTGGGTCCATTATTTACACTTTCAGAGTTAAATTAATGCACTTGTACATTATGTACATTGTGTGTTGCCCCACCTCCCAGTGGCCTCAGCATTGTGCCGTTGAATCGTGCTCGTGACCCTGTTGGACTCCCGTTGACCTCCAGGCGGCTCGTCTTGACCGGAGGGGGGCCACTTTGATCTGGACTCTCCCCTCGCTCCCCCACCTCCTCTGGGCTGACACTGTCCCGCAGGCTGGGGCTATGTGCCCCACCTCCACCTCCACCTCCGCCTTCCCCTCTCTGCTCCATCCCCCTCCAACCTCCAGGGGGAGCCCCCAGCGGACCTAGGAAGAGACATGCAAGAGCATCAGGAAGAAGAGAGGTTTAAAATACTAAAGCGGGATTTGCATATATACCCAGCCTTTAACTTGCGCTGCCGTATCAGCCCTAGGGGTTATACGGCAGATGACCAATCAGTGCAGCTATGCCACCGTGCGCTGAACTGGCTCCGTGAGCAACCTCACCAAACATGGACAAAACTCCGCCACCAAATTCAGATTTTCATCTGAGTGCAAAGGAACCAAAATACAGAGTGGAAAACAGCGACCTTCAACGTGCATCAACTTCCTTATTCTGGGCCAAATCTCTTCCCACACTCTCTATGAAAATCTCTACGAAATATATATTTTGTTTGCCAAGGGAGTTCCTTGTTGACAGTATATTAACTTAAAGTGTTCATAATGCTATTTTCTCATCTCATTTTCGTGTTGTAATTATCCAACTGAAGACAGCTCAGGCAGATATGCTGATTTACTCAGGCAACAAAGAATGCTGGGTGATAATCTGCTCATTACACATAGCTCATTATAATTTTCATCTCTCCCCTTATGCCTGTTAGCGTGTCAACGTTATTAGTTCTCAATGTTTTACAGGCAACAGACTAAAATATAAAAGTCAAAAGCGAAGCTACCACACAAATGTTCATTCCTCAGTGATGGAGATGAGTCTAATGTGTAAACTGAATTAGAGCTGTGTATTGTTAAATTGTTGTTGTTAAGTAAGACTGGAGCAGTTAGTCTACATTAAAGCCCACCAGACCTCCCAGTCAACTGCACAGCCACTGTCAACATTACAGGGTCCCCCGTCACAAAACCTCCCCTGGTTCGATTAACTGCTCTATCAACAGGTCTATTTGGTCGAAACCCCCCCCCCTATATCTCCACCCCATTGCTCTGCCTGCCCGACCCTTACCCCCACTGCCCACCCTAAGCACCATGCTGAACACATTATTTTTTATTTACAGATGACGAGGCGGAGACGACCGCAAGCCGACAAACAGTACAGCCCCGGGCATCTGGAGTGAATCACAAAACTCTTTATTTGGGTAAATAAAGTTGACTGACTGGTGCCCACGGCTGGTCTCTCACAAAGAGACCGGGTCCGCTTTAAGGAAATACAGTATGAAGTTCATTCAGAGTGGATACGATATGATCTGCTATGATAGCCTAAGTGTCTGTTTCCTGTCAACAAAAAGTGTTAGGACTTCATCAGTATAGTCTTAAGTGAGGTATCTAATACTACTCTATGAAGTTTGCACTGTCAATCAATGAATAAACATATGAGTCACGTTTTCAAACGCTGGCCTTGAAGAATGCATATCGTATAGGTAGTATGGGTCTTACTCTTTTGTGTTGAAAGTCTTACTTCTTATTGTAATAAGATCCTTTTTGAAACACTGTGCACCACGTTTTACATTGTGATTTTATAGATTTAATCATGCATTTTATATAAAAAGAATTCACATCATTGTGCGTGGTCAAACGTGTTGCGAAATGTGTTTTTTACCAAGGTTGTGTGCCGTCTCTTTAGTTGTGTCGTGTTTGTCTCAAAAAGTGTGGTTTTTAAACGACACAGGGATCTGGCCTGAAAGCGGCACATGATTACAATAAAGCACACATGCAAAAATTAATAGCTGCCTTTAAAAGAAGGCCCGTCCAACACAAACAAAATACCATAGCCATGCAGTATGGAGGAAACCAGGCCTCCGTCGCTGTGCTCGTCAAGAGACTCCTGTACAGTTAAATCCTCAGCGTTACATGTTCATTTATACACTGTCGGGGTTAAATCAACCCTCTCTGTCTCTCTCGAGGGCAAGGGAGAACTGTTTGGGGATGAAATATTTACATTAGTGGCTCTTAACTGGTTTTGCCCAGGGGCTGAAATATTACCTCCTCAATCAAGTCAGCTTTTCTCTCTCTGTCAAGTTGCGCATGTAAGCTGTTGTCAAGCTGCCACGTAGCTGCTACAAATCCATTTGACTCTCTGTTGTAAAGACTACCACTATTTTTAATCTTGTCAGATGTTTTCAAAATCACAAATCACTTTGTATGACATGTGTGTTACTAAACTTAAGCCTATACTCACGTTTAGGCTCGGGATCCAAAAATGAATCACGGGCCTTTCTCACAGACACTAAGGAGAACTTGGATAGGGTAACACTGTCATTAACTGTATCAGAGTGTGACTTAATATAATATGAATGAAAAGAAACTCTTATTGCATTTAGTGTTCCTACGCGTATCTAAGTATTCCAGAGTCCCTGACCCCGTGAAAATGCCTCACGGGACACTTTTGGATCCCGAGCCATTGGTTGTGAAAAAACGAATTCACATTACTGCACAAGGTCGATATACTTAAGGACACGGACAATTGGAATGATGTTGAAACGAACAGTGTTTATTTCCTTTCGGAAAACACAGTTTTTAACTTAAAGGGACCTCCTCCCGGAGCCCAGAAACTGTCAGCATGATTAAACGAGAACAGTACACTCCCTCATCGCACACCAACGCTCCACTCTGCAGGGTTTCAGTCCACGAGTCCGTTGAGAGTCAACCGAGGTTGTGTGTCGCCCTGACGCCTGATTTATACTTGGTTGCCCGCAGGCAATGAGCAAGAGAAATAGCTCATCTAGAAGCATACAATGCGCTGCAGCGCGACGGTGCGCAACAAGATGCACAACCAAGGATAACTCAGGTGTGAGGGGCCACCCGTGTATCTCTCCCACCTCCTGACCAACCCGTCGGTCCCACCCCTTTGTCCAGCATTACAGCCCACTGAAACATCTACCTTTCACGCAACATGAAAGGTTAAACCACTTAAACGCCAGCATCGGTGTTGTGGGCAAAGCTTTCGCTGAAAATAGCAGATGGACAAGCTCACAATGCGATACTTGCAACACTGACCCTATTTTCAGCTTTTGCTGAAAATAGCCGAATGACAAGCTCGCAATGCGAGCATGTCGATCTGCTATTTTCAGCGAAAGCTTTCCCCACAATGACAGAAAACAGAAAAGACACTAGTATAGAGCCCTGAGGGGCTACCCATATGGGGTTTAATTGGTTAAACGTGCAGTGACACATACTGTATCATGTACTGCAGTGATTCTCAACCTTCTTTCATTTCAAGGACCCCTGGTTTGATATTCACTAGGCCATGGAAATATTTATACTTATTTTCTTCTCTTACATTGTAAAATCCTCAGGGTTAAGTTACAGACTTTTAAAGGTCCATTTGGGTTCCTACTGTAACTATCCATCATTCAGCAGGGGACCCATGCTGGTCCACGGACCACACGTTGAGAACCACCAGATATATTGTCTGCACATCTCATTCTGTCCTCTACCTCATTAGGTGTCGTTCTAGGTACTGTATTTGTAATTGTTGCATGTGTTAACAGGCACCATGGAAGTTGACACTATGTCTAAATTGCTACATTAACTTTCAAACAAACTGAAGCTGATGCAGTTTCAGTGGGTTTTTCAATCTTCCAGAGCAGCCTCGAAACGGCTGCTTCAAAACTGAATAAGAGACAGTCATTAAATGACTCCCATGTTAACAACACTCTGCTCCTATTGCCTTCACTGGCTGTCCAAGCCATATGCTGTCCTAGCTAATTTATTGATCGATCTATTATCACATGATTACTGGGCGCATTCCCGCCCTCTAAACCTGACCACAGACCTCCGGGGTGTTCCGCCCCATGCAGTCCCATGCAGATCGGTCCAGCCACCACACATATCACTGCTGTGGCTAATAGAGGCTAAGACAGTAAAATTATGGGTCCGTTTTTTTGCACTCTCAGAGTTGAATGAACACTCAGGATTGTGAAGTGCGTGCCGATCACATTGAATACAGGCAAACTTGTAAATCTTAACAGACTATAAACCAAGATCGCTCTCTGCCCCCCCTCTCTCTCGCCCATACATTCCCTCTCTCACTCTATGAGTCCTCCTGTTTCTCGCTTTCTCGCTCTTTCTCCCCCACCCCCTCCTCTCTCTCTCTCCCTCACTCTTTTACTCCCTCCCTCTCCTCCCCAATGTTGAGTCTGCTTTTAATAAACACATTTTCAGAATACTTGGAAAAACAGGCGGTGGATTATATACAGTGCCCCCCCCCGCACTAACACCCTAACCAGAGCAATATTACAGTAATTAATGAAGAGGGGAATTATTACCAGACTTAGGGGAGAAAAAAAGAGATGTTGAGCCAAAAGTCTCGTATGAGGTGACAGGAACGCAGAGAAGCACGTAATGTGTATCGCAGCCCCCACTGCAAGATAATGGCATGAAACGGACCCGACACAATGCTTGACTTCATTCGGTTCTTCTTGATATTTTTGGGACAAATTCTACACATCTGTTCTCGCTAGCAGCATTATATTATATAATTGTTACCTCTATGTGACACATATTGGCCTAAATGGTATAATGTGCTTTGTGTGACCGAACACAAAGAAGATATGAACAAACTCTGAGAGTATAAACATTGACCCTTGTACATGGACTACCCACAGATGGCCTCAATCAAATTGTGATCCAATGTTTCACCTTCACCTTATAGTCTTATTTTTAGCATTTTAAACTTCCTTATATAGATAATACACAAAGCAATACGTAGGGCAATCCTCTGTGTGCCTCCGGCTTGGCTGAACACTCCAATCAATACAATTGCTTGTGTTTGCATGTGGGGAGTACGTTCTCTGTCGCTGC